>NW_003852536.1:5124142-5130765 GCF_000181295.1 Otolemur garnettii | reverse complement strand
AAAAAAAAAAAAAAAAAGAAAAGACAGATTAGTGATCGGTAAGTGACAAAGTAAAAGGAAATATCACATATTAAGAGATGAACTCATGATAGTTAAAGACAGATTGAGATTTCTTGTGTGGGAATGCTTTTGATAAATTCAGAATGTTTGGTTGGGAACACTTTTGTCTTTGGTTATGCTCTTATTTATTATTATTTTTAAGGTTGATAGGCACTAAAATCCACCTAAATAGATCATCTGGAATCCATGGCCACCTTAAAGAAGCTATCTAAACTCTTTGCAGTCATGTGTTCTTTTCCTCCTTTCTTAAGTTTTGAATCAGCTAATTGATATCTTTGAGTAGATTTTCAGAGTGTGGCTTTTTTTTTTTTTTAAATGGTACTGACCCTAGAGTTTAGGGTGACCTGTTCCAGTTTCATTTGTCTTTCTTTAGACTCATTTTAGTCCTTGAATCCTTATATATATATTTTTTTTATTTGAGACAGAGTCTCACTATATCACCCTTGGTAGAGTGCCATGGCCTCACAGCTCACAGCAACCTCCATCTCTTGGGCTTAAGCAATTGTCTTGCCTTAGCCTCCAAGTAGCTGGGACTAAAGGCACCCACCACAAAGCCCGGCTTTTTTTTTTTTAGTAGTCATTGTTGTTTGACAGGCCCAGGCTGGGTTTGAATCCACCAGCCTGGGTCTATGTGGCCCACACTCTAGCCACTGAGCTATGGGCCAATCCTTATATTCTTAATTATTCTAAAAAAATTTTTTTTTGTCCCTATGACTTTGTCCTTACTCTAAGTGAAAAACTCAGTGATAATTCTGTGGTTTTGTAATTAACCGTGTCAGTCACTAATACTACTCTCTAAGTATTTTGGATTCTCCATCATTCCAGAAATGCTGGTAGTGGGGTATTTCTTGGCATTTAGGCTGAGTGAGATCATGTGGCTAGTTCTGGCCATTTACTGTGAGACGTGACAGGTGTGCTGCCTGGTCAGAGAATTTTTTTTTTTTTTTTTTTTGGTAGAGACAGAGTTTCAGTTTATCGCCCATAGTAGAGTGCTGTGGAGTCACACAGCTCACAGCAACCTCCAACTCCTGGGCTTAGGTAATTCCCTTGCCTCAGCCTCCCAAATAGCTGGGACTACAGGCGTCTAACAGAACGCCTGGCTATTTTTTTGTTGCAGTTTGGCCAGGGTTTGAACCCACCACCCTTGGTATATAAGCCTGGCGTCCTATCCAGTGAGCCACAGGTGCTGGCCCTTTTATTTTTTTTATTAGAGACAGAGTTTCATTTTATCACCCTTGGTAGAGTGCAGTAGCGTCACACAGCTCACAACAACCTCCAATTCTTGGGCTTAGGCAATTCTCTTGCCTCAGCCTCCTGAGTAGCTGGGCCTACAGGTGCCCACCACAACGCCTGGCTATTTTTTGTTGCAGTTTGGCCGGGGTTGGATTCAAACCCACCACCCTTGGTATATGGGGCTGGTGCTCTACTCACTGAGCCACAGGTGCCGCCCCTGGTCAGAATATTTAATTGCTTAATGTACGACCCTTCAGTGATCTTTTTCTCTCTGGTATGGTGACCAGCAGCCTTTGCGCTCTCAGCCTGACTCCCTGAGTGTCTGCGATGGGCAGAGCATCCCTGCTAACCCACGACAAATGTGTAATATGAGCAAAAAAAGATATCTCGTGGTCTTAAGCCACTAGGATTTTACAATAGTGCATCACTGTCTATATCAAAATTCCACCACAGAAATAGAACCAGTATAGTCATACACGCACAGAGTGAGAGAGAAATTGACTTGGTGAAAGAAATTAGCTTACATGATTATAGGGGCTACCAGGCAAGTCCCAGATCCACAGGGCAGCCCGTCAGGAAGAGGAGGTCAGAACTCTCAGGCCAGGAGCTGATGCTACAGTCTACACGTGGAATTTCATTTTTATTTTTTTATATTTTAACTTTTGATATTACAATTAGGAGTTTGTAGAATACAGATCTGCATTTTTTTCACTTAATATAGAACAGCCGTCCTTCTATGGCTACGCACATGTTTATATTTATTTTCTCAACAGCTGCATAAGGGATTTCTTCATCAGGGACATTTTGGTTCTACTCTGAAGGCCTTTCAATTTGTTGACTCAGGCCCACTCGGATTATCGAGTATAATCTTCCTTATTTAAAAAAAATTTGAGGGCAGTGAGTAAGGCGCCGGCTCCATGTACCAAAGGTGGAGGGTTCAAACCCGGCCCTGGCCAAACTGTAACAAAAAATAGCCGGGTGTTGTGGTGGGCTCTGTAGTCCCAGCTACTCGGGAGGCTGAGGCAAGAGACTGGCCTAAACCCAAGAGCTGGAAGTTGCTGTGAACTGGGATGCCTCAGCACTCTACCAAAGGTGACAAAGTGAGACTCTGTCTCAAAAAAATAAATAAAAATAAATAAAATGGAGAAGATTTGAGTATAGATCTTATTCATGCACAAAATGCATTCACAGCAACACTTGAGGTAGTGTGTTATTGAACTGGGGACAGGAGCCTAGCCAAATTGACGTACCCACCCGACCATCACACCACAGTATAATATAATTAGGCTGACCTAATTGCATGAACATAGTAGCAATTCAGCAATATACCAATGTAGGCAGACCTTAGACTCCTTAAATGTTGTAGCTAAGGTATTCTTTTTTGTAAGTAACTACAAACTGGCTAAGTGACAAAGTCCAAAGTACACTATTTTGTTTTAAACTCATAAATTAATGGTAATTTATGACATTCCTTTTACTTTTGAATGAGTACCCACAACAGGCTACATGTGGAGCAGAGTATCTAACTACAGTCCATTTTCTGATACTGCTAATCCCTACCCAAATTGAGTTGGGAGCCATGCCAGGCTAAATGTGTCTTGAACTCAACTCACTTCCTCCCATCCCCCTATGGCATCTCAAAGATTATCCTTATTATTCCTCTGCCAGACCTCACAGGAGTAGTTTCATGTCTGTCTTCTACACGTCATTGTAAACCACCCGCTTACACTAAATTCTCAACATACTATTAGCAACTTGTGCATTTGTTAAGTCGATCTTTAGAATATAAATATTTGAACAGCCTCTACTTAACTAAGTGTGTGCTCTATGCCTCTTTTCTGTCATATAGAAAAATAATGGGTCAGGGCTTCAAGAGTTCTAATTCTCTTCCAGTTCTAACAATCTCTCTTTCTCTCTTTTTGGTTGTTGTTGTTGTTTGGCAGGCCCGGGGCTGGATTCGAATCCACCAGCTCTGGTGTAAGTGGCTGGTGCCCTAGCAGACACTGAGCCACAGACACTGAGCCTGCCCTAACAATCTCTGTGTCAATCATGTAGTCATCTCCCGAATGTTTTTTGATTCCCGTGCCCAGTGTTTTTCTTTCTTTCTTTTTTTTAGAGACAGAGTCTCACTTTGTTGCCCTCGGTAGAGTGCTGTGGCATTACAGCTCACAGCAACCTCCAACTCCTGGGCTCAAGCAATTCTCCTGCCTCTACCTCCCAAGTAGCTGGGACCACAGGTGCCTGCTACAACGCCCGGCTATTTTTGGTTGCAGCTGTCATTGTTTGGTGAGCTCCAGCTGCATTCAAACCTACCAGCTCAGGTGTATGTGGCTGGTGCCTTAGTCGCTTAGAGCTACAGGCACCAAGCCCTGGCTATTTTTTTGTTGCAGTTTGGCCGGGGCCGGGTTAGAACCCAACACTCTTGGTATATGGGGCTGGTGCCCTACTCAGTGAGCCACCCCCAGTGTTTCTAATTCATCTTTTTAGGCCCAACAAATTTAATATCATCAATTTTGTATTTAACAGCTTTGTCATGGAGCTATCCAATGTGATTCTACGTCTAACCCAAACAGGACATACTACAGTGTTTCTTTTCCTTCCAAACTGCTTAGAAATGAGGATAGTTTGTACTTTAATAAGTGTGTTAGTCAAGCCCCTCAAGATCGGGAAGAACAGATAGGCAGTCAGGTTCTCTCAGTCTGAGTTTATTTATGTCAATACATAAGAAAGTAAGGATGAAAAGAAAGCAAGGTGGTAACTACAAAGTCCATTTCTCCGGTAACCTAAGAGCAGAAACAGTCAATCAACAAGAGCCCTACTTGTCTTGACTGCAGAATTGTTGCTGTTACTGCTGGGAGTGGCAGCATTACGGTGACTGAGTCTACTTTGGCTGTTTTCACGGATACTCATTTACTTCCTATCTCTTACATTCAGACTCCCTAAAGGAGCAACTGGTTGGACCAGGTACCATCGAACAAGAATACTACTTCTGGGTACATCATCTATTCTTAAGACTACCTCCTGGCTAGTAAATGAGTTTTTGGGGTCAGGTACTGAACCTTGGTGCAATCAGCTGTGGCAGGTATAGAGAACTTCCATGACAAAAAACATGATTTTGCTTCTGCTGGAGCTATGGGTATGATTTCTCCAGGACACCAGAAAAACTATAGGTTCACGCATAATATATGGATAGTAGCACATAGCTTTAGCATTGGAGAGAAGACGGCTTAGAGTTCTCAATGATCCTTTCCCACAGAGACTTTCAAAGGGCTCCACCAGTACCATAACTTTCACGAAGTTATGGTGTTGCCTTCTTTTTATTACATTTTTTGGGATGTTGCCTTTCATAAAACACATTGTCTAAAGCAGTCACTAACCTCCACTTTTATGTAAAAATAAGTGAAATTGTAGATTAAGCTCTGATTCACATGAATGTTGTTGGATTGTACTTTCTGAGTTGTCTTCAAAGATTCTCATTACCCAATTAAATTGAAAAGTCAAATAATTTCAACATTTTTAATCCTGGAAATTGAGGTCATATTTCCAAGACTGGCTGGGCGTTTATGTGGAAATTCTTTAAATGAGCAATCAGGCTTGTCTGTGTTTGCATCTTCTGTCTTCCAAGGATATCAGAGCGTCTCGACTCTTTCTTAGAATTTTTCACCATGAAAAACAGTAGCGTCCATAAGAGAATTATTAATTTCCCCACATGTTTGAGGACAAAAGGAAAGGATTTGAGAACTGGATATTCATTTTGCAGAAGTGTTCCCCTTACTAATTTCTTTCACATGAAATAAAAATAAATCACCAATAATCTTCACTCCTGCTACAATTTAATTAGATTCCTTGTATAGGATTGTCTGTTATCAAACCCTTAGCCCAATTAATAAAACTAAACATAAATTATAGGAATCAAAAACTGCTGATAAAATAAGATTGACTAGTACAGATTCAGAAATTCAGGTTTGTTAAGCCTCTGCTAAACTTTCCAATGACAGATTTAGAATTTCCTCTTTTTATAAAAGGGTACTGACTTTATGCACATGCTTGCATCGTCTTGGCCTTAAATCCAAATTACTTAGTAAGTCAACAAGATTTTATCCTGTGTGAGTCTTGCAGAAAGTTACTAAGCACTCCAGTTTGTTGACCTTTCATTGTTCATCAACTTCTGAGCCATACAGGAAGGAAATTTGTGCCTCTGAAGGAATTGGTTTAGATGGCTGTTACGGTGTGCTCGAAATCTGAGATCCAACATGGGTTTGTTGAGAGGAGACCATGTGTACTTGATTGGGGATTTCATTATAGAAAGTGTAACGTGTGGTGGGAAAACACTAGAAATGGCTGGACTGGTATCCACAGAGCCCTTTTCTGGACTGGGCCAGGGTACACAATAGGCCTCTATAATTGTTTCTTGCTTCATTAAAAAACGATCACTGACTTACTCAAAATCAACACACACTGGAAATAAACTCTTTTGCAGACAAAGAAGAATAGTGTCTTCAAAGAGGCCTCCTTGTGTGAACATACAAAATTGTGGGCCTAAAGCCCGTTGGACCAAGTGCATTTCACTTCTTCATCACTTGTCCCAGTGATGGTTACTGATGAAAGCCTGGTTTTGTTTCTGAGACCAAGTGGAGTAGAAAAAGAAATGCCTCATCTCACAGTGTGAAAACACCATGTAACGTTTACTTCTGAAAATAACTGACCATCGGGTTATATGAAAAGTTTGAGCCTTTTAATGATTCCCCCAACTTCAGCCCTATAGATATGTCCAGGTACAAGTTTATTCTATTTACATAAAGGAATATGAAATCTTTAAGATATCCTTTGTAACACAATTAGAAATTTAGTAGTTGAACACAGCAAAAGAAAACGCGTAAAAGCCTATGAAATCTCACATTTCCTTTTGTCGAATTTCCAAAAGAGACATAAATGACCAATGAATTCTCAGAACTCTCTAAGTACAAATTGCTAATGGGTCAAAAATAATTTCCACTTTTACAATTTCAAGAAACTTCTGAAGATACTTATCTAGTCCCTATTAAAAAGCAGTATGTTCATAATTCAGCTGAATATAGGAATTCTCTCGAACGGGAAAGATAAGCTGTGAACTGGGGTTAACTAAAGGGCTATTATGAAAGAATACCTCAGCTTGGTGCCTGTAGCACAGTGGTTACAACGCTGGCCACATACACCCAGGCTGGTGGGTTCAAACCCAGCCTGGGCTTACTAAACAATAATACTAGGAAAAATAATAGCCAGGCATTGTGTCAGGTGCCTATAGTCCCAGCTACTCGGGAGGTTGAGGCAAGAGAATCGCTTAAGCCCAA
>NW_003852536.1:5116204-5121368 GCF_000181295.1 Otolemur garnettii | reverse complement strand
AAAAAAAAAAAAGAAAAGAAAAGAAAACCTCCACCAATTTCAGTCAATAAAAAATAGTAAGCAGTTATATTGTTAACAACACATAGATAGAAAAGGAAAAGATGCTGATTCATACCAAATGGGAAAATGTTGAAAATGGGGTAATTGATCCAATTCACCTTGGGCCAAACGGAAGTTATATTCATTTTTCCTTTGAAGGGCTTATCATAAACTGTTTACTGGGAATAAACACAGGGGAAAAAAGAATGAAACATTTATTAGCAATATAGGAGCTGTTTACAAGGGACTGAATTTGAATAACCAATAGCAAAGTAGCTTTCATTACAGGAGATGACTGCTCTATTGGAAATAATGGCAGCTTTTTACATTCCTTAAATGCTGAAAATCATGGAATAAATTTCAGGCAGAGAAACACACACCAATGGCCACACCTATGGGGAGGAGGCAGATTTAGGGTAGAATTGCTGAGACAGATGGACCTTGGATCTAATCTTATCAAGAAATTCTTGCAGTCTTTTTCCCCCTCTGGAATAGAGCTCAATAAAAGTTTCTAAAAACAAACAAAAAACTCATAATGAATTGAGGTCAACTTGAGAATAGACACAGGCTGGTAGGAAATGAGCTTCTGTTGGTCTCATGTTCATCGAGGCACTTTTAACAAACCAGTAACTGCAATTAACAAAACACACTTTTTAAAGGGTAGGATCGACCAAAATTGTGATCACCCAGCTCACTTAAAGTAGAATCAGATATGAGACAAATGATTGCACAGACACAACCCAACAGGAGAAGTGGAGCCCAGGGTTCCCCGGATCCAAAGTCTTTCCACAGGTCTTTTCTTTGTTTAACTGAGTCTGCGTTGACTTTTTAGACACTAGTTTTCATTCTATGTTCCAAAGGACCTTGGAAGTCTGTGAAGCATCTGTTTACAAGATTCTAACATTTTTAACGTGTCTTGCTTCTACCATTTTAAGGTACCTGAAGCACAGATATAGAACATAGATACGATCTCAGAATGTTCCACTTCCCTTCCAGTGGTGTAATAAGCTGTGATCCAATTATTTGATATACTAGGAGCCAATGAAAATGTAGGGGAGACCAATGATGTTGATATTCGACAGTGTGTATTACTAATCTGATTTGGGGGTGATAAAAGTGATGTGTCTTGGGAAGAGAGTGGGCTGTACATAAACTATAGATGCTTGTGTGCATGTTTTAAATTGGGGAGGCCCATTAGAAGGTCCACAGGAAGCAGAAGTGTTCTCATGTAGTGAACTGCTAGTTAAAATCAACACTTGGCTTGGTGCCCGTAGCACAGTGGTTACGGCTCCAGCCACATACACCGAGGGTGGCAGGTTCAAACCCAGCCTGGGCCAGCTAAACAACAACAACTGCAACAAAAAGTAGCCAGGCATTATTATGGGTACCTGTAGTCCTAGCTACTTGGGAGGCTGAGGCAGAGAATTGCTTAAGTCCAAGAGTTTGAGGTTGCTGTGATCTGTGATGCCATGGCACTTTAGCCTGGGCGACATAGACTGTCTCAAAAAAAGAAAATAAATAAAAAAATAATAAAATCAACACTTGACAATAAAGAAGGCACTAGGTTAGTGTTAGCAGCACAGACATCCAAGCTATAGTCTCGAATTGTGTTTGTTTTCCTTTTTTGCTTCTGTGGAAATAATTTCTGGAATCTTTATGGGGAATAAACAGAGGCAAGTAGTCAGCATCCTCTTCATAGTTTCTATCATGGACATTCATCAGACAGGCTCAAATTCAAGTGTTTCTATTTTGTGTTCTTTTCCTCCTAAGAAAATAATTCCCAGGCTATTTGGGGCTGGGAGGATGCATGTAGGTAGTCTGTTTAGTACAGACAAAAGTCTAAAAGAGAAGGCAGCCACCTCTAGAAGGTACATAAGATGTCCACGTGTAAGAGAAAGCTCTGGAGAATGAAGTGTTCTCTTAGGAAATGGATCTTTTAGGACGTTCTCTGCACTGAGAAGTCATTTTTGATTGCAACAGAAGGACAGTGTTGCCTCAAGGAGTCAACACTGCTGCTCAGACTAGTCTGATGAGGTAACTTTCAGTGTCCAGTAGAGCTCTGCTGCTGCCTGTGCGTGGCAGAAAACTCTGGGACTTGGCTCCTGGTGCTACCATTTTGATGGGGCTCAGAAGGAAATGCCAACAGTGGCCATTCCACCAAGGATGGCATTCTCATTATCACATGCACAAGACCGTGACAGTGAAGGGGCCCATTACACCGAGCTGACGCTTGTGCCATAGCTGTGGACAAATAGAGCAGCAGTTCTCAATCTGTGGGTCGTGACCCCTTTGGACTGTATTAAAGATTTGCGACATTAGGAAGGTTGAGAACCACTGTTCTAGAGGAAACTCGAGACCTAACAAGGACACAAACATGTTTCTCTCCCTTTAGTTTTTCTCTTTAAAATCCAACCCAGGTTGCTTTTATTTATCCAAGAGTGAACTTAGGAGGTTTGTTGGGCAGCATTCCTATGCTTTCTTTTCTTTTTCTTCTTCCTTTTCTTTTTTTTTTTCCAGTTTTTGGCCGGGGCTAGGTTTGAACCCGCCACCTCCGGCATATGGGGCCAGCACCCGACTCCTTTGCACCACAGGCACCGCCCACTTCTTTTTTTTTTTTTTTTAATTTTTATCATCACCCAAACAATGTCTACTTTACTAGAACAAGAGGCAGGATTAAGTCCCAGCTCAAACAAGGATTGATTATATGGTAAATATTTTGTCTTAATAGCTTGGCCATTATTGATAAAGAATTTGATTGAGAATTCTCCAATCCATAATAAAAATACTACCTTTAAAAACACACCTCCCTTCCCACTCTCTGACCAAATGGCAATATATCTAGTGAAGCAGTAATTGGAATCAATAAGGAGGGAAGTGATGTGATCACTAGGTGACCAATGATAGCTGTTCTAGGGTGGCGACCGTGGCTCAAAGGAATAGGGCACAGCCCCCATGTGCTGGAATATGCTGGAGGTGGTGGGTTCAAACCCAGCCCTGGCCAAAAACTGCAAAAATAAACAAACAACAACAACAACCCCCCCCAGAACAATAGCTGTTCTACATTAAGTAAATCCACTGAATAAGATTCACTGGTTTCTCTATCATGCTATCTGGGATATCAGAAATCAAGTCTCTAGAAATGAAAAAGAATAATCGAAATTGTCTTTACTGTAAAAACATGTATATTGGGGTTGATGTTATTTACGCCAAAGTGACCCAAGAGAACCTTCCATTGGGTTGTTGATAATCCAGGTCTTCCCAGAGTTTCTGTATTGGATTCTTTTCATCCACATTTCATCTTTCATCAAAAGCTGTGGGTTTTGTTTTCTCTTCTGGGTTCTCAGGGAGGACGTGATGTGAGTCTATCAGAATACCACACAGATCAGTCACGAAAAAGATTACATACACCGTGTTGTAATGCTTAGCATTTATATAGGTTCTTTTGATTTCAAAACAAGTTATAAATATTTCCTACCATGACAACATTCTTGCGAGGTAGGTAAGTATTAATGTCTACGTTACCAAGAGAAACCCCAGGCCAGGGAGTGAAAACCTCTGGTCTGAGCCACAGAGTCAGGAGCAACATTGGAACTTGGGCATCCTGGCCACCTGCTCTGGGCTCCGAAGAGCCCATGCTTCTCTCTAAGGTAGCAACAGTCTCTATTAATACAGGATTATATATTGTATAGATATAAAACAACACACAATAATGTCATAGAACAATAATTCAATATTTCTGTTTCTTAGTAAAATATGTTAAGCACAGTATTTAAATTGCATTTCTCTGAAAAGCATTTGGTATATTAAATAGCAGAAGGTATATTAAATAGCTCTATAAACGTTTGCTGGCATACTCTTAATAGCATGATTCTAGAGAAATTAAAATCCACTGACGCATGGAGATCTTTCCTTTAGAACACCATAAACCAAACAAAAATGTGAAAAACTACTTCAAGTCTCAAAATGCAGACTTCATAGCTCGCTGGATATTAGCAGGTAGCTACGTAATTTCTCTGAGCTTGAGAGAAAGGCGCCATATTGCTGACCGTGATTTAAAACACCAGTTCGGTGCGGGGAAAAGATGTGGGGGGGAAGATGAAAATTAAAGATTGCTGTTTCCATTCGGAGAAATTTCTACCTTTTCAAAAGATGTTGTCATACTTAGCACTAATGCTGGGGTTGACATAGTGACGCTGTATCATAGGAACACTTTATGAGAAGAGAAAATGATACATAATGAAGTCTATGGTATTGCAAAGGGTATTTTTCAAGAGTGTTAAAGGCATGAGATGTAAGCTGGTTATGCTGAGATGCCTGTATAGGTCTTGGAGATAGTTTACAAGGATAAATACTTGGTTTACCAGTCTCTTCTCCAAGGCAAGAATCTTCACCTTCCTTTCTAAATCAGCAGTTCTCAGCATGGTGTTACAGAGCTCACCTCATGCTAAGCTTCCTAAGAACTGACCAGGCGGGTCAGCAGAAAAATTCCTAAAACTAGAAAAGAACAGGAATCCAACTCTGAAAATTTGTAAGCAAACGTAAAAACTAACTTCTAAGCCGGAATGACATTCTCTGTCAGAAGTAACAAATACAAAAGTCTTAATTTCAGTACGCAGGACGCTAAGATATGGTTAGATAGATATTATATGTCATCCAGAGAATAGTTTTGTAAGTGTGCTTTTTTTCCCTAAAAAAAGACATTATTAAATTGGTTTTCTCTCTTCCTTTATGTATAAATATGAAAGATGGAGCTGTCCGTCCTCTTGTTCACATTATACACTCCAGGGTTCCTTCTCGCTGGCATTGTAGTACGTGGCAGTTTTGTTTGAGGGGGGGTTGAGTTTGAACAGGCTTGAGCAGTTCGGCTGTTTGGTTGGCTGTAAGGTTTTGGCGTAAGGTGAGTACCAGTCCCTTTCAAACACATCTTTAAGTTGTTTTATAATGCTCCGGTTGTTCCTCACGTCTGCCTGGTTGATAACAAGGCCGGTGCCAGCGTTGTGGGTAAAATCATTCCCCACCCAATCAAAATTTCCTGTAAACAAACAAAGAAACATCAGTGAGGAGTTGGGGGTCCCCTGGCAATATTCTCCAAGTAATGAAATACAGAGAAGATTTTTTTTATGCT
>NW_003852536.1:5112898-5114921 GCF_000181295.1 Otolemur garnettii | reverse complement strand
GGTTCAGGTCCCCTCGAGTAGAAAGGCTGGGATCTGCCCTAGAAGAGGCTACTGCTGCTGTCACGTGGTCCATCTTCAAGGTGAGAGCAGATGAAGGGGCTGTGCTACCCAGAGTCCCACGCACATCTCCTATCTTTGGTACCAAAGATAAATTAGGATCCTGAAACGTGAAGGAGGGAAAGGGCCCCAGCAGGGAAATAAAGGTTTCTCCTCAGGAGAATCCAGTGCCATTTACTGATTTGTTCTTTATCTTTATTGGATGCACGTTTATTTATTTATTTATTTTTTATTTTTTTTGAGACAGAGTCTCAAGCTATCACCTAGGGTAGATTGCTGTGGCATCACAGCTCACAGCAGCCTCCAACTCTTGAGTTTAAGCCAGTGGTTCTCAACCTTCCTAATGCTGTGACCCTTTAATACAGTTCCTATTTATTTTTTTAGTTTTTTTGAGACAGAGTCTCAAGCTGTCACCCACGGTAGAGTGCTGCGACATCACAGCTCACAGCAGCCTCCAACTCTTGGGCTTAAGCCAGTGGTTCTCAACCTTCCTAATGCTGTGACCCTTTAATACAGTTCCTATTTATTTATTTATTTATTTTTTTTGAGACAGAGTCTCAAGCTGTCACCAGGGTAGATTGCCGTGGCATCACAGCTCACAGCAGCCTCCAACTCTTGGGCTTAAGCCAGTGGTTCTCAACCTTCCTAATGCTGTGACCCTTTAATACAGTTCCTGTGGGTTGCAACCCACAGGTTGAGAAATGCTGGCTTAAGCGATTCTCCTGCCTCAGCTTCCCAAGTAGCTGGGACTACAGGCATCCGCCATAACACCCAGCTATTTTTTGGTTGTGGTTGTCGTTGTTGTTTGGCAGGCCTGGGCTGGATTCGAACCCATCAGCTCAGGCATATGTGGCTGGCACCCTAGCTGTCTGAGCTTCAGGCGCCAAGCCTGGATGCATGTTTACTGAGTGTCTAGGGTTCACCGGGTATTATATCAGGGGCTCTGGATATATAACTGAAAATGAAAGAAAGTCTCTGCCTTTAAGGGGTCCCGAGGGAAAGGCAGTAATGATGATGCCAAAGTGTATGAGGCTAAAGAGATGTAGGTGTACAATGCCACGGGGTCGGCGGGAAGGGATTCCTAATTCTGACTAGATGTGTCGGAAAAGCAGTGCTCTGTGGAGTAATGAGAGATGCACAGAAAGTCAATTAAGAAAGCTGGACACGGTGGCTCATGCCTGTGATCCCAGCACTCTGGGAGGCTGAGGTGGGAGGATCACTTGAGCTCAGAAGTTTGAGACCAGCCTGAGCAAGAGTGAGACACTTTCTCTAAAATAGCTCAGGGTTGTGGCAGGTGACTGTAGTCCTGGCAGCTCAAGAAAAAGAAAAAAAAGAAGAAAATTAAAAGACAGCCATCCCCTAAATGGAGGATGATGTCTTGTGGACAAAAGGTATAGTTGGGATACTGGAACAGAGGAGAGGAGCCAGGGATAAGGTCCAAATATGAGGGCCTTTGGGGCCGAGGAATTATCACATTTTTTTGAGACAGAGTCTCAAGCTATCACCCTGGGGAGAGTGCTGTGGCATCATAACTCATAGCAACCACAAACTCTTGGGCTCAAGCGATCCTCTTGTCTCATCCTCCCAAATAGCTGGGGCTACAGGTGCCTGCCACAATGCCAGGCTACTTTTTGTTGTTGTTGTTTTAATTGCCATTGTTGTTTTAGCTGGCCCAGGCCAGGTTTGAACCTGCCACCTCGGTGTATGTGGCTGGTGCCCTACCCACTGAGCTACAGGTGCCGCCCAAGAATTATTACTTATTAAGTGTCCACTATCAGCAAAGCGCTATACTTAGTATTTGTTTCATAGGTAAGACATGCCTCCCCTTGACAGATAAAAAGTAGAAACTTTAAAGAGGAACACATTTTCCCAATGTCATGTGGCAATCATTGGTGCACCCAGGTCCACCAGCCTCCATCATATGAAGAATTACTCTCACCAAAAAATATTTAGCCATGTCAAGACT
>NW_003852536.1:5111784-5112580 GCF_000181295.1 Otolemur garnettii | reverse complement strand
AGCTCAGGTGTATGTGGCTGGTGCCTTAGTCACTTCAGCCACAGGCGCCGAGGCAGCCCAGGTATGATCTAACCTCCCCATTTCATTCTCCTCTTAGGCTAAGAGCTGGTCCCTAAAGGGAACTGAGGGGTTTTTAAGTGTAGAACTTTACTTTCCATTCCTTCTGTGGCAACTTAGGTATTGCTCCCAAGGGAGACACTGAGATCCTCTGACCTTGGGCACCCTTGATCCATCACTTGTAGCCATCTGCGGGGAAGGTGCTGGAGGAAGGCACACTGCGGAGAAAGCGGGTATCCGTTCCTTTATGGCTTCTACTCTTTGCTCCCTGCTCTGCCCTGGGGAGCCCCCATACAACTCTCTTTTTTGCACTGCACCCCCTGGAATATTGGCAGGGAGTTCTTCTGTCCCTTATTTAACTCTTTAAGTTTATCCCTCACAGATTGAGAATACCAAGTCCCTAAATCAAATGTCATCAGCACACATAAGAATCTTCTCTCCATCTCTCCCCTCATCTCAACCTACTGCCTATCTCTGCTACCTTCCCGCCCAGAAACTGCACAGTGGGGCTGTCAGTGGCTTCACAATAAGCATAGCTTTGGATGAAGTTTTCTGATGTAAATTAGTGAACTGTCTCCAAATGGTACGCAATATTAGGTGGGGGGTCTCTGCCAAAAAATCCCTTGGCCCATCCTGGCTTCCTGAGGATTCTCAGACATGGTTATCCTCAGAGGCTCCGTTCTGGGCAAATGCGCAGTGCCGGGTGAGTACAGGCTTGGCCCTCTAACCTGGGGGTTGG
>NW_003852536.1:5109020-5111228 GCF_000181295.1 Otolemur garnettii | reverse complement strand
GAATTAAGTCCCTCTCAGGAATTAAAGCTCTGGGAAGCTTTCACAGGCCAGCAGAGGAATTCCTACCCCACTGTTTCTGCCTTTTACTTCCTGGCAGTTTGGCTAAACGTCAAAGTCATGTATATGCTCCAGTGTTTCATAAACTGGGCTGCAGCTTCACTCAGCTTTCTCTGAGATGCCACTTCAGCTTCCAAACGTGCACGAGGAGGCTCCAGTTGCCGGGAGGGAGGTAATGCCACCCTCCGAGCTGACAGTGAGCGTGTGAGTGAGCTCCCTGCGGATGGGGGGCCCTTGAGAGCCTTGTCAGTGACCTCGGCTAGCTCATCACCCCCTGGTCAGCCCTCAAACCATCTTCTAGACATGTTTGCAGAGCTCTGGAGATTTCAAAATTGAAGAGATGATTCTGTTCGGGGATTCTTCTGTAAGTTTTGTGAAAACTTAATAGAACTGTAATTCCATGCAAGGTCTAGTGTGGATTTTTCTTAATTCTGCCTTCTCAGTGAGTGTCTGAGTCGTGACTTAGGAGATTTCCAGAACATACTGATAATTATTTAAATTATCAGTGAATTCTCTCTCCTGTGTGTGTGTAAGACAGCCACAGAAACTGTGATCTCTTGATGCTCTTTTTTATTTGTTTGTTTGTTTGAGACAGTGTCTCACTCTGTTGCCTGAGCTGGAGTGCGGTCGCTTTGTCCTGTGTCACTGTGATCTTAAACTCCTGGGCTCAAGTGATCCTCCTGCCTCAGCCTCCAGAGATTCAGCCTCCCAGGTAGCTAGAACTACAGGTGCCTGCCAGAGTGCCTGGCTAATTTTTCTATTTTTAGTAGACACAAGGTCTCCCTCTTGCTCAGCCTGGTCTTGAACTCCTCAGCTGAAGATCTCCTGCCTCAGCTTTCCAGAATGCTGGGATTACAGGCATGAGCCACTGAACCTGGCCTCTAGATATTCTTTAAGTATTTTTATACCAGAACTACCTTTTGGTTTAGGGAGTTAATGTTTGGCTAAAATGTTATGTTTCAAATGAACTCATTTAAAATGTACCATATGTAGGGGAGAAGAAAGGAGAGAGCAAGGAATCAATATTTGCTAAGGATATAGGCAGATCAGAGACAGTGTTAGGAGCTTTTCACATATTATCGTGTCTAATCCCCATACCGCTACCACAGGGCAGGTGCCATTACCCTCATTCCATGGACACGAAGACAGAGGATTACAGAAGTGATGTGATGTTCTCCCCCTTCCAGTCTGTGTCAGTGCTGAAAGAGGTTTTTCTGACTCCAAAAGACTTGCTTAATTCATCAAAGAACATGAGGACAGAGGTCCAGGCCACGGCTGAGTGTGCTCGCAACACCTTACTTTAAACCTTACAATGTAAAATAGTCACACAGGAGTGTCCGGAAGCTGATCCACCCCTGGGCTTCCCAGTCACTGAACCAAAATTTCTCATTTTGCATGAAATGATTTTAAGGTGTGCTTTTTTCTTTGTCACTTTAGAAAGATGCTGATTTTATTCTATTCTCTACGTGTTTAAATTGATGAACAGGAGAAAAGGCCAATAATCGCATCTTGGGTCACAGAGGGAGACAATAGGAATAAGATAATATTTTATATTCCAGGACACTCAGAATGAAATACACTCTAAAATATTCCAATACTTGAATGTAATGATGTGGTAGTAACAATTATTGAAAGTGGAAAGGGGCAGGACATCCTCACACCAACCCAGGAGTTAGTAACTGTCCCTGTGGCCAGGGGTAGGGTCTGTAGGCAGGGGCTGGAGGGGATCAGAGGCCTGGGCGCCCTGGATTCTAGCTCCTTCCCCTTACATCTGCACGTCTCAGTTATAGGGCCCAAGCTGCCTTCTTTCTTTTTTTTGGAGGGGGGGGAGCCGATGCCCCACGCCCTTGAACATGGTCTGAGATCTTGCCTAGAAGAGCCTTGAAAGTATCATGGCCCCGGCTCCGAGAATCACTTCACTTCCCTCTTATTTATTTATTTACTTATTTATTTCAGATTAACATGAGGGTATAAACTATTAGGTTACAATGTTTATGTTTGTTAAGTAACCTGTTGTTGTGCCCCTCACCCAGAAGGTGTGCCACACACCCTTACATTGTGCCCGTTAGGTGAGAGCACACAAAAGCTTCCTTCTTTTTCTTCTTCTTCTTCTTTTTTTTTTTTTTTTTTGTTTTGTTTTGATTTTGTTGC
>NW_003852536.1:5101071-5108587 GCF_000181295.1 Otolemur garnettii | reverse complement strand
TGAAGGAGCTTAGGAAATTTCACCCAAAATATGACTCCTTGGTAGAAAGAGAATTTTGAATTAAAAGCCCTTAGAGGTCAACAGGCCTTGAAAGAGGCTTTCTTTCTATGTGCATGAGCCAGACAGATCCCCTACCCCCTGGCATCGCAATACAGCAGAAACTCGGTGACCATCCAAGGGGCTGTAACAAATGGGTCAACACTGGAGGTGGTCAACATAAGGAACTAGGCCTGCTGTACTGATACGTACATGTGGTGCATGTCCAGTCTATGAAAATTAGGTCAGCTTTAAGGAGGCGGTCCATGTAGGGGGTGGTCAGCTTTGGAGGTTCTACTGTATATCTCAGGGGAAAAGGTCAAAAACACAACCAGACCCGACCCAAATCATTTTCTAGGTAGCCCCTGTCTCTCGGTTAATTTACAAGTCTTTCTGCTTCCCACCAGCCATCCATTCTCCCAAGTATCTAGTCATCCTTCCTAGTAACCACTTACTGTCCTAAACAGCATTGCCTATAGTGCTTATCTCCTCTCTTCTTTAAAAGGAGGGTGGGAAAATATCTGGACCCCACTGGGATACTGGGTAATCGCTCCGTGATTTTCCCACTGTGAGTGTGGTAAATAAACCTCTTCCTCTTATTCATCTGCCTTAACTGTGAGTTGATCTTTCAGCCAACTTTTGGGGTAAGGGGAAGCTTCCACTCACCCCTTTATACATTTTTATTTTCTGCCTTGAGACTGCCACTTCCTCTGTGTAATGTAAGGACCACAGGGCTATTTTTGGATTTGTCTTCTTTTTATAAATAATTTGAATCTGTCTGTGATGGTACCATTTAAAAGGTTACCCTGGACTCATAGACATCATGAAAAATTTGAATAGCTATGATACATTAGCAAATACCATCACCAGTACGTAGTGATTTCAGCATCTGGAGCTCTGTTACCCGAATACCAATGGCAACATTAATTGGGTAGTATCTACGTGGCTGGTGCTTTGATGCACTATTCCATTTGAACTTCACCCAATAAAGTAACAACTATTATTAGCTCTATTTTACGGACAAGAAAACAGAAGTTTAGATAGCTCAAGTAAATTCTCCAAAGTTGGACATTTGTAAAATGGCAGGAGGGACAATTGGTGGGGCAGTGTGAATTTTGGCTCTGAACAACTCCAATGCCCACCTCTCCATGACTCATGTCATTTGGGTTTGAGTTGCTGTGAGCAGGGGAATGAGTGTTGTGCTCATTCCAGTGCCAGGCTCACCTTCGATGAGCCGTTTGTGTCCTCAGCTATACAACGAGGAATAATGGACCAGAAAATTTCTGCAGAACATTTATAAAAAGACATCTGATATGATTTACTGCTATATGAGGTGGGCCATAGAGGAGATACTTGGGTGAGGAGCTCTTTGCCCTTTCTGTACAGTTTCCTGACCTCCGGGTCCCCCCATTCATCAGCAGAGGCTCCTGAGGCCAGACCAGCACTGCCTGGGTGATCCCCTAAGGCGCCCTACAGCCCTGACACCTACCGATATAAGCTGCTCCATCCGTCACCATGTACTTATTGCGATTTAACTTAGGAAAGGTGTGATTCTTTTGTTCTTTTGTAGCACAAGCATTCTCTCTTTCCAGATCAAAAAATTTCTGTAAGACACACAAAAAAAAAAAAGCAAACAAACAAAAAAAGCAGGTGAATAGAGACCATTTTGGGTCTTGTTCAAGAGCACAAAAGAGTGTATTATCCCGCTACTAACAATAGACCTCACATTGCGTTATTAAAATCACAATCTTGTTACTTCGTATAGATGAAGCTATTTTTGTTCTCCCATCTATATAGGCAACGAGAGAGAAAATTAGCGTGCTCAGCCAGGTCTATAATTAACACTTTTAAGCTTCAAAATGAACACAAAATTCATTCTTGCCACAGGATGAGGGCCAGAAGGTTGTTTAATTTCATTGTCTTATTCATCGGGGCGCACTGGCATTTGAAGCCTGCCTCAGGGTGCTTTCTGTCAAGCATGCCAATGAGCTAAATGAATATTCTTAAATGTTGCATACATTATGTCAATGACTGGCTGATTAAACTGGGGATTTGCAAAGGTCAAAAGAGATTTTGCCACAGGAACAAATATTTTCTATCTAAACACCTAAGTCAACAAGCACTTTTAATAGGCATCTCAGAAAGAAAAAAAAAAAACCAAAAAACCCCCCCAAAACCCATAACTTTTCAACCTTATGTGACCCCAAAAGCAGCATTCCAGTTCACCCAAGGCCAGGGCTAGAGGGCTGGCCATCAGAGTGGCGGGCCTGTGTCTCAGGGGGCTGCTGAATTTGCTGAGTTCTTACTGCAGCTGAGCTCACGTCTGACTGCCCAGGAAGACACCAGTCCAAGGTGAAGGTCTCAGGTGTCCTCGGCTTTGGAAAAATGCTACATGTTTGCACAACTGCGTGGGCTTGTTCTGGAACGTCTCACAGCTGTGAAGTCATGTGTGTTTAAATGAAAGATGAGGCAGAGCGGAAAATGAGACGATACCCCAAAAAGGAAACATTGTTCAGAGTTGTAAAACTGTAAGTGCCCAAATTTTTTTCGGGAAAGGATGAATGAGAGCTGGTTTTCCCCTTGCCCCTTGGGTGGCTGAGGGGTTATAAATAAGGTAATCAGTAAGCTTCCTTCCAGCCCTAAGAATTCTATTCTGATCTTTTTTCTTTTTCTGGTAAAAGTCTTGTGATTCATGTTATAGAGACTAATATCTACTACCCAAGAACCACCTACTGCACAATACAAAGGAATATTCTCCCAGGTCCATAGCATCAAGGTTACAGGTAGTGCCCCCTGGCTCTTATTTCCACATTTCCTGTCTTCTACAAAACCTGCCTTAGTTAGTGGACTCTTCAAACTGACTGAACGGCCTGGGAATCATAGTTACAGATTCAGGAGGTCACGTGAGTGTTCAGGGAGCCATCACTCAGTAACAGCCAGCAGTCAGCTCTCTTGAACATCCTACCATGGCATGTCCCCCTCCCCCACCCCATTCAACTGTTTTCCTTTTGAGAAAGATACTAGTGTAGAATCAAGATGGATTTCAAAAAGAATAAAATATCCATCCCAAGTCAAGGATGGAGTTACAGCTTGAGGCTTTAATAAGAACCCATTTGCTTTAGAAAATTCAAGATGGCCCAGAAGAGGGGAAACAGGTTCCTCCGGGAGATTACAATTACAGCAGAAATCAGATTTTATTCTCAGGCATGACAAGACACCTAATATGCTGTAGGTGACAGCAAAGATGTTATAAAAGTGGTCAGTTAATTTATTATTAGTAAATTTATCATCTTTAGTAAAATAATAAACACTCAGCTGCTGGGACAATCTTATGAGTTGCAGGCTCTTCCCATGAGTCCTTTGTAGAGATAACGCCCTATCTGGGCTGGAGGTGAGGTTGCCCCTCCTCTGAGGACAGAGTTTTCCTTCCTAGTTCTCAGGCCACCTGCTGTATTTGTGCTCTGAGGCTCCTGAAGACATGCTCTATGGAAGTTTCAAATGCCCACTTTTCTTGGAAGAGGCCGTGCATGACCTCTATGGTACAAAATGGCCAGCAGTGAGCCATTAATGTTTGGCTTATTTAAGAAATGTGCCCATTTGTGTTCAAAAAGATGAAGCTGATTAAGTACCGTAAAGGTTAAAATGATGGATTCTACTTCCCTCGTAATTTTTTGCACGTCTCAAATGAACATTTAGCATTTTGCACCCTGGAGATTTCCCCTGCAGGTGCCGTAGTGGCAGGTGTGCTGTGAGGTCAGGAGGCAGTGGGCAGGCGGGGACCCCTGACTGGGGCTGAGGGGAAGATGAGAGATGAGATAGAAGCAAATATACCACATGATGAGCCAAAGTCGCTCACTGTGGTCTGCTCCTGCTGGACCTGGCAGATCTGACGGGGGCTCCCCTGTCTGCAAACACGCTCACCTCCAACTACACGACTTCACTGGGTGGCTTCTTCACGGCCGCCTTTCTCCAGCATAGCCCTGCAGAAAATGGCTAAGCAGGCCTGGATTTGGCGATTGCTCTGGGCTCTGCCATCCCCTCCCTGGCTTACAGAACTTCTCTGTATCCCTCTGACTTGCTAGCTCCATTCTTCTTTTTTTTTTTGAGACAGAGCCTTAAGCTGTCACCCTGGGTAGAATGCCATGGTATCACAGCTCACAGCAACTTCCAACTCCTGGGCTCAAGCAATTCTCCTGCCTCTACCTCCCAAGTAGCTGGGACTACAGGTGCCCACCACAATGCCTGGCTATTTTTTGGTTGCAGTCATCACTGTTGTTTGGCGGGCCTGGGCTGGATTCGAACCCGCCAGCTCAGGTGTATGTGGCTGACGCCTTAGTTGCTTAAGCCACAGGCGCTAAGCCCACACTCCATCCTTTGACTTCTTCCATCACCTTCCACGAGCGCCTCGTGCTAAGCATCCTGTTAGGTACTGAGAAGGCAAGGGTGAACTAGACGCCTCTTCTTTGTCTTACTTGATTTTCTCTGCAGCCCCACTTAAGTTATCCGGAAAATGCTATCCCTGAGCTGAAACAATCCCAAGTGCTCTCTTGTCTGTGGAAAGGTCATGAGCACAATCGGACTTTATTCCCCCTGACTTCCTAGGATGGTACCAGCTTCTCCTCTGATCCTGGATATCTGATTCCAAACCCAGATTGACGCTTCGATCCAACTCCTTTCTTGTTCAAGTCTTAAAGCAAGCTTAGGTCCTCGGTTTGAACCAGCAGGAGTATGAGGCCTCCATCGTACCTACCCAGAAGGATTTTATATTTGCTGTGGACTGGTGTCTGCTGAGGGCCTCCCAATCTTCCCCTTTCTGATGCCGTTTTTACTGTTTACTCTGTTCCTATTGCGTGGGAGGGAGGGAACCACAACCTGGGTTTTGGATTTGGGGGGAGAGTTGTTGCTGTTTTGAGAGAGGAGATTTTTTTTACATCATAAAACCGAGGCACCACTTCCAGACTTGCTGTCGAGAACTGCCCATCACGGGAAGCTTCGAACTTGCACTGAATGAATGAAACATTACATTTTCTCCCTTATTGGTGGTAGAGAGAGAGGCTGAAGGTAAGTTATGTGAAAACAACAAGATGAATAGGGGGTGCCCAGAGCTTCAGATCAGGATGATCCACAAACCCATTCCGTGTCCCTGGGAGCGCGGCTGCCATTGTGAACACCCTCACAAGCCTTCCTTGCACTGGGCATGGCCACATAAGTGACGCTGGGGCAGTGCAGTGGAGGTTCAAGGGATGCTCACCACCTCTAAGCCCAACCCTACATGACCCTGCACGGTCCTTCAACCTCTCTCATCTCCTCTTTGGCCTTGGGATATTGAGGGTCAGGTCATCTTGGAAACCAAGTGTCCAAAGTTGACTGAAGAGCCCCTGAGCTCCCAGGTCCCTAAATGCTGCAGGAGCTCAACTTTATCACCTAGAAGAGGGCCTGCCCCAGTGTAGTTCTCAGCGCACACTTGTTGAATGACTGCATGGTTGGCTGGGAAAAAGCTGAGCCCTAAAAGATTAGCAGGGAGAAGAAGAGTGTTGTAGGCAGAGGGAAGAGCACATGCCAAGGAAAAGTCCTGAGGGGAGGCCAAGGGTGATGAGGACTGCAGTGGAGCTGAAGATGAGCTAGACAATAAGCACATTTGGAGTATTACCAATTCCCCATCTTACTTCCCACTGCATATTTGGAGATGGATTAGCATTCAGCAAGGGACCCGGGCAAGGGTAGGAACCCAGGCCAGGGGACGTAGGGCTGGCAGAGTGTGAGCTGGTGCATGTCCCAGTGCTCTGCTGGTCCCAGTCTCACCAGTAACAACAGGGGAACAAAGCAGTTCAAGTAAAACAGAGAGAATGGAACCGAAAGTGTGTGCAAAAGGGCTAGACTGGGGCAGCAGCAGGAAACTGGGGTTCTACTCTCCTTTTTGGTATGTGATTGTTTTGCAAAATTCCCGAACCTGCCTTTTGAAGTGTGTTTCACTATCGAAGATGGTCATCCTGGTTCTCATTGCGAGTTTACACGTGCGCGTAAGCGTAACAGCTGTCACAGAGGCGCAATGGGAGTAAACTTCGTATTTGATAACACAGTCAATGTAATACTTACAACTTTCAAACTGCAGTTGGCAATTTCGGTGCAAATAGCTTTAAGAGAGGAAATGAAGTTAAACGTGAGGGGATCGGTTTCCTTCCAGAAGCTGATCAGGAGTCGAACTTTAACACTTCGCAGAACTAATGCTTCTCTTATTTTCCCATCCAAGTCTGGCCAGTAAGTTCTGCAGCAATTATAACCATGTAGAGAAAATCAGAGAGACTAAGTTAGGTGTGGGGAAAAATGTAGACAACCAAAGACATTTGTGTTACTCTGATCATTACTTGATTGCATCATGGCCTTGTAGGAGAAGGGGACAAAGACGGAAGCCTCTTGGGTTAAGCACCAAGAGATGAGGCTTTCCTAGCACCTGCCCCTGCCTAGAAGGAGATTTCCTGCCATCAGGACCTCCAGGTGTGTGGGTTAGGGAGCCGACAGACTGAGCACCACCATGGGACACCCTCACTATGCCTCTGATTCCACCCAGGCCTTAGTCCACAGGTGCACTAACAACTAACTTTGCAGCAGAACTTCAGTTAGGAGCCCTGAGCACCTCCTCTGGTCCCAAAATGTGTCTTCCTTGGTAACGGCCCCCCATGTGAGTTTTTGCACTGGTCCTCTGAGCTTCCCCACACCCTCATTTCCAGATTGTTCTTAGCACCCGTTCTCCTAACCAAACTTCCTTTTCTGCTAGGCAGTTGGAATCCCCCATGAGGCAAACCATTTCCCCAATAGATTGAGCCTCATATGTGAATCCTTAACTAAATCCTGACTCTTCCCTAAAACCAGTGGTCCCCAACCTTTTTGGCACCAGAGACTGGTTTCATTGTGGGGTAAACTCCCACAAAAATTAAGTGAAATGTGCTCTTTTAATTCCAGAAACTGAGCGAAAAGACTTGCAAGTGTTATGTGCTTTTGTCGAGGCCCTAAGCCACCTGGGAAAGCACGGTGGGGGCCTGCAGGCCAGGCCTAACAACCTCCTACATGGAACCCCGACTGTGCAGCCTGCCAGATAACGGTTGAAACGGCCCATTTGTGCAGAGGACATGACGCAAAGGTTGATGTGAGTGAAAAGAAAAACTCTATTGTAATGATGTGAGTAAAACACTCCATCGTAATTTGCGGGGTCTCCAAACCATAAGAAAACAGTCATGGAGCCTGTTTCTCAGAAATTTAATTGAGTACATAGAAGAAAAAGGTTTTACTCCCCCATTTATCCTGACCTTTAACTTTAACAATAGAAGTCAGATAATGTCTAGTTCTTTTAGGTTTTCAGAGAGGAACAGCCTGAGGCTAGCTTAAGATGGTTGTCTTACTTTCCCGGACTTTCTTTCTTTAGGCTAATCTTATGATGGTTATTTCACTTTCCTGGACTTTCTTTCTTTTCTATAGTTTAAGA
>NW_003852536.1:5092104-5100933 GCF_000181295.1 Otolemur garnettii | reverse complement strand
GTTTCTTGCTTTCATACAATTCTAGGAGTGAGCTTGCACCTGCGGCCAAGCCGTCCTTCTCTCCCTGTGAGAAAGAACTTCACCTAACATTTCATGAAAGACAATTTTCCATAGATCTTTGTGGAGGGGGACAGAGGTGGTTTTGATACATACTTATAGGTCTGCAAGCAACTGAGGTATTCCCGTCTCTGTGCAGGCAAACCTCTCTGCTAGTGATAATCTGTATTTGCAGCTGATCTCCATGTTAGCATCATGGCCTCAGCTCCACTTCAGATCATCAGGCATTAGATTCCCACAAGAAGCGTGATCCTGGATCACTTGAACGTTTAGTTTACAGGAGGGTTGGTGCTACTACGAGAATCTAATACCACTGCTGATCTGACAGGGAGGCGGAGCCAGGCAGTGCTGTGAGTGATGGGGAGTGGCTGTCAAAACAGATGAAGGCTCACTGGCTCGTCCACTGCTGCCCACCTCACGCTGTTCCTAACAGGCCATGGACCACTATCAGTCTACAGCTCAGGG
This sequence comes from Otolemur garnettii, assembly GCF_000181295.1. NCBI lineage: Eukaryota > Metazoa > Chordata > Mammalia > Primates > Galagidae > Otolemur > Otolemur garnettii. Next base: position 5,100,411 of record NW_003852536.1, on the reverse strand, counting down.
GTTGGGGACCACAGCCTAAAACCTCAGCTTTTCTTAATGTTATGCTATGTATTTTTCTGTCCTAGCTGGCCATTTGGTTTCAAATGTGGGGGAAGCCTCCCACTCTTCCCAGCCTTAACACACAATGTCACTTCCAGAACTGTCACTTAACCTTCATGTTGAAACAAAACAAAACAAAATCTTTTCCTCTCCAAAGGACCAAGCCTGAAATGACTTTCCTCCTCTCAGCCCTGACATGTGTAGAACTTCTATTTACTCATTCAAGGCTTGTCCTAATGGTGGGTCACTTCACCATTTGGACTAGCCATGATATTATTCAGAACCTTAGACTGTCAGTGTTGTAATCACCATATCTCCAAAGGCCTCCTCTTCATGTCTGACCCTGGGCTCCTGCCCTTCAGGTCTTTCATCCCCTTAATTGTTCTTTTCTCCCATGCTGTCTGCTGATCTGCAATCCCTCCCATGGGGGACTTCTTTGCCCTTGGCTACACACACACACACACACATTTGAGGGTGGGGACAGAGTCTCACTCTAGTGCCCAGGCTGGAGTGCAATGGTGTCACCATAGCTCCCTATAGCCTCAAACTCCTGGGCTCAAGCCATTCTCCTACTTCAGCCTTCCAAGTAGCTGGGGTGCATGATAGGTGCATGCCACCATGCCTAGCTGACTTTTAAAAGCTTTTGTAGAGACAGGGTCTCACTAAGTTGTCCAGGCTGGTCTTAAACTCCTTGGTCTCAAGTGACCCTCATGCTTCCACCTCCCAAACCGCTGGGATTATAGGTGTGAGCTTCCATGCCAGGCCACTGGGCAAAATCTAAATCCCGGATCAGTGCTTTAATTCTCTTTGTCTATTTCTATGTCCACAAAGCTGAGGACTATTGGGAAAATCATCTCAGTCTGGTGCTCCAAGCTGGTTTCTCTCTTTCTAGTTAAGTATATCCTCCACAGCTACCGAAGGAGAGACTCCCCAATATCACAGAACTCCCCAGTGGTCAGACCCTCCAGTTACTGGTCCTTTCCCTTCTTCAGTTTGATGTCTCATCATCTTCTCCTGGGCTCAATGGTTCAGCACTGAACCTGGTAGGCTATTGTTTCTCTACCTGAAATTTTGTTCATGCTGTCCTTTCTACCTAGAAAATTTCCTTTCCCATTCTCTTCCAATTCTTGAATATTTTGAAATGTAATTCAGGCGACATCTTCTCCAATAAGCTTCTTCTAACCCTGAAACTGTGCCATAGGTGTTCTCTCACCAAGCACCTATAATATTCTGTTTGATTGACCTTACTGTGTCCTAATAATCCCTTCTGTGTCCACCTGCCACTGTTTGATGGAGTTCCTGGGACTGTGCAGTGTTCACACTTTAATGACTAGTACACAGTGTTAGATAAATATTTGTTGAATGAATACATCGATGAAAAAGTAACACCTCAAAGAATAACGAGGCTACATTTTTATTAGTTCTTCACACATCCACTAATTTCCTTCTGAAATACATATTTCACATGAATGAAGAAATAAATAATGAACTACTCCAAACTGAAACCTAAATAATTAAGTGACTTGATTCAGAAGAGCTTGATTTGAAAATGAAGAAGTAAAAAGAGGACTTTGACTTTTTATTGCAAGATTTATTTAGTTGTATATCATTGTTTCATTCCCTTCCTATACCTTGAATGGCCAAAGTTACCTCAACATTATGATCAAATGATGGAGCATATTTTTTTACATGCTGTCAATCATTTTTTTTTTTTTTTTTTTTTAGATACAGATCCTCACTCTGTTCACTGTGTCATCCTGGGTCAAGTGCCCTGGCATCAGAGTTCACAGCAACCTTAAACTCTTGGCCTCAAGTGATCCTCCTGCCTCAGTCTCCTCCCAAATAGCTGGGACTACAGGTGCCTGCCACGAGGCCTGGCTACTTTTTCTATTTTTAGTAGAGGCAAGGTCTCACTCTTGCTCAGGCTGGTCTCAAACTCCTAAGCTCAAGCAATCCACCCACCTCAGCCTCCCAGAAAGCTAGGATTACAGGTGTGAGCTACTGCTCCTGGCCTGTCAACCATTTCCAATTTGAGAGTGAGTGAATTTTTTCTTTCATTTGGATGTTTGGCAATGTATAGACTGGAAGTTAAGTCTGTTGGATATTAATTAGTTCCATTAACACATTGAAATTTGATAGTGTTTACTCATTTGTTAAAGCTGAATTCAATCCTGAAAGTCATTTCCAAGACTAGGGGAAGATGAGTAAGCAGTCTGACTTTGTCAAAAGAATTCATTCATGTGACTGAGAATTTAATCATAATCCACATTGTTTGGACTACTTCTTATGTCTCTTTGCTGACCCTTCATTTAGAAAGCTAAGGACATTTATAGGTTTGAATTTTTTTTTTTTTTTTGTAACAAAGAGTCTCATTTTTTTCACCCTGCGTAGAGTGCCATGGTGTTGTAGCTCACAGAAACCTCAAACTCTTGGGCTCAAGTGATCCTCCTGCCTCAGCCTCCTGAGTATCTGGGAAACAGGTGCCCACCACAACTCATGGCTATTTTTAAAGACTGGGTCTCACTCTTGCTCCTGCGCTCTCACTCTGACCTTCTGAGCTCAGGCAATCCACCTCCCTCAGCCTCCCAGCGTGCTAGGATTACATGTGTGAGCCACTGGCCCCAGCTTATAGGTTTGAAATGTTTAAAACACAGTAAAAGAAGTACTTTAAAAATAACAGCTAAAATGGCAGATTAACAACCGAAATGCAAAATTTCAGGTAAATCTAAAGCTCTTTAACACTCTTTAAGTCTACTCTAACTTTTAGATTTCTGAGATATTTTAGATCCTCCAAACTAATTATTTTTTCCTTGATCATGAAGGGTCTCAATTTTGTTCATGAGTTCACAGAACAAAGGTTTTGTCAACCCTGAGAAATCATCACCCCATCCTAATATATGTATAGATCACAAATGACACATTAGTTTTCCTCTCAATAACAGGACAATCAGGCAAAACCCACCATGTTTAGAAATCTTTTCAAAGTTGGGCAGTGCCTGTAGCTCAAAGGAGTAGGGCACCGGCCCCATATACTGGAGGTGGTGGGGTTCAAACCTGGCCAAAAAGTGAAAAAAAAAAAAAAAAGAAAAAAGAAAAGAAATCTTTTCAAAGTGAAGCTTAAGTGTACAACTAATTCTAAACGAAATACACAACAAACAGGAGAAACATTAAAAAGAGAGATAGAAGGGGCGGCACGTATGGCTCAGTGAGTAGGGCTTCAGCCCCATATACAGAGGGTGGTGGGTTCGAACCCGGCCTGGCCAAACTGCAACAAAAAATAGCCAGGCATTGTGGCAGTCACCTGTAGTCCCAGCTACTCGGGAGGCTGAGGCAAGAGAATCGCCTAAGCCCAAGAGCTGGTGGTTGCTGTGAGCTGTGATGCTACAGCACTCTACTGAGAGTGACAAAGTGAGACTGTCTCTTAAAAAAAAAGAAGGAGAGATAGAAAAGACATGAATGAAAGTGTGAGGAAAAATCCATGAATGTTCAAAGGATTTCAATATTTGAAAGTAAATATACTGTACTAATGTTCACCTTGCAGCTAAAAGTGCTTTTCCACTGCCTGTCATTGGGAGCAATGGTTTCCTGGGTAAAGGATTCTTTTTGCAATCCTATAGTCATTTACATAAATAATTTGCATATTATGCATACATGGGGTTGGCAATTCGAGAAACATTCAAGCAATATAGGACACACTTAATTATTTAACCTCAGTAAATGCATAGTCTGAAATTATAATTTTCCAAATTACAGTCTTAAATTACAGTCCCAGAAATAAGCACTTTGAAAACATTTCCTGGATTCAAATAATGATTCAAGCACCCAAATCTCTGCATTCCTCACAAGAAAACAAAAGTGGAAATACCTGAGCAGGGCCATGCCATGCATTTATGCATGCAATGGTTTTCCGAAGAGTTTGTCATAAATTCCACCCCTAAATTTATTCCAAGTATTTGCATGCTTAAATAATGATGAATTATTGAAAAGGCACTCCATTTTTAAGATGTTCTCTTTCTCGCACAGAGGGATGGGTTGGCTGAGAACATATATATTTTAAGTTACTTTCTCCATTACACCGAGAAGCTATTATCACAGTTCAGCTTTTAATGAAGGCTGTTGTGAATACGAGAAATGCCTCGTATTGTCTTCTTCACGGAGAATCTTGCACCAGCCCTCAGTTTTAGCATGCCCTTCGAATACATCTGTATTAAAGGCTTCACCCATTTGTGCACCATCCTTGGCAGGGCCATGCTAATCTTCCGTATATTGTTCCAATTTTATATGGAATAAATATATGTGTTGCCAAAGGAAGACCAGTTCCATCCTTATTAATAATTTTTAAATAATATCTTCAAATGTTTTATTTCATATCTTATTTTTCTTTTGAAATAATTTTCAAATTGAGAATAAGCCAACCTTCTTTCTAGAGTTGCCTTCCTACTAATAATGTAAACTACCTAGGTATTTCTGTAGGGTGGGACCTTGAGCCCTTAAAATCCACCCAGTTAGGGAGAAGATGTGTAACCACACTTTACCAGTCTTGTTCAACTTTTATGTAACTAAGTTGTGAGCTGGTTTTGGTTGCCCTGGACCTCCAGTTTGAAGGTCACAGTACCTGAAGTGCATCTGTGGGTGGAACCTAAGTGCTCCAATCTAGTAGCCAGGGACTGAATTAAGAAGCGGACACAGCAGGGCAGGATACGGCAGCCAATCAGATTGAGTCCTGGGATCACCTAATGACGGGATCCAGTCAGATTAGGCCTCCAGCTCATGGCAAGATCCAATCAGATCAGTCCTCATTACCCTCCTCATAAAATCCTACCCAGGACCCAGGTTGAGTAAGCAGATTGGAGAGGTTTCTCTTTGTCATCCTCCTAATTGACTTGAAATGAAGCGTTTCTTTTCTCATGAGTCTGGTACTGGCTTCTATGCACGTGGGCAATGGACCCATGGATTGCTTGGTAATGAGCATCGCGGGTAAATGGCAAACGCTCACCAAGCGGACCTCAGTGGCGTGATCTTCCTAATGCACCTGACAGCATTGGTGTCCGGGCTGGCTTCTCCTGTGGGCCCCAGTTTAGTGCCTGGCCTTGGACAGGTTGTAACTAGGGGTGGACATTCACTGACCTTCGGGTGCTTGTGCTGGAGATGGGCAGGTAGTCCATGACGGCGATGTACACGTACTGCTTGGCGTCATCGATCACGCTGTAGATGGCGTCTATGTCAAAACTTCTGTTTTTAGGGCAAAAGAGTTTGGGAGAATTCTGTGAAGATACAAAAGCCAAACTTTTAGAGTATTAATTTTTTTGGCATCTGGGGGTTTGTTTTCTCTATTTGTTTTCATGGTTCTAAACTTGTAACTTTTGCAAACGTACTGTCTGGTTCTTGATCGAATTAGACCGAGATATTTTAAGTTAAGTAGAAATCAAGGTGTGGTGAGGTGGGTCTGAAGTCTGTTCTTTAAGTCTGTTTTAGGATAGAGTACTTGCTTTCAAAACAACACCTCTGACTTTTGGAGAATACCCAACTCCAACCTTAGGTGATTCTGTTGTACATCCCTGTCACTCATACCTATTAATTTTCTCAGTTATTAACTACCTCTACATGTACACATCACAAGCATTCACCCCTGAACTCATTTCACTGGAAAGGTGATGTGGCCACAAACGTGTTGAAGACATTAAATCTCAAAAATCTTGATTTCCACCTGCCAAATCTGTCTTTGAATCAGGAAGAGTGTTGATTGTTGAGAAAGGGCCATCAATAATTCTATAGTAAAAACCAGGTGAGTTATTAAAATGCCTGAATTTATTAGGAGTGTCAGAGAAGAAGGAAATTCTGAAAGACTTAAGCAAAATGAAAAAAGAGGCAAATTCTGCTTGAGAAAATTTTTTCAAGTTGCTTGAGGGAGTTTTCATCTTACTAAAATACAATGTTTTTAGATGCAGTTGCTATAGAAAGGGAACGAGGTGCTTGGTTTTTTTATTTTTCTTTCTTTCTTTTTTTTTTTTTTTGGAGACAGAGCCTCAAGCTGTCCCCCTGGGTAGAGTGCTGAGGCATTACAGCTCAGAGCAATGTTCAGCAACCTCCAACTTCTGGGCTCAAGTGAGTCTCCTGCCTCAGCCTCCCAAGTAGCTAGAACTACAGGCATCTGCCACAATGCCCAGCTATTTTTTGGTTGCAGCCATCATTGTTGTTTGGTGGGCCCAGGCTGGATTCGAACCCGCCAACTTAGGTGTATGTGGCTGGTACCTTAACCACTTGAGCCACAGGCACTGAGCCAGGTTTTCTTATTTTTCTACTGGACAGGCCTGGAGATCGTGTTTCTCACAGTTTCTGTCTTACTTTAACAAATAATACTCGATGGCAAATCCAGGAGCCCAAATAATTCCAAGCATGCTTTGTTTACCAAAGGCTGAACAAACAGTTTCTGGAACTGTCTGGAATGAATGGCAGCGTTGGGTGGCCAGAGTCCTTCCTTCCCAAGTTATGCTCTGGAATAACTCCGCACACTGCACAGTAGGAATCCCTACTTAGAGATTAGAGAAATGAAGCTCTCGGATTGGACGCCCACCCTAAAAAAGCATGAGGTTAAGGAAGGGGCACGTTGAAAGAAACACACCCTCCAGGTGTCCCTGCCCAGAAAGTCTCCTTGGCAGGATAACTTTTTGATCATTTAAATTCTTTTCCTTTTGGTATGAGGATGAGCTTCCAAATCTTAGGGGTTAGTCCTACACTCTTTTCCCAGCACACAAAATATATAGAGACTCCATAGTCTCATGTCTCTGCCTCTCTTATTTGCTGGCTACCATGTCATCTGTGCCTAGAAACTGAAATAATAATCCCCAGTCCATGGCTGTGCCCTCATCTTGCTTGCTCTGGTCATTTGCTTCTGATGCTGGCTTCTGCAGGCTATTTATTCTGTTCTCTAAATTCCAGCTCACACATTCTCTCTTCCACAAAACTTTTAAAAATATCTCCAACCAGGGGTCTCACTTCTATATTCCCATAACTATTTTTTTTTTTTTAAGACAGAGTCTCAAGCTGTCGCCCTGGGTAGAGTGCCGTGGCATCCACAGCTCACAGCAACCTTGGGCTCAAGCAGTTCTCTTGCCTCAGCTTCCCAAGTAGCTAGGACTACAGGCACCCGACACAATGCCCAGCTATTTTTTGGTTGCAGTTGTCATTGTTGTTTGGCAGGCCCAGGCTGGATTCGAACCCATCAGCTCTGGTGTATGTGGCTAGTGCCCTAGCCGCTTGAGCTACAGGTGCCGAGCCAATTCCCATAATTATTTCTTTTTCTTTTCCTTAATCATTTTTAAGTGTACAGTTCAATGGTGTTGAATTCATTCCTATTGTGCAACCATCACCACCACTCACCTCCAGGGACTTAGTTATTTATTTTTAGTATTTTCAAATTTATTATAATAACTTGCCCTTGTCTCATCTCCTCGGTTAGAATGCTATTAGCTTGACTTCAGGGATCCTATTCTATTCATTTTCCTATGCCATTAAAAATTAAATATTCAAATTATTTAATTCCCTCAGTCTGTTGGGTCTGCTTTAAATGGGTTTGGGGTTAATGTGGAGAAGCTGAGATTCTTAGCTCCAGATGGTGTCTGGGGAGGCCAACTCTGAAACGTATCCAGTCGCTTAGCCTTCTGTTTCCGTCTGGAACTTCCTGAATTTCACTCCATGGTCCCCAACTGGGTTTGGTTTGTGAGGAGGAACAAATTCAGGCAAAGAGTTGTTGGTGGCCTCTTTATATTTTCTATTATTTTACAAGTTTGGATGCGATGCCAGTAATTTAGAGACAAGAGCTTGGTCTTTAGAGATAACAGGCCAGATTCCAGGGCTTAGAACCTGAGACATCTTGGCATGTCCCTGACACTTTTTGAACTATTTTTTTTGGCTGGGGCTGCGTTTGAACCTGCCACCTCCAGCATATGGGGACAGCACCCTACTCCTTTGAGCCACAGGCACCTCCCTGAACTTTGTTTTCTAATGGGGTTAATGATAATAACATGCCTTTCACTGTGGTTTTTTTTGAGGCTCAAATAAGAGAAGGGTCAGTTCCCTGGGTAGATTCAGTGCCTCTGTCTATGCTGGCTTTCATTTAAACAGCAAATATTCTAAGTGCCTGCCAAGCTCCAAGCTCTGGTCTAGGCTCATAGGACACATAACCAATTAAGACAAAATCCCTGCTTTGTGGACCTTCATTCTAGCATGTGATACTAGCGTTGCATTCTTTTGAGCTTGCTGGGTCCA
>NW_003852536.1:5086755-5091723 GCF_000181295.1 Otolemur garnettii | reverse complement strand
CTGTAATCCTAGCATTCTGGGAGGCCAAGGCTGGAGGATCGCTTGAGGTCAGGAGTTAGAGATCAGCCTGAGAAGCATGTGACACTGTCTCTACTAAAAAGAAAAATTATCTGGGCTTTGTGATGGGCACTGTAGTCCCGGCTGCTCAGGAGGCTGAGGCAGGAGGATTGCTTGAACCTAGGAGTTTGAGGTTGCTGTGAGCTAGGCAGACACCATGCACTCTAGCTGGGACAACAGAGTAAGACTCTGTCTCAAGGAAAAATAAATACTAGAAGCTTAAAAATGTTTGTTCAAAGTATAAAAATGAATGAACAATAACACAAATAACAATCTGGCAGAGGAAGTTACCTAGTTCCAACCGTTTAATTAGAGAGAAAGCTGGGAAATTTCCCTCTTGACATTCCTGAGTTAATTTACTGAGCCTTGCACTGTGCACTTCTTTATTCCATAGTAAAGTAGGAGAGGGAAAATACAGATCCCCTTCAATATTCCAGACCTGTGATAGTCTTTTACCAATCAAGAGTCTTCAAGGCACCTAAGGCTTCCAGGTTACTATAGATTTGTCTCTTGGATCAAGAAGTACCTGATATGTGCATAGAATTTATTTTTCATACTCATTCTATAGTTGCCTCGTAAAGACCTTCGCAGGCTTCTCACTCATTTCATAACAGTTTCTTAGTTTTTAAAAAGCCTAAGTCTGTACCCAAGTTTTAGAATACACATGCTAAATGTAATCAGATATGAAAAGACAACCCATGGATTGGGAGGAAGTAGGGAAGTTAGATATATGAATTCATACACAGCAGACCCTGTATAGTGACTACCTCCCTACACTGACCACCTTCTTAAGTTGACCTAATTTTCATAGACCAGCTATGTACCATGTATATTCAGTGGAAGTTCCTTATGTTGACTGCCTCCATATATATATGTATGTGTATATATATATATATATTTTTTTTTTTTTTTTTTTGAGAGAGTGTCTCTCTGTCGTCCTTGGTAGAGTGTTGTGGTGTCACAGCTGACAGCAACCTCAAACTCTGGGACTTCAGTGATTCTCTTGCCTCACTCTCCCAAGTAGCTGGGACTACAAGCACCTGCCACAACACCTGGCTATTTTTTATTGCAGTTGTCATTGTTGTTTTAGCTGGCTCAGGCTGGGTTTGAACCCGCCAGCCTCAGTGTATGTGGCTGGTACCATAACCACTGTGCTACAGGTGCTGAACCAACCACCCCATATTTTGACCAGTTTGTTACAGTCCCTTGGGTGGTCAGCTCACAGAGGTTCTCTTATACCTTAACTGGGTGCTACGGGTTGTGTCTGTAGTCCCAGCTACTCAGGAAGCTGTGGCTAGGACATCGCCAGAGCCCAGGAATTTAAGTCCATCCTGGCAACCCAGGAAGACCCCATCTCCAAAACAAACAAACAAACAAACAAAACCCCTCAAAACAAAAATAAATAACATATATCTGATGAAGGGATTCTTATACAGAATGTATAAAGATTTCTTCTTACAACTCAGTTACGAAAACCCTAATAAAAAAATGGACAAAAGATTTGACAAGTATTTCTTCAAAGAAGATACAGAAATGGCTGATAAAGACATTAAGAAGATGCAAACCAAAACAACCAGATTCCATTTCACACCCAGGAGGAGGGCTCAAATAAGACAGAAAATAGGAAGTGTTGCCAAAAATGTGGAGAAATGGAAACGCCTAGATTGCTGGTGGGACTGTAAAGTGGCGTAGCCAATTTGGAAGACAGTTTAGTAGTTTCACAAAATGTGCAACACAGAGTTATTACTCCATGACCCAGAACTTTCACTCCTAAGTATAAACCCCGAAGAATTTAAAAACAATCAAATAAAAACGTGTGCATGGATATTCAGAGCACCACTCCCTACAATAGCGGAAAAGCAGAAACACTCCAATGCCCATGAAATGACAGATAGAAGAACGAAATGGGGCCTCTCATCAAATAGGCTATTATTTGGCTATAAGAAAGAATGAAGGAGACAGTGATCTAAGCCACAAACACAGATGAACCTTGAAAACCATGTTAGGTGAAAGAGCCCAGTCACACCAGACTGCATAGTAGGATTCCATTGATGGGAAACGTCCAGAAAGAGGCAAATCCATTAAGAGAAAGTAGATTAGTGGTTGCCAGGGACTGAAGGGAGGGGAAAATTCAGAGTGAGGGCTAAGGAGGATGGGCATTTTCTGTGCCGCCAAAAATATGTCCTAAAATTAGATAGAGGAGATGGCTGCAAAACTCTGTGCTTATCCTAAGCCCCACTGAATTGTTCTGAAATAACGTAGGGGACCTGGAAAAATAGACTCGGACCCCCACTTAGGTTAATTAATTGGTAATTTATCTTACCTGCCGCAGGGGCTGCTGCTCTGAGAGATAGTCAGCACCCGGTAAGAGTGTGAGTTACCTTTTATAGGCTTTGTGTAAGCATATTACAGAAGTGAAATGTGGCTGGTTAAGGGGGGTTACAACTCAGGTAGTCATAGATACAGCAATGGAACAATAATTGATACAGTTTCAGTTGACAATGGACACATTTCATATCACAATGGTTATGATTATACAACAGTAATTAATCAAGTCTCAGTGAGTTTTCTACCACTGTTCATCTACTGAGAACTTGGGGGTTTTGTGAAACTTGGGACTTTTTTCCCTTGTACCTGAAGCTTGTTCTTGGCAACCCTAGGGGGAAGAAGGGGGCCTGGGAACGTGGCTGGGAAGCACGTTCTTGGCCCACCCTGGGGGGAGGAGGGACTTGCCTTGTTCCTGGAGTCGACTCTGGGGGGAGAAGGGAGGAGGAGGGAAATGGGCTGGAGAGGGCGGGGGGAACAGGTGAGGGCTGGGGAACAGGAGTGGGCAGGGGAAAGAGGGCTGGGTTACAACAGTTCACTTAAAAAGGTGAATTTTATGGCATCGAAGTTATATCAGTATATCTGTTATGAACGTAATTAATAATATGTACTGGAGGTTCTAAAGAGGAATGTGCTGTGGCATTTTTCCAAAGCAGTGCCCATTTCTGTGTACTGTCTACCCCCACTTAATTTGTATATCTTAGTATCTGTGACTGTAGGTGAATGAACTGAACAAGGAATGGCCAGAAAGGAAATCTGTCTAACACCTAGATCAATAAAAACAGACTTTGTAATTAGTCTTCATCTTGGAAAACAAATGCACCGTCTAAAGGGCTCTGAAAAGAAAATCTATGAGACAAGAAATGCGGCCACTTCTTGTTCCCGTCTTCGGATTTCAATGGGAAAGGTAAGACAATTAGAATTATCAGGCCCACAGTTCCTAGAAACCACATACTTAAGTTTAACCAAGTATCTATTCTCCCTGGGAAACTTAGAAACAATGTGTATGTGTGTCAAATTAAGATTCACATTTAACTCTGCTAAGTTATGAATTGTCTAAAATCTAATTTGGGGAATGGTTATTCTTTAAATGTTCTTTTTGTGTGTACTCGCTTTAGTCTCAGGATTGTCAGCTTATAAAAACATGCCATTTTAAGCTGATTACAATAAATATATTGAATCTAAATAAATTGGTCTTGCCATTTGTTTGGCATATATTACTGAGAAAACTAGACATTCTAGAACTTTCTTTTACTATCACTGGTAATAAAACTGATCCAACATTTATTGCTGAGTGAGGTGCTGGGAATACCAGTGATGAAGAGAATATAGTATTAATATATGATCTTCAGAATCTAATAAAATAGCAGGATAAAAGATTATAAACAAATATTTATAAGAATGTGATAAATGTTATAATAAAGGTGAGTTCAAGGAGCTCTTTTTGAGTTTATGCCAATTCCAGGAGCGGGGTTTGCTTACTTTTTTATATTTATCGGCTTTTATGCTTCTTCAAAAATGGTGTTCAATCAATACCTGCTGGATTGAAATTCAAAGGTAGGCTCGATATCATTAATAGGAAATAAAACAGTGAATAGAATATATGAATAAATGAATAGAAAACAGCGCTATGTAGTTTAAGAAGAAGTGTTTCACAGCTCATTTTATGGTGAACTCTTTAGCACAACTCCTGAATTTGCCCTGGAATACAAATAGATTTTATTAAAGGCCTGAGCCCGCTCAGGAACTCCTTCCCTTTTTGTCCAAGGGGTCCCCGGAAACACCCTAAGGCTGAGTTGCTGGCCATGAGAAGCGGGGTCAGACAGGCCTTGGCAGGTCCTGCTCCTTGGACTTGTTCACAGGCTTACAGCTAAATAAGACAAAGCTTAAATTACACTCGCAAGCCATGAATTTACTCAGCAGATCACTTATCAGGGGGCTCATCTTTGATTAACGACATGTGAAGTTGAAACATTCCAAGCCTTTAGACAAAGCTCCATTTCTTTAACAAATTACAAATCAAAGAATCTTTGAACACAGTATCTAGAACCTGCAATGTTTCACTTCCAGATGTGTTGCCTTTGCAGACCCAGCCAGTGTATGATCTGTGCCCTCCCTGTATTGGCTTAGGGTCTCAGCGATTCCTGTCTCCACGAATGTATGAAACCAAAGTAACCCAGCTAATGCTCATCTTCTCAGGACCACTTGGAGCCGTGTGCTCCGGGATGGTCATACACACTCAGCTCTTTAAATTACTTTCAGAGCTCGGGCTTTTCCCCATCAACATCCTTCTATTTCCTGCCTCCTCCAACTAGACCTAGACCTTCCTACTAGACCTGTCTAAGCAAGTGTCTCTTGCTTGGAGTGTCGGGTCGCCCTGTTACCATCTGGATTAAGGGCTATTAGGCAAATTTTCTATGGCTGCTCATGTACGAACTGCAAATAACATACGATCTTCTGATTTTACAGGGTCATTTTGAGATGTAATGAAAATATATATTTTGAAACAATGTTGTTAGTAAAAAGCAGTTTGCTATGCAGTTTGCTATTGCTGCTTCATTCTACAGTACAAATACAAAAAGCGAA
>NW_003852536.1:5083024-5086292 GCF_000181295.1 Otolemur garnettii | reverse complement strand
CCTAGATGCAGTGGATCATATCTTGGGAGGGGGTTGGAAGGACTTTAAATCTGCATTTCAAACTGGCTCCCTGGTTGATTCGTAGGTCCTCTGTAGTTTGAAGACGAGGCTTGTGGTTCCAGATATTTATATCGACCATCCCTAGGAACTACAGGATCGCTGTGGTTGTGGACAGCTGAGAGGTTAACTGGGGAGGTGCGGGTGGGTTGTGGGTGTGATTGGGGGTTTTCATCCAAGTTGGAGGCCTGAAAACCCTGCAAGGGCCTCGTCCTCCTGGGTGGGCATCTCCTCCTCCAGCCTCAGTCAAGTGCAGCAGCTTTTGTCTGTTTCAGACCCCGAGAGTCCCTTGGATTTGTCTCATCAAAGAATTCCACTTTTGAAAGCAAGTCCACAATTGCAAAGATGTGGAACCCACCTGAGTGCCCTCCAGTACATGAAGGGATAAACCACGGAGTACTACTCAGCCACAAAAAGGAATGACATAATGTCCTTTGCCCCAGTGTGGATGGAAAGAACATTATCCTCAGTGAAGTATGTCAGGAATGGAAAACCAAACACTCTATGTTTTCATTAATAAGATGGGTACATACAGGCACAAAGTGATATAAAGGACACAAGAAACCAAGAAAGGAGGGAGGGACGGAGGATGGGTGTAGGATATGAACTCATCTCTTGGATACCATGAACACTATTCTGGTGATGTGCACAAGGAAAGCCCTGACTTAAGCATTACATAAGATATCCATGTAACAAAAACACTTCTACCCCCTTACTTAATATTTTGAAACAACAACAACAACAACAACAAAATTGAAAAATATTGATATAGGGCCTTGAATAAAGGTGTCTTATATTCTGGCGTCCGAAGACCTGATGCTGGTCTTGGCTCTTCCTATCTGGTGGACTTTGTGCTAGTGTTAAGTTTTGATAACTTCATTTGTAAAAGGGTCACCATCCCATGCCTGCTTTACAGGATGACTGAGGGAATCAAACCAGATCATCAAAGTATCTGACAAGAGGAATGACTATTAAGACCTACTGTTTCACATAGATAGAGCTGGAGAATGTTCTTCTGAGCAAAGTATCACAAGAATGGAGGAAAAAGTATCCAATGTACACACCCCTATTATGAAACTAATTTATACTTTTTATATGAAAGCTATAACCTAATAACAACCTAAGGATACGGGGAACGGGGAGGGAGGGGGGAACGGGTGGAAGGAGGGGGATTCGAGGGTTCACTTCTGTGGTTCATCTTACAAGGGTACAAGTGAATCTTTCTATGTGTAGAATATGAATGTTTTAACACAATAACTAAGAAAATTACGTGAAGGCTATGTTAACTAGTTTGATGGAAGTGTTTTGGATTGTTTGTGAAAACCCCACACTGTACCCCAGAAGTGCATTAATGTACACAGTTACTATTCAATAAAAATAAATAAATAAATAAATAAAAAATAAAAACAAATAAACAAACAAAAAAAGACCTACTGTTACTGGGAACAGCGTATGAATATACCTAAGACCTACTATTAATGGGAACAGCATGTGAATGTACAGAAGAGTGGATACATTTCCATTCTTCGAGGCATGGGATAGAACCGATCTGATTCATTTTTCCCCAATACAAGATCATACTCAGACTTTCCAAGTTCATAAAGAGCCTTTGGAGGGGGAGGGCGAGGAACAAGGGGGCAAGCAACTCACCGACACAAACGCTTGCGATTGGGTTTCATTCAGCTGAAGCTGCAGTTTCTTCTCGTTATCATAGACGCCGTAGAGCCTCTTGGACCAGGTTTGAGGGACTCTACTCTTGAATTTTAATGAGCTGTATAAAGCAAATATCCTCTGTAAATCTAGGACCAGGCAGCTGCAGTTGTAGAAGATGACACCAAGCTCTTTCATCTGTGAAATGAAAATGGAAACCATCAATGCCGTGTGCCTCTGATGGGGTGATTTTTCAGGGAAAGAAAAAAAGGATACATAAGAATGCCGTAGGTGTGACATCTTTTTTTCCTTGCGTTTGTTGTTACATGAGACTATGTAGATACAGTCACATTATGGCACCTAGATGCGATAGTTTATACAACTGCTTAAATATTGAAGTAGAACTTCTGCTGGCCTTTTGCATTCAGGCTCTGTTAGATAACTTTCCTTTCCCATATTCAGCTACACTTTTCACATGGGCTCTTCAGATTGGTTCCTTAACACTATTTTTTTGGGGGGAGGGTATGAATCCTTAAATCATGCAGCAGAAAATGGTTGATTTTTAGTTGCAGCAAAATAGAATGGATGTTGGAGTCAGATTGCCTGGAATCAGGTTCTAGCTCTATATAACTTTATAACTGTGTGACTTTGAACAACATACTTAATCTCTGGGCATCAGTTTCTTCTTCCATAAAATGGGTTTGATAGTATTTATTTCATACAGTTGCTATGGGAATGTAAAATGGTTAATACACATAAGGAACTTGCTTGTCACAAGGCAATCACTCTAAAAATGTTTGCAATTATTATTTTTTTTTTTTTAGAGACAAAGTCCCACTTTATAGCCCTCAGAGTGCCATGGCATCACAGCTCACAGCAACCTCCAACTCCCTGGCTTAGCCATTCTCTTGCCTTAGCCTTCTGAGTAGCTGGGACTACAGGTGCCCACCAGAACTCCCGGCTATTTTTTATTGTTGCAGTTTGGCAGGGGCCAGGTTCAAACCCTCCGCCCTCAGTATATGGGGCCAGCGCCCTATACTCTGAGCCATAGGCACCACCCTACCATTGCACAAGCCTCAAAAGTAGCAGAACAATAGAATCTTGCAACAAAAAGACCACAGGGATTATTGTGACCACCCCTCTTAATACGTGTGAGTGAGGAAAGTAAAACTCACACAGGTTAAGTAAAAATACTCGCCCTGAGTTAGAGAATTAATTAGTGGTACATTAAGAATTTGGAAAGAGGCATTCTGACGTCTGATCAGATACACCCAGGAACAGAGTTGTAGGGAGCTTCATTTAAGTCTGGTATCCCTTTGTAAAAATTACAGATGACTTTTAATGAAACTATACTAATATATATATATGTATATATTTGCCTATATAATTGCCTCTAAGGCAGAAATAAAGCAATGAGGACCCTTCTATGCCTATATCTTTGTGTACCTGTAAAAAGTATTTCTTTAGTATGAATGCTAGAATTAGATAGACAAACACAGTCATTAGAGGTTGAAAAAGGGAAAGGAGGTACAGTGGGGATGGGCCATACCAAGTCTGTGCA
>NW_003852536.1:5082686-5082983 GCF_000181295.1 Otolemur garnettii | reverse complement strand
TCAGCTCCTCAGTGGCCTTGTTTGGGGATGAGCAGCAGGAGGCAAGCAGTGAGGGGGAGGACAGAATCAGGCTGTGAATGGAAAGGTCCCTTTGGCTGGGGAATGGAAAAGGGGAGGACAGATGGGAGGACAGATAGGGGACAGGCCTGCAGACCTCAGGCCTGAATGAGAGGGGTTATAACTTGGCTCTGTCTGGCCCTGAGAGACGAGAGGGGCAGAGCAGAGGTGCTGAGACCCAGTTCCTGCAGGGTAAGTAGCCATCCCACAGGTCAAGAACCTCTTTGACAGGTTTCTTTG
>NW_003852536.1:5080826-5082453 GCF_000181295.1 Otolemur garnettii | reverse complement strand
CCAGAAATGTGGGCTGAAGCCTGGGATCTTTCAGCAACCAGATACAGGACCTTGAGAGGTCATAGAATCACTCTGAGGCTTTGGTTCATAAACTCTACAAGGTCTTCCAGCCCGGCCATCTAGGAATAGAAGCTGAGAACTGGCTTCAGGACACAATTTCCTGCCTCCTTTGTGAGCTTTTACCACTACCTGACCTTCCTCCCCACGTCCTTAGTCCTTACCCAGAGAGCTTCTGTTTGTCGAGACCAGCTCACCTTGGCTCCTGGCGGCCTTCCCAGGTCTTAAAGTCAGACCGGGCAGGTTTGTACTTTGGCTCTGCTTCTTGCTTGATGAATAGCATTGGGTAAATTAAGTTTCAGTTTATTGTTCAATGAGGATAATATCTCCAATGAGGATAATATCCCAATGAAAATATTTATATATACTTACATAAAATATTTAAGTGTATTCATATGTTATTATTAAACATATCAGGGTAAATATTTAATAATAATCATAATTTTAAGAGTGAGTTTTGACTGAGTGCTTTCTCCTTGGGCATATGGGTTGAACAGGACCCTTGGAAAGGTCATGTCCACATAGAACCAGTGAACATGACCTTATTTGGGAATATGGTCTTTGCAGATGCAATCCAGTTAAGGTGAGGTCATCCTGAAGTAGAGTTGACCTTGAATCTAATTTGACTTATAAGAAAGAGGAAATTTGGACGCACAGAGATGCAGAGGAGATGGCCACATGAAGCCAGAGAATGGTGAGATGTGTCTACACTCTACATAAACCAAGGAACACCAAGGAGATGGCCACATGAAGCCAGAGAATGGTGAGATGTGTCTATACTCTACATAAACCAAGGAACACCAAGGAGATGGCCACATGAAGCCAGAGAATGGTGAGATGTGTCTACGCTCTACATAAACCAAGGACTGTCGGCCACCACCAGAAGTGAGGAAAATGGGAAACATTTTTTTTTTCTCCCAGGGCCCTTGAAGAGAGCATAAGCTGCTAGTCCCTTGATTATAAACTCCGAGCCTTCAGCACTGTGAGACACTACATTTTTCTTCTTGGAAGCCACAAAGCCCGTGGTAAATTGTGATGGCGGGCCTAGGAAACTGACCCGGTGTGGCTTACCTACTTTAATCCTGACAGTGAGCTAGGTTGATGCCATTTTTATTCCATTTTACATAGGAGGACGCTGGTGTGGACACTTTTTCTAAATTGTCACATGCCATAGCTGGGATTTGGACTTTGGTGGAACTCTGGACCTTGTACTTAATTGCTGTTAGACTGCAGTCAGCATTTAGCATGTGGTTTGTACACAATCTATACTGTTTGCTGTCGCTAATTCTATGAAAGCTTTTCTAGCTAGTTTCTGCTTTGTTTACCCCTCTCCTCAGTATGTCTCTGATGTAATCATACACTGTATCATAGCTTTTAAAAATTCTATGTTTCTGTTACCAAACCCAAAAGGCATCTGGCCTAGTTACTCCCTGTGGACAAAGCCAGTTACTGAGACAAGGAAGAAGGGACATTTTAATGTGAAAGATGTCAGTGGGGAGAATGGGGTGGCAGCCTTAAAGCTACCTCCCTGGCTCAGCGCCTGTGGCTCAAGTGGCTAAGGCGCCAGCCA
>NW_003852536.1:5073403-5080717 GCF_000181295.1 Otolemur garnettii | reverse complement strand
GTCCCAGCTACTTGGGCGGCAGAGGCAGGAGACTCGCTTGAGCCCAGGAGTTGAGGTTGCTGTGAGCTGTGATGCCACAGCACTCTACCCAGGGGACTGGCTTGAGGCTCTGTCTCAAAAAATAAAAGAAAAAAAACCTACCTCCCTGACTAATGGAGAGTGCTGACTTTTTAGTGGGGGGGGGGCCTTCCCCGCACTGAGGCTAGTTAGTGAGGGAAGGTGAGAGTTGGTGTCAGGAAGTGTCCAGGGGCCTTTGGAGTCTGAATTTCTTGGTCTTGCAGAAATACTGTCATTTCTGGGGAATGACTCAAAAAGGTCAAGCAAGTAGTTAGTTACAAGTGACAGCGTTCTGGTTATTAAGCCTGACTAGCCTGAGAATCTAAGCAGTGGTTCTCAACCTTCCTAATGTGTGACCCTTCCTAATACAGCTCCTCATGTTCTGGTGACCCCCAACCATAAAATTATTTCCATTGCTACTTCTTAACTGTAATCGTAATGTAAATATCTGATATGCAGGATGTGTTTTCCTATGGTCCAAAGGGGTCGTGACCCACAGGTTGAGAACCGCTACAAGGGAGTGGATTATAAAAAACGTAGAGGGGGTCATTGAAATGTGTTCATATAGCTGGTTATATTTTATTTCTCTCTCTCTCTCTCTTTTTTTGAGACAGGGTCTTGCTCTGCTGCCTGGGGCCAGAGTATAGTGGTGTCATCAAAGCTCACTGCAACCTCAAACTGCTGGGCTCAAGCCATCCTCCCGCCTCAGTCTCTCAAATAGCTGGTACAACAGGTGTGTGGCATCATGCTCAGCTAATTACATTTTTCCTAGAGATGGGGGTCTCTTATGTTGCTCATGCTGACCTCAAACTTCTTGGCTCAAGCAATCCTCCTCCTTAGCCTCTCAAAGTTCTGGGATTACAGGTGTGAGGAATTGTGCCCAGCTTGGCTGTTTATATTTCTCTTAAATGACTTTGAAGACAGAGAAGTGTCAGATTCATATTTTTATTTCCAGCACTGGGGAACACAGTATTCACTTAGAAATTGTCTACTGAATGAACGTCTAGTCTTTAAAATGGATAAATGGTGGCCAGAGATGAAAACAAGCTTCCTTTCCAATCTAGGAGCTCGAGCACAGGCCAGCCCTATGCCCTCTGGTCCTAACCACCTAGATCTAACAAGGGCCTCTCCTTTGGTGTAAGGGCCCTGCCGCAGCAAAGATGGAGGTGGCAAAACAAAAAATAAAAAGTGGAGATGGCCACAAGAATTCATCTGTCTGTGCTGGTCCCAGAGAACCAACAGGAAGACTTTCACAAGTCTGGTGCTCAGTGATCATCGTCAATGACAGGCCTTCCATTGGTGAGGCCCAGCTGCTTGCAAAATGTGCTTCCTGCACCCACCAGCAACAGGGAGCATCCTGTACCCGGCGACAGAGCCTGACACAGAGCTGCCTTGTGAATGGGGGACAACATCACAAAGGTAAACACTATCCAAGCCAGAGTGGAGCCAGCCAGAGGTAGAACACCTGAAATCCAGGGAATCACTGACTTTTGGAATGAAAAGGTGAACTTGGTGGCCATGGTTCACTTTTTCTTTTTCTTTTTCTTTTTTTTTTTTTGAGACAGAGCCTCAAGCTGTCCCCCTGGGTAGAGTGCTATGGCATCACAGCTCACAGCAACCTCCAACTCCTGGGCTCAAGCGAGTCTCCTGCCTCCGCCTCCCAAGTAGCTGGGACCACAGGCGCCTGCTACAACGCCCAGCTATTTTTTGGTTGCAGCCGTCATTGTTGTTTGGTGGGCCTGGGCTGGATTTAAACCCACCACCTTAGGTGTATGTGGCTGGCGCCTTAGCCACTTGAGCCACAGGCGCCAAGCCGGTTCACTTTTTCTAAGTTCATATCTTTCTGATGTCCTTTTCTTTTCCGTTATCAGGCCTTTGGGGTTCCCGGGTCATTTGCTTACATCTGGCAAACATACATGCTTGGGCACCGCTGTCCAAAGCCTGGATAGAATGGGATATTTCCCTATCTACCTCTTTCCTCAGAGATTCTTGTCCGCCAGTCCTCAAGTGAAGGTCATGGACCATGGCAGCTGCCCTCACTGTCTCTCTGGACATGTGGAATGATATTAAATGAAATAGTCAGAGCACCACAGCAAGCTCCCTCTATTTGGAGAAAGGTAACAGTTCTCTACTATGATAGGGCATAATTATTCTAAATAACTATTTTTTGAAAATTGACATCCAGAAAGGTCCAAGGTGACGACTCTGATTGCTCTTCAGGGGGCTCAGGGAGAAGAGAGAGACCAATATGACCCAGTTAGGACACACAAGTTCTCCTCTGTCTCCTGGGACAGGCTCTGGAGACAGACCAACTTCTCTGGGCTACGGACTTCTCTTTGCTTCCTTCTTGTGAACTTGGGGATCCATCACAGGCTACCATGAAGAATAAATGAAGAGCGGCAGGCGAACATCACTCACACTGTGTTAGCTAATGGACAAGCTGGAAGCATAACATAAAAATCCCGATTTAGGGCAGTGCCTGTGGCTCAAAGGAGAAGGGCGCTGGCCCCATATGCCGGAGGTGGTGGGTTCAAACCCAGCCCCGGCCAAAAACTGCCAAAAAAAAAAAATGCTGATTTAATGGCCCCATGATTCTGAGTGATTTTTGTCCCTTTGGAGAAGGTCAGACGGAGGCAAGAAGATTTATGGACATCTTCAGTACGTGTCATCCCCAAGTCTCTCCTTAGGTACCAATTTGTCACCATTTGGATGCAAGTGGGGACTGTCTGTGCACGCTGCCTAGATTTTCTCCAGCTATTTCTAATTTCTAATAACTCTATTCTAAACAAAGATTTAGTGTCCCTTTCCCTCTCTGGAGTAAACTAAGCTGCTGACTTGTTGTCATTCGTGTTATTTACAATCCCTGACGTCACTTATTTCTGCAGCCGGTTACCAAGCCCTGCCCTCTACAGAATTCAACTTCCCCTGAATAGCAGCCCCTCTATCTAGAATCCCCCAAACCCTGTGGCCTTTACATGCAGTTTTTGACTGAATCCAAAATGTATAGAACAAATCCCTTTTATTAAAAGGGGTGCAGCAGAAAAAGATGAAGCTGTTCTTGCCTCCTTTGGTGCTTAAAAAACAAAATCTTGAAATCAGAACGCTGCCCCTTCCCCATTTCTGCCACTTGTTTCAGGCTGATGTTGGACCCAGAAAACAAACAACAAACTTTCATTTTGCAGACTTTTTTCCTCATTTTTTTTTTTTTTTTTACTCAGAGCAAACAATTCAGGACAGCTTTATAACAAACCTTCCTAAAATGTTGGCGGTGAGAAAAACAACAGAGAGATTTGGGCTTCTGATGAGTTTCCACGTCTACATTATCAAAGAAAAAAATAAGCTAATGGTCTGATTGACGAGTGAAGGTATCTGTAATGTTGCCTTAGGAATAAGACAAGCCTTGCTGCCAGGGGTCACCCTCTGCCCACGGGGCTGGGCTCTTCAGCCCTGCCATCTTCAAGGCAGGCCACATGCAGCTGGCCACCCTGCTGGGCCACCCTGACTTTTTAATTCAACCATGCACTTGATTTACAAAATAGAAAGTAAGTTAAATTGATGAACCAAAGGGTCCAACATTTACATCAAATCATCTTAAAAAGCTGAAGATTTATCAGCCAGTTATTCCACGGAAGGGACCAATTACAGTAGAATCTCATCCTTCATGGCTGACCACCACCCTACATTGACCACCACCTTAAGTTGACCTAATTTTCATGGACTGGACAAACACCCCATGTACGTATCAGTACAGCAGGCCTAGTTCCTTATGCTGACCACCTCCGTGTCAGCAGTCTTTTACAGTCCCTTGGGTGATCAACTTACAGAGGCTCCACTGTATTTTTTTGCACAAAGTGGGCATCGTGTTAATGATGAACCATGGAACTAAGAAAGGCAGAAGGCCTCAAACAACCGGAGCAATCTGCCAAGGAGCTGTCGTCAGGGTCATTCTTTTATTTAAAACTTAAGTTCAGGTATCATTTTGTCCCTTGCACTAGGAGGACATCATGACGGGTTGGAATCTTTTAGGAGTGTTTGGATTCCATTTACTCCATGGGAGGATGTCAACCTGCCTGGTAGGGAGAAATAATCACAGAAGTGACATTAATTTGTTATAGTGCCCGCTGCTCACCAGCTACTGTTCTCAATGCTGTATATGTCAGTGTGCCTGTCAACATCACCACCCCATTTCATAGGCAAGGAAACGGAGGGTCAGAGAGATTAAAGGATTTACCCGAATGCCTGGCTAGTGAGCGGGAAAGCTGGGAGTAGGATACTCAGAGACCAGTTTCATATTTTATCAGAAGGAAGAATTACTTGCAGAGTGAAGCATTTGTAAGAAGAGATGTTTCCTTTAGGCGAGGGCCAAATCCTCCTGATGATGTTTAAGTCTTCTGTTTAGTTCCCAGGTGCTTCAGGTTCCAAAGCAAATGAAGAATTAGGGGGCACAGGTAATTACATTGGAAAGTCTTTTCATTTATTATTTTCTCAAAATTAGTGGAAGGTGGTGATCCATGGGAATAAAGTGAGTGAGACAAAAATAAAGAAATCTTTCTTCAGCTAGGTGGTGAGAGGCAGCCCTGGCTTGGTGGCTTTTCCTGGGGACGCAGAAGCCACAGCAGGTGTGTGATGAATGCTCCTGTCACCACAACAGGGAAGGGGGAGGCGCTAACATCGCTCTTTGCTGTAATGCAGAATAATTAATACGAGTTAGCCTAACCGCAGCTCAATTGATCATTTACAGATGTCCGGTCTGTTGCTTTCATGATTTTGTAGAAACGTGAATAAGTATTTCTTTGATTTTCTTGACAAAGACAAAGGAAGCTGCCACTGTGAGGAACTAACATGCGTCCCTCCCGTTAGCTGCTGATTTATATTCTGAGTTGCTGCAGGAAATTTAATTACCAGGCACTCTAACTTGATTTTGTTTCTGCCCTCAAGGTGAAATTTTTGTTACTGGGGATAGAGAATAAAGAATTGAATCTTGGGAGCTCAAAGGCAGCCGCCTGCTCGGAAATGTGCTTCCCCACATGCCCCTTCATCCCCCGGGGGGAGGGGGGTTTATACCACTCAGCTTCATGATGTCTTACTTTCCATGCCTACCAAGTGGGAATAATAACGCTTGCCAGAGGGAACATGACTAATTGAAGAGACAGGAGAGAATGTAAGAATCTTAGAAAAGAGCTATTTCAACCTTATTTCAAAATTAAGGATACTGAGAGCCCAGCAGGGGACATGACTTATCACAGAATAATGTCCTAGGGTTTGGGGTCCTGGTCTCCTTCACCCAATCAGGCTGTGCAAATATCATGTAGTGTTCAGTGCTTCATCTTTTTATAAGGATCTGAAAACCTTCCCAAGTACCATTATTCATGCTGCACTTTTGACTTTTGGCTATAGAGAATTCACACAATGGCTTCTGGGTTTTATCCAGGCAAAGGGAAAACAATGGATAAAACCTTGACTGGAGTGGCTGGAAGGGACTAATGGCAGGACTCTTAAAGGAATGGGGCCTGGGGTGGAATGGGCTGAAACACATCTCAGTTGTTTTTGTTTAATCTCACATTTTATTTTCATTTCATTGGGTTTGGGGAAGAGACGGGTTTATAAGTGTATAGAAGGCAACATTTTGGGCGGCGCCTGTGGCTCAAAGGAGTAGGGCGCTGGCCCCATATGCCAGAGGCGGCAGGTTCAAACCCAGCCCCGACCAAAAACTGCAAAAAAAAAAAAATAAAAATAAATAAATAGAATGCAACATTTGAGTCTCTCATGTACAGTCAGGATCCAGGTTCAAATTTTCTTTAAGTTTGGGATCTACATTACCACTGCTGCTGGGGTCCGAGGATTGCCACGGAAAATGTAGGAACCAGGCATGGAGCTGACCATGGAGGGCTCCCGGCCCAGGGGCTCCATTCAGGTACCTGAGAATTCTGCATGAAGGTCACAGGTGGGGGAAAGCACAGCAGCTCCTGAGGGGGTACAAGGATGCCAATTGCCCGGACCTCGTACTGGGGAGGTAGAAGGTTGGCTGTTTCTTCACAGGGAGGACCTGAGAAGTAATTGTGCTCCCAGTTATATCCCAAGATCTTGTGTCAGGCCTCTCCATAGGAACACAGCAAGAGTTCACTCCTTGGTTTCTGGTTGGCCTCGTGAATACCCCAGTACAAATCTTGTAAGCTTACCATCATCTGGAGACACTGCAAGGCCTGCAAGGCTTTCCTTAGTCCCCGCTTCTTGAGACGCCAGGCAATCGCCTTTGCCAGCTTCTGATTCTTCTTCCTCCTCTTGAAGGGCACTTCATGTTCAAGGAATTCCCATTCTTTCAGGAACGTCTGAATGTCATGATCACTCCAGATGCAACTAACTGGCCTCCATTTGTATTCCTGGGTTTTCTCCCATGATATTCTTCTCTGCAGCAATGGAACCTAAGTTGGGGTTGGCTTTCACACCAAGTTTCTGGAATCCCAGTGAGTAAGACGGTCCCAGAGTGAAATGTGTTTGTTTCTTTTTGCTTCTGCAGTCTCTGCTCTTTTTTTTTTTTGAGTACCACGATTCACCTTCCTTCTTCAGGAGAGTTGAAAGTGATTGCAAAATGCTGCCAGGGCTCCTCCTGCACCTCCTGCTTCCTGCCTTCTTATCTTCTTAGCAATGAGGAGGCTGAGATTGTCCCAGTGTCAGATGACCATGTTTGACTCTCTATTCAACCCTAGTGAGGGATCTACTCTATTTTGACAAAATACGGGTCAGACCTGGGTGACCATATCTCCTTTTCAGGTTTGTAAAATAAACACCCATCTCACTTATGCACCAGGATATTAGCAGTAACGTGAATATTACCCATTTAACTTCTTTTTATCCACACAAAGATGAAATAATTATAAGGATAACACAGAGAGAGAAAGAATATGTTTTGGCCGGGTGTAATGGCTCACACGTCTGTGATTCTAGCACTTTGGGAGGCTGAAGTGGGAGAACAGCTTTGAGGCCAAGAATTTGAGGCCAGCTTGGGCAACATAGTGAGATTCTCATCTTTACAAAAAATAAAACAATTAGCTGTGTATCATGGTGTGGGCCTGTACTTCCAGCTACTCAGGAGGCTGAGGCAGGAGGATCAAGTGAGCCTAGGAGTTAAAGGTTGCAGTGAGCTATGATGATACTCACAGCTGTAGTCTAGCCCAGGCAGCAGAGTGAGACCCTGTCTCAATACAAAAAACAGAAAAAGAAAAAGAAAGAAAAGAAGGAAGGAAGGGAAGGGAAGGG
>NW_003852536.1:5062908-5073006 GCF_000181295.1 Otolemur garnettii | reverse complement strand
AGAAAGGCAGATACCATCTTAGTGTTATTATGAAAATAGGTTTGATTTTACAGACCCCTGAAAGAGCTTAAGGACGACACTTTGACAAACTCTGTTCTAAGTATGTATAATTTTTTTTAAACTTTTTTTTGGTCAGGGCTGGGTTTGAACCCGCTGCCTCTGGTATATGGGGCTGGTGCCCTACTCCTTTGAGCCACAGGTGCCGCCCAGGACTGGTCTTTTTTAAGAGAAACTTTATGTCTAGATTCCTGCCCTACTGGTTCTCATGGATTCCCTGTCCGTGTATCTCTAGAAACCTCTCAGAATGACTTAAAGACACAGTGCTTGTCCTCTGGGCTGGGCCACTACTGGGCTAACCTGCAGCCCTGAGAGCAGTCACTGGCCATCCAGAGCTTCATCTGTCTTAGGGGACAGAACAAGGACTCGGTTTCCATTCCAGCTCTACCATCTTGTGGATATTAGGCAAGTCCCTTAGTCTTTTGAGTCTGAAACTGACAATCCCCTTAGTCTCTCTGTGAGGTGGGGTAGTAAGAACATTCATAAGGTTGTAAAGATGAAACAAACCTATATATGCGTGTGTGTACATATGACCATAATCCATGTATACATGCATACATGTACATATATACACATATGTATTCATGGATGTAATTTGCTTCGGACAAGGTCCACCACGTAGAATAACAAGTGTTTGCTATTATATCATCATGGGCGGCGGCATTATCATTACAACCAACCACACCCCAGAAGGAGTCACGCCTCACAGTCAGAACACAGACTTCCGCCCCACTTAACACTCCAGGCAAAGGCTCCCAAGCAGTGGCCTGCTCCATCGTGCACGTGACAATACAAATGCTCTTGTCATGCTCGGCGACAGCCTGCCGCACACAGATTTCCCTCCACTCCCCCCCCCAACTTCAAGCAGAATTTCCATTTTTCAGTTGATGGATATTGCATGCCAGTAAAACAAGAACTTGGAGAGGCTGCATAGGATTATAGAGGGAAAGATACTGGCAGTATGAGGTTATCTTGACTTGCACTAGGATGGGCCACAGACAGGAAGAGAGCGACTGAGGCTGCCCAAAATACAAATGGCAGCCAGGACTGGATCTCAGGCCCTGAGCGCCACCTTGTAGGCTGGTCTCCCTGTCACGGTCTCTGAGATCCATGCTCCCCCTCTCCCAGGATTCCTACCTCGCCTAAGGCTTTGTCTAGAGATGAGTCTTCTACCTTTTTTGGAAGTATTGAAAGCTACACATTCTTTTTTTTTCTACCTCTTATTCACTCATTCCTCCCAGGGCAGGTCAAGATTGACCTTCCTCGTTAGGCTAGAAAGAATGAATTGAGTATGCACGGCGCCGGCTCCTCTCTCACTCAGAGCAGCCTGGTGTCTGGGTATTTTGCCCCTGCCTTCTGGGAGGGATGCACAGCTCACACCTTTGCAGCTGCAATGCCTTTAACTTGGGCAAGTTCAACTGTGGGCAAAGTGGTGGCCCAAGTTTGACCACACATCTAATTTCCATTCTGGCTCTATCATTAGTAAACTGATAGTTTGTTCACTGATCAGTTTGGTTTTTTTTTTTTTTTAAATGATTTCGGAGGTGTTCTTTTCTTTTCTTTTTTTTTTTTTTTGTGACAGAGTTTCACTTTGTCACCCTCGGTAGAGTGCTGTGGTGTCACAGCTCACAGCAACCTCCAGCTCTTGAGCTCAGGCAATTCTTTTGCCTCAGCCTCCCGAGCAGTGGGGACCACAGGTGCCCGCCACAACACCTGGCTATTTTTTGTTGCAGTTTGGCCAGGGCCAGGTTTGAACCCACCACCCTTGGTATGGGGCTGGCCCATTACTCACTGAGCCATAGGCACTGCCCAATTTTGGAGGCATTTTTCAAAATGACTTTGAACCTATGAGGGTGAGAAAAGAATGTTATTTGCTGACTTCCTAAAAGTCCAAGAGTGAAGTCCCACACCCAGCATTCTCAACCTCATTGTCCTACAGCCCTTCCTATGGATCTGAATCAGGTGTGAGCATTCCAAGCACATCCACCCTGCTTTCCATAAGCAAAACATTCAATTAGAATTTTTAGGAGGTGACATTTATCCTGAGCTGTGCCATAAGGCACTCTTGATTTACCCCTTAGATCCGTTGCGTTTTTTTATCTTAGCATTCACCACACCTTCCCACATAGTGCTTTGAATGGAACAGCTGTTCAAGATGTTCCAAAATTGCTTAAAACGTTGATATTCTTGGTAGAGTGCTGTGGCATCTTCATAGCTCACAGCAACCTAAAACTCTTGGGCTCAGGGGATCCTCTTACCAAAGGCAACAAAGTGAGAGTCTGTCTAAAAAAAAAAAAGTTATGTTGATCAAAAAAAGAAAGTTGATATCCTAACCTCAAAACTTGGGTTAGAGTATGAAAATATAATTGGTGAACCAAATTCTTGTGTAATTCTTTAGTTATTTCCTGGAGCATAACTCCCACAAACTACTGAAAGCACTATGCCATTGAAACTGGGGTGTCACGTTGTGTGCATCAAACTCCTTTCAATACACATCCAACCAACATCTCTCTCAAGTTGGAGATGAGAATGCGGTAGAGAGTATAGTATCCAAAATTAGGTAAAATTTGAAATCTGGGAACCTTATCATGTAACAGTTTCAGGCTGAAGACATCGATGTATTTGCCTGAAATCAATCTTTCAGGATGTCATCGTCTTAAGAATCTGGGTTGTAGAAACTTTCCCTAAGGTGGGAGATCGTGCAATGACTGGCCTGAAGCTGTAAAGTAGGGCCCATCTCATTGAGCTTGGGCAAGGATAGGTGTGTGGCACTGAAAAAACTTACTGCAAACAATTTAATGTTGTTTCCCCGTAAATATAACCAACATTATCTTAAAAATAAAAACAGCCACAATAAAAATAGGTTTTAGGGGTATCTTACACGGAACCAGATTAGCAATTTCATGGTGTAGAAATGCTTCCCATGGTCTTACAGGATAAAATGTCTTGAGGGTTATCCATAAGTCAGCCCAGTGTTGTTTGAACATGTAGGAGTCTTCAACTCTGAGAACTATCACAGGAAGTGTGAGCCAGTCTGCACAGTGGGATCCTATCAGCCATTGGACTTGGGCTAAGAGCATCTTCAAAAATGCATCGGAGACAACAAACACCAAGGGCAGAGAAAGCTGGTTGTAAGTATCACCTGACACTGAATTTGGGGGCAGGGAAAGGCCAGATGCTTTGTCTGACAATTTCAAAATTCTCATTTGGATCTAAAATGAAAGTTGAATCATTCAATTCTTTCCACGTGTTTATGGGTTATTAAGACACAGCAACATCAATAATTCAAGGAAACTAGATGCCCGAGCGCAGTTATAGCACAGAAAATAGTTTGGCAACCAAACTTTTTTTAAAAAAATGTGTTTGTCCTATGTATAATGATAAAATGATAATTGCCTTGATTTTGTAAGCAATGCAGTTTTTGTAAAAAGGTGACAACTGCTCAGTGAGCGCATGGTCTAGTATCCATCATTTATAAATAATTCAATTCACTCTGATGATTGACTACTAAACTCTTCTTATGCACACGCTCTGTAGTAAGAAGCAGGGTAAACCAAGAGCAAGTCCTGGCCCCTGATGGGGCAGTGGGGGAGGCAGGAGTGATGGCAGCAGGGAGAGGAGGGAAAAATAAGCATAAATGAGCTCTGAAATACGGCAGAATCTGGTAAGTGGCTTCTGGAAAATAGCACCAACATTTTATAGGATTCAAGTACATGAAATATTGCATCAGACTAGAAGCGTTATTTATTTATTTTTGGGTCACATGCTTTATTAGAAGTACCCTCTAAGAACACTGGCAAAAAAAAAAAAATATCATACAACACAGTTTTTCAGGGAGAATACTATTCATCACTGCTCTTAGCAACTGCAATGCAGAAATAAGACGTATGTTTTTCTGTAAGGGTATCAACAAATATGATTCAGCACTCAGGTGATAACATGAAACCTCTCCCAAACTCATAATCCAGAAAAAGGCTGATCTGCCCACCTGGGCTAGACGGCAATAATCTGCCTCTTGTTGGAACTGCCCACATCCATTCCTTGGGGATGGTGCTGTATGAACATCCTGGGAAAAGATGCTTCACACACCAAAGGGCAACACATTTGTGCCTCTTACCTGCCAAAAATTTCTGCCAGTATTAAATCTCTCAGAGCTTGGGCCTGTGCAAAATGCAAATGATTTGGTATTATGAGCAAAGTTTGGTTTTCCCATCTCAAACATTGTATTTTTACTATTTTCTATAATAACAAGTTTTGCGTGGCCAGTTTTAGGATCTAGTGTTAAATTGGACTCAAACATACTGATCAATTTTCCTGCAGCTCTCATTCCTTAATTCACACAAGAACACTGTGGGGGTTTCTGGTTTTCACACCCACTACGTTCAGTTCCTGACAGTAACTCCTGAAGGTCAGCCTGCAAACACTTCTCTGGTATTTCACAGAGCAGAATTTTTTTTTTTTTTTTTTTTGCAGTTTTTGGCTGGGGCTGGGTTTGAACCCACCACCTCCAGCATCTGGGGCCGGCTCCATACTCCTTTGAGCCACAGGCGCCACCCACAAAACAGAATTTTTAATGTGACAATACGGTCTGAAGTTTGGCTTCTGTTTTCAGTTTGTTTTTGTTCTTTGCTTTTGCTTGTTTGTTCCCTTGTTTCTTTGTTTTCCCCAACGCCTTTCTCCTCAATGAGTAGCCGCGCATAACTTGCAACTTGTTCTTTTCTCAAGAAATGCTTGAGAAATGCTTCAACTTCAGAGATCACGTCCTTCTACTTTACTACTTTCCCAGTCACTTCAGAAGAGTTTGGGACGTGCATTCACGTTCCAAAAGTCCCTATTGTTAAAATGACCAGAAGGGCTATATGTAAACTACGTGGAGTGTAATTTATAAGAGCCGCTCGGCAAGATCCACTAGGTCACTCAAACATACATACACTCCAGGTGGACAACAAGCCTCCTTTTTTGTACTATTACTGGTCTCGTTTTCTCCACAGGAATCATGAATTCACAGAAAATCTTTTCTAAAACCCTTTGCTAG
Source organism: Otolemur garnettii (assembly GCF_000181295.1). Lineage (NCBI taxonomy): Eukaryota > Metazoa > Chordata > Mammalia > Primates > Galagidae > Otolemur > Otolemur garnettii. Next base: position 5,067,914 of record NW_003852536.1, on the reverse strand, counting down.
ATGGCTCAGAATCAGCAGACTGCTCTATGGTACCAAATAGATAATATGTTCAAAACTAATATTTAGGCTAGTGACAATTATTAAAGCCAATACCATTATGAAACCACAAGCTTTACGAAAATTATTTTCCATTTTGGTCAAGGTACCATTTACCTACAGTAAAACTCACCCATTTGAGCATCAAATTCTTAAAGAGTTTCAAAAACAGTCATGCAACCAAACCACTGCCACGATCAAGAACAGCGCATTTGGGCGGTGCCCATGGCTCAAAGGAGTAGGGCTCTGGCCCCATATGCTGGAGGTGGCGGGTTCAAACCCAGCCCTGGCCAAAAACTGCAAATAAATAAATAAATAAATAAATAAAATACCCCCCCCCAGCACATTCAACCCCACATTCCCTCATGATTCTTTCATACCCCCTCTTCAAACCCCAGCCCTTTACAACCACTAAGCTGTTTTTTGTCCCTATGGTTTTGATTTGGTAAGAATGTCCTATACATGGAGTGAGAGTAGGTAGCCTTCTGGATCCTGCCTCGTTCACTTGGCAGAATGCATCAGAGACTCGTTCATATTGTACGGACCGGTAATTTGTTCATCGTTGTTGCAGAGTTTTCACTGTATGAAATGTGCCAGTTTGTTTATCCATTCTCCCGTTGAGCATTTGGGTAGTTTCTAGCTATTGGTGATTATAAATAGAGCTGCTGCTAACATCCCTATGCACAGTCTTGTGAGAATGTCGTTTTCATTTCACTTGGGTGAATACCTAGCAGTGAGACTGATGGGTCATATGGTAAATATATTTAACTTTGTAGGAAATTGCCAAACTATTTTCCAAAGCATCTGCACCATTTTGCTTCCCCACCGGCAGCTATGTGTTAGTCTACGTTGCTTGATGTACTTTCTAGGATTTTTAAAAAAATTTAATCCTCTAATAACTGTAGTCGTATCATGTTGTGGTTTTCATTTTCATTTCTTTAGTGACTGATGTTGTTGAAGATAAATCTATATCTTTACTTGCTGTCTATATGAGAAGTATCTGTTTATACATTTTGCACATTTTTTACTGGGTTGTTTCTTTTCCTATTCAATTTTAGAAGTTCATTGAGTTTGGGAATCTTATGTATTCTGGATATAGATTCTCTATTAGATATGTGACTTGAAAATATTTTCTCTTAGCTCCCAGCTTATATTTTTTTAACAGTTTATTTTCAAGAGCAGAACTTCTTAATTTTAATGAAATCTAATTTACCTGATTTTCCTTATAAATCATGTTTTACATATTTTAACTAAAATATCCTTGTGTAACCCACAAACAGAAAGATTTTCCCCTGTTTTTTTTCTGGAAATTTTATAGGTTTAGTTCTTGTATTTAGATCTATGATCTAATTTGAATTGATTTTTGCATAAGGTGCGAATAGATCTAGGGTTTTTTTTGGTATATTTCATATATACAAAATATACATATATATGTAAAATTATTCCAGTACCATTTGTTGAAATGAATTGCCTTTGTACCTTTGTTAAAAATCAATCAACTCTGCATGTGTGGGTTATTTCTGTACTTTTAAATTCTATTTTATTAATCACTATGCTTACTCTTTTCCTAGTATGACGCCATCTAAACTCAATACCTTTATAGTAGGTCAGAGAATCAGGCAGTGTGAGACCAAATAAATTCTAATTTTCTACGAATATGAACACTGAACTTTTTCAGAAGTTTTATTTATACCCGTTGTGATAATTTCATGGCTTTGCTTTTTCAGTCTTTTGATAGAGTGTATTACATTGATTGATTTTTGAATACTGAACCAGCTGTGCCTTCTTGGGACCAACTCTACTTAATCACGAGGTATTACATTTTCATATATTTTTGCATTTAATTTGCAAGTATGTTGTTGAAGGCTTTACCTTCATGTTAATGACAGATGTTGGTCTTCAACTCTTGTAATGTATTTGTCTCATTTTGGTATTTGGAAAATGTTTCCTCCTATTTTATATTCTGGAACAGTTTGTGAAGAATTGTTACTGCTTCTTCCTTAAATATTTAGTAGACTTCTTCAGTGAAGCCATCTGGGCCTGAATTTTTTTTTTTTTCTGTAGTCAAGTATTCACTACATATTCGATTTCTTCAGAAGATAAAGTATGTATTTTTTCTTTTTTAAAACTGATATCACCAATTGGTTCTGAGAGGAATTTTTTTTTTTTAATTGAGCTTGGTAGTTGGTGTCTTTGAAAAAACCTATTTCATCCAAGTCATCAAAATTATGGTCAAAGAGTTGTTCATAGTATTCTCTTCTTATCTTTTTTTTTTTTTTTTTTTTTTTTTTGAGACAAAGTCTCAAGCTATTGCCCTGGGTAGAGTGCCATGGCATCATAGCTCACAGCAACCTCCAACTCTTGGGCTCAAGTGATCCTTTTGCCTCAATTTTTCTATTTTTAGTAGAGACATGGTCTTGCTTTTGCTCAGGCTGGTCTCGAACTCATGAGCTTAAGCTATCCACCCAACTTGGCCTCCCAGAGTGCTAGGATCACAGGTGTGACAACTGCACCTGGCCTTTCTCTCTTCTTATCTTTTGAATGTCTTTAGGGTCTATAGAGATTTCTTCACTTTCAGTCCTGATATTTGTAATTTCTGTCTTCTCTTTTTTTTCCTTGGTCAGTCTAGGCTACATGTTTATTAATTGTGTTAATTTGTTTAAAAAACAGCTTTTGACTTGGTTGATGGGAGACCTCCTCTTCCTTCTTGTTCATGCACCTAGCCAGACCTTCTTAACATAAGTATTTTGTGTGAAAAATTTACCTCAAGTTTAGTTGTATCCATAAATTTTGACATTATACATTTTCATTGTCACTCAGTTCAAAATATTGTATAATTTCCCTGCTATTTCCTCTTGACACTATCAATATATGTAATATTTTCCTGAGATTTTTTTCTTTGCTTTATAGCTTTTCATTCATAGAATCATAGACTTTATTCACTATACTATAGAACATATTTTGGATAATTTCATTTTTTGAAATATGTAAGGTTATTTTATGGCTGGTGATATGGGATGTCTTGGGAAGTACTCCACGTGCATTTGAAAATATTCTACTGTTTTGGAATGAAATGTTATGTAAGAATTGATTAGGTCTGGTTGTTGGTTGTTGACAGTGCTTTTCAAGTTTTCTATATCTTTACTGATTTTATCTCCACTTGTTCTACCAATTATTGCAAGATGAATGATTAATCTTTACTTACAATTGTGGTTTTGTTCATTTCTCCCTATAGTGTCATTTATCTTTGCTTCTTATATTTTGAAGCTTTCTTGTTAGATGCATATAAATTTATAATTATTGTGGTTTCGAGAGACTTGATCCTTTTATCATGTAATCTTCCTCTTTATTTTTGGTATTGTTATGGCTATTATAATTTTCTTTTGACTAGTGGTAGCATTGTAAATATTTTTCTATCTTTTGATTTTTAACTTATTTTTATATGTCAAGTGGGCTTCTTATAGACAAGAAGACAAATTTTTTGTTATCCAAACTGACAATCCGTCTTTTAAGGGGTATTGTAGACCAATCACATCTAATGTCATCAACAACATGGTTAAATTAAATATACCCTCTTGCTAACTTCTTTTCACTTTTCCCTGTCTATTTGTTTCTTTTTAAATATTTCTTCCTTCATTTAGATTGTGTCTAATTCATTATTCCATTTTTAATCTGCATTCTCAGCTCATTGTTAATTTTTTAAATGGTTTCAGTTGTTGTTCTCCACCAGGGGTGGGAAACCTTCCACGTTGGAAAGCCACAGTAATTTAGCTTAATCAAATAGGGCCATATTCAAGGCACTTCAATGAGATATACTTAAAAACGTACATTATTTTGTAAAAATCAATTATTTGTTAATTTTAAAGTTAACACATTTTTAATGACTTGTCTGCCTTTTGTGGATAGCATTTGAATATTCAGTTGCAGCATCGAAGTCACAGTTTCAGTTTATTCTCTAGATGGGTATCAGTCGTCTGTGACCTTAGGACACTTTTTTCCCCCAGTTTATTTACTTAAAATGCCTATTTCCTGGGAAGCAGCAGGGCTGTGGTGAAGAAGGCACCTCAGTTGCCGGCGCCTTCCTCTGCATGGCCTGTACCAGCAGCTCGGAGCAGTGTTTAGGAAGGCGTGTAAGTTGGGGCTGACCAGGGGGCACAGGGTCAGTGGGGAGGGGGCCTAATTTGAGTCAGGTAGGAGAATTCAGACTCACAGCAATTAATGGTTTAAATGGAAAAAAACCACTTTTGGCATGTTGGTGAAGGCATAGGTATTCTATTACATTTTTCCATATTCCAATTGGATCTTTCTTTTCTTTTCTTTTTTTGAGACAGAGTTTCACTATGTTGCCTTTGGTAGAGTGCTGCGGCATCACAGATCACAGCAACCTCAAACTTTTGGGCTTAGGCGATGCTCTTGTCTCAGCCTTCCAAGTAGCTGGGATTACAGGTGCCCATCACAACACCTGGCTATTTTTTGTTGCAGTTGTTGTTGTTTAGCTGGCCTGGGCTCTGTTCAAAACCACCACCTCGGTGTATGTGGCTGATGCCATAACCATTGTGCTCTGGGAGCCGAGCCTCCAATTGGATCTTTCCTACCATCAAGCAATGATGTTAAGATGTCATCTACTGAGAGCACAATCAATTCCATCTGTAGTTCTTTAGGTGCCTTGGTGATATCAACTAGGTGAAGCTGAAATGCTAATTTGAGTGTGATGTCATGATTCTCAAAGTCAGTGAATCACTGTATTCTCAAATTAATAGGTCTATAACAGCTGTGTATTCATCAGATGATTCACATATATTATCCCGCTCATCAGTGATGTCTGCAAAAGGATCAACTTCATGACATTTATTTTGAAAGTCATTGAAGATATCTATTCTCTGTGTTCTATCTGTAAGAGTGCTCAAAGTGAGTAACTCTTTGCAGTAAAGAAATTTATTTTTTTATTTTTTTATTTTTTATTTTTATTT
>NW_003852536.1:5057428-5059852 GCF_000181295.1 Otolemur garnettii | reverse complement strand
TTTCCCTCTTAGGACTGCCTTTGCAGTATCCCATAGGTTCTGATAACTCGTATCTTCATTATCATTATGTTCTAAAAATTTGGTAATTTCTTTCTTGATCTCGTCTTTGACCCATCTATCATTCAGCATAAGTTTGTTTAGCTTCCATGTTTTTGTACAAGACTGCACATTCCTGAAATTTTTTTTTTTAGAGACAGAGTCTTACTTTATTGCTCTTGGTAGAGTGCCATGGCATTACAGCTCACAGCAACCTCCAACTCCTGGCCTTATGTGATTCTTTTGCCTCAGCCTCCCTAGTAGCTGGGACTATAGGCACTGGCCAGAATGCCCAGCTATCTTTTTGCTGCAGTTGTCATTGTTGTTTAGGTGGCCCCAACCGGGCTTGAACCCCCCACCCTTGGTATATGGGACCAGTGCCCTATGCATTGAGCCACAGGCACCACCCAAAGAAAATCTTCTGTTATGACGTGAATAAAGAGTATAACCTGTGTCAAGTCAGCAGTATCAGTTGATTCATTTAGAGTGAATGAGTAACATATATTTTCCTTTTGAAAAATTGCATAAAGTTTTTCTGTTAAGTTGAAGGCTAATTCATGCTGCCGATCAGTTATGGTTCTCTTTGAAGGAGGCAGTTGTTTGACTTTGAAACGTCATTGCAGCTAAGCATCCTACAACTTCAACAATGCATTCTTTCACAATTTCTACATTACTGAATGTAGAAAGTCTTCCCCTTTTTCCTGAGTATATAAGCACTGTAAATGTTGCTGAAGTGGCATTATTTCCAGGTCATATTGCTGCTTGAAAGAACTGTCTTTGCTTTTGCTTTTCACCTTTTGATTTCTGCAATACGAACCTTTGTGCCTCTCTCTCTAATATAAAATATTTGTGGTCCTTAGGACAGTTACTGCTGCTGAGCATTGAATTCTTTAATGTTGATATTGCAGTATCACAAAGCAAGCAAATCCTCTTATCTTTAGCAGAAAAAAGGTAAAATTAAAATTCCCAGTCCTCATTAAAAAATCTCTTTTCTTCCCTCAAGATTCATTCTCTTAGTCTTGTTTGACATGATGGTCTGTTGAACAGACAGAATTAAAAGATATTGCTGAGCTGGGAAGCTATTTACAAATTCCCCTTCAAACAGAAGCACGGTGTATGTTGTCAAAAGCTGAAAAAAGAGTGGTGTACCATAGGGTCTCGCTAGTCAGCCTTTAGTGGTAGTGGCACCAGTCAGGTGGGAGAAGTTAGAACTAAATCATGAGTGTAGCCGCCCTCAATTTAGCCCTTATGGCTTACTAACGTTTTAATTGTGCTGGTCAATCTGGGAAGAGTATTTTGTTGAAATTCTTATTCTTTGGTATTTTAACTACATTCATTTCAAAAATAAAATTAAAATATAAAAGGTAAACAGAAATGTATTCATAAAAATAATGTATTATTTTCTTTTAAAAGTATTTCATTTAAAATCTTAAAAATGTGAAATATTTTTATATTTTCTTTAAAAAGCATTTATTTTCTCATTTTAGAAATAAAATAAAAATTAAAAAGATGAACAAAAATGTATTATAACAATAAAAGAACTTGCTCTGAACTTGGATTCACTCCAAAGGCCATATGATTCCCCACACCTGCCCTAGAAGGCCCCTGGTTCCCCAGACCTGCCCTAGACTCTACAAAATCGATTTTTAATTAATCAGAGTCCCTTGAAATAATATTATACTTCATATGTAATTTAAGCACCTTACAATGATATACTCATATAGTCCAAATTCCTCACTACCATCGTTGGTATTATTTTTGCCATACATTTCACCTTTACATATCTAAAACATGCAGTGCATTGTTTTTATATAAACATCATTTATCTTTTATAACAATAAAATAAAAAATATATTTTATATTTACTTTCATTTATTCTGTTTCTAGTGCCCTTCATTTCTTGTTATCAACTCAAGTTTCTTTTTGTTATATTTCTTATGCCTAAAAAACATCTTTTAACACCTTTTATAGTTCTGTTGGTAATAAATTTTCTCAATGCTTATTTGTTAGACAAAGTCTTCATTTCATCTTACTTTCTTCTTTCTAAATTTGAAAGAGATTTGCACTAATTATAAAATTCTGGGTTGACAAGATTTTCCAGCCAGTACTTTAAAGATGTCACTTTATTGTTTTCTAGTTTGTACAGGTGCTGCCCTGTTTTTTTTTTGTATTTCTAACGCTTGATGTTAGCTGAACTTCTCAGTTTGGTGTTTGTCATTAATTTCTGGAACATTCTTGGCTATCTGGACATTTCTTCTGTCCTCTTTTCTCTTTCTTCTTCTGATAGTCAATTTCAGTCTTTTGACCTTGCCCTTCAGGTTTTGGGTTCTGTTGTTCTTTTTTCTTTGTCCCTTCAGTTTGGGTAATTTTTTTTTTTTTTTTTTTTTT
>NW_003852536.1:5043199-5057408 GCF_000181295.1 Otolemur garnettii | reverse complement strand
TTTTTTTTTTTTTGTCTTTTGAGTTTATTTATGTATGTATTTACGCATTTATTTATTTTTATTGTTTGGGACACTGAGGGTACAAAGAGCCAGGTTACACTGCTTGCATTTGCTGGGTAAAGTCCCTCTAATAATAGCGTCCTGCCCCCTGTTTTGGGTAATTCTTATTGACCTGTCTTCACGTTTGTTGATTCTTCCCTCAAGTGCATCCAGTCTACTTAAGCCTATTGAGGGCAGCCTTTATTCTCTCTTTCTCTGTCTCTTTTTTTTCATGTCTAGCATTTCCATTTAGTTCTTTCTCATATATTTGACCTCTCTATTGCAATCTACCTCTTGGGTTGAAATCTTTAATGTATTAATCATAGCTATTTTATATTCCTGATAGTTTTAGTATTTGTTTCACTTATGAGTCTTGTTCTACTGATGTCTTCGTCTCCTGAGTCTCCTTTTTTTACTGATGTAATGATATGCCACATAAAATTTGTTTTTGGTAAAAGCTGACTTCTTGTATAAGACAGTTTAAACTGAGGGAAATCATTTTTATGATTTGTAGATAATGGGCATGACTGTCTTCTAGCTCCTGGGTGTGGAAAGGTTAAATCAATCTATAGGAGTTTAGCTGGGTTTGGGATCTGTTGTTTATATGTTTTCCCTTAGTAAATCAAGGCCTTTAAATGTTCCTAGTATTTACCTTTTATTTAGCGTACAGCATGAATTGCAAAGAGGGACTGTTGATGTCTGCTTCACCTCCAGTTTGCACCTCTCCAATGAATGGCATCATTCCCAAGCAGAAAATGCTGTTAATTTGTGATGGGAAATCTTTGCTATTCTGGCCAAGCCCACTGTGTGTGTGATTCTCAGAGGTGGGGCTTTCTCAGTATCCTGCTCCAGCCCCAGCAAATTCTCCTCCCAGTGACACTCAACCATTTAGCACTGAATTATTGTACACTATCTTCTGACATTTCTTGGAAACTACCGGTTTTCTTTTCTTTTTTTTTTTTTTTTTTGAGACAGAGTCTCACTATGTTGCTTTCAGTAGAGTGCTTTGGCATTACAGCTCACAGCAACCTCAAACTCTTGGGCTTGAGCAATTCTCTTGCCTCAGCCTCCCAAGTAGCTAGAACTATAGGTGTCTGCCACAACACCCAGCTATTTTTTTTTTTTTTTTTTTTTTTTGCAGTTGTCATTATTGTTTAGCTGGCCTGGGCTGAGTTTGAACCCACCAGCTTAGGTATATGTGGCTGGCGCTGTAACCACTGTGCTACAGGCACTGAGCCAGATCTAGTATCTTCTGTAACAACATGGATGGAATTAGTGACCATTCTAAGTGAATTGCAAGAAGGAAAACACAAACACCATGTGCACTCAATACTAAATTGGAACTAGTTGATCAATACCTATATGTTCATATGGAAGCAAAACTCAATGAAGTTCAAAGGGAAGGAAGGATAGAAGTGGATGAGTAAATTCCCACCCAATGGCTGCACTGCACTGGTATTTCACACACTTTCTGGGTAAAGGACACACATATAACTCTGACTTTAACCTTACAAAAGCAAACTATATACCCACAACATACACAGCTCTGTAATAATCTGAAGGGAAAAAAACCCAAGAAAACATTTAAACATATAATTGTGTGCATTTAAGTATACTCTATTTTTGGCTACATAAAAGTATGTATATCTGTGGACAATGATTGGTGGGAATAGGAAAAAAATGGTATTAAAGTTGTTGGATTTAGGATACATTTTTCTCTTTTTTTGCATTTTCCTATATTATAACAATGAACAGAATATTTTGGGAAAATATTCACTATGAATATGTGAGATGCCTTCCTTAAGGATTGTCCAGAGGGCCTAAGTTGGACATGTGTAGTGAGGAAGGCGTGGAATGCTGCAGACAGAATTTTTGCACAATCAGAGCCGTTGATTCTTAGGAAAATTCCACCCTCTTTTCCTTCCTTTGTTTTCTTTGCTCATTTTAGGGGTTAGGATCTCTTCCAGAAGTAATACACATCCATAAAGAAGAGATTATACATTCTGAGCAAGGGCTATTAGAAATATATTTGGAGCTCTGGATGATTTCTCAATCAAGACAAAGAATACTGAGGAACCATTACATAGAAAGTTGGAGATGCCACAGCAAAAAAAGAGAGATTCCTACTCTGATTTATTCCATGTGTTCTTGCAAGCTGGATATCTCAGGACAACAGACATGGCTGTTCAGCCCTGACCATGGAGCAAACACTGTCATCTTCTATGTGTGTTATGGCTAGTTGTTGCCTGCTTGGTGAGCAAGAAAGAAATAACTGGCGTAATTTTTTAAAACTATAAAATGAATCAGGTCAAGAAGATGAGGGCACTATTCAACTAATAAGTTGGGATCAGAAGCTAAATTGTCCTTTAAATATTACAATAAATTAAATTTCCAATTACAATTTCCAGAGATTGACACCACAGAATGAAAACATCAGGAACCCTGGAAGCAGAAATCTTTATTCAATGGGAAGGAATATTTCTTCCTCCTCCAGAGAAAGCATACAGTCTTTGCTAGCCTAGTCACCACTAAAGTGCTTTTTCATTGTTATACTCCATCAATCGTTTTCCTCGGCAGGGTATTAATTTATCATTTGAAAAAGCCACTAGGCAATGACTACAGCCATTACCTAGCAAGAAGGTCAATATGATTATTGTCCCTCTGTAACTGAGAAACCTAAAATGCAAAGGAAATTGTCTAGCCCGAAATCCCCGGGAAGCGGAGTCTGCATTTATTTCCCAGACTCAGCAATTTCCTTTTCTTGGTCCTGTAGACGTCTTTAATGGATGAGACCCTAGTGGTTTAGTCATTCAGGATATTACTGAATGTTTGTCTGAATATTTCTAATGAATATTCAGTTGTAGTTTCTCTTTTAGAATCATACCTGCAGTGCTAAAAATGCTACGTGGAGCTTTACGCTGGCTCACTTAAAGAACTTTGTAAAATAGGTTCTGCTAAATTAGAAAGCATAGACAGATTAAGTAATACTGGCATCATAAAGCATGTGTGTTATTCTTAGGTCAGAAATATTTGGGGGGAGGTAGATGGTGGCATGGCAGCAAAACTCTCTCTAACCTGGCAGGATGAAGAAGAGGCATCAGGGTCCCTCGTTTTTGTTCTGAACACAAAAGAACAAAAAGTTTTGCTTGGCTCCCGTATTCAGTGATTAGGGCGCCAGACACGTAGACCAGGGCTGGTGGGTTCGAACCTGGCCTGGTCCTGCTAAATAACCATGACAACTACCACAAAAATATAGCCAGGCATTGTGGCGGGTGCCTATAGTCCCAGCTACTTGGGCAGCTGAGGTAAGAGAATCACTGAAGCCCAAGAGTTGGAGGTTGCTGTGAAGTATGATGCCATGGCACTCTACTGAGGGTGATATAGTGAGACTCTGCCTCAAATAAATAAATAAATGTGATCAATATGATCCTGTCCCAAAATAGTAGGCAGAGACCTTGTAGCTTTCTGACCCAATCCATCCTATTCCTCATATCCACTGGGGGTTTATCAGATGTGTTTTCATTTGAATGCCATAAACATCTTAGTAAGAATTAAGAAATCCATGGAAATATAAACAAAGAAAAGAAAGAGGAAAGTACTTTTCTCAAGTCTTAATCGTTGTCATTGAGAAGACAAAAATCTTGTGTGGATTTTATTTTAATTGAATTCAAATTCAAAGAACAAGAAAAAAAAGGAAAGAAAAAGAAAGGAGGAGAGAAAGGGGTGGTAAGGCTGCTCACTCAACATGTCAGACAAATAAGGAAATTCTTTCTCATAAATTTGAACTTGGACAATGATATCACCTACTCTTAGGATGTACGTAATGTGAAACTTGCTGTAGATTCTTCCTCTTTACATTTTTCTTGGTGTGTGTGTGTCAACAACTTGGGCTGGGTTAAATTCCATTCTCCAAAACTCAGCAAAGGAAAGGGAGTAAGAAAAAGGTGAAAAAAGATTTTAAAAAGAGGAAGAAGAAGGAAGTAGAAGAGAAGATGGCTGAAGAGTAGAATGAACAGGAAGGGGCAACATAGGTCAGCTCTCTCCATTTAAGAGAAGAAATACTGTCTCTTACTTCATTTCTTTCGGAACCTTCTACATATTTATAGCTTTATACATATAAAGTGTATATACATATATATATGTATATATACACATATTATATATATATGAAGTATATGTATGATTTCCAGTAATGTATGGATAACCCTCCAGCCACCTGTAGGTAATTTCATCTCTCAATTCCTCAATGCTGGTAAAATTTGAGGCTTTCTAGGGAGCCAATTTAGAAAACCATATATATGCAGATGATAAGAGACTGTCTGTGAAAGCTGTTATTATTATTATTATGTTTTATTTTTAAACAGGCATTTGGGCAAAAGAAGTCAAACCCTCAATACCCGGACATTGGTCATGCATCTGACAGCAGAGAAAAAGAAATTCAGGCAGTTCTGGGCGGTTATGAAAAGTATAGAAAAACCATCTGTTCTTGGAAACAAAATCTCCCTCATCCCTACTGGATGTCAAAAACCTAAGTGAATGTGGGGGAAGTGAGTGTTAAGACTAATTTTGTGCGTGAAAAGTGTCTATATTTTATGCAAATGTATCTGTACACCCCTGGAAGGTTCTATAGAATTTTTCCAGGGAGTTGCCAAATGTTTTAGAAATTAAAAACACTCTCCCGTATTGTTCTTGAGGCAGGCCCACTCTGCAGATTCATTGATGTCTTACATTGAGCCATGTCAATTATCAGCACACAGATATTTCATTTGCAGATGGAATTTGGGATGAGACAAAGAATTTAGAAGCCCAAAGAGGAGATTTAGAAATGGCTTTCTTAAACTGGGGAAACACCCTTAATGATGTCAGCCTGGGGAAAGATTTTATGAAGAAGACTTCAATGGCAATTGCAGCAACAACAAAAATAAACAAATGGACTTAATTCAGTTGAAAAGCTTCTACACAGCTAAGGACAAAATAATTAAAGCAAATAGACAACCTTCAGAATGGGAAAAGACATTTGCATGTTATGAGTCTGACAAAGGGTTGATAACTACAATCTATTGAAAACTCGAATTAATCAATAAAAAAAGAGCAAACAATCCCATCTATCACTGGGCAAGAGACATGAACCTTGTCTGAAGAAGACAGATGAATGGCTAACAGACATATGAAAAAATGCTCATCGTCTATAAGCATCAGAGAAATGTAAATTGAAACCACCCTGAAATACCACTTAACCCAGTGAGAATGGCCCATATCACAAAGTCCTGAAGCTACAGATGCTGGTGTGGATGTGGAGAGAAGGGAACACTTTCCACTCTTGGTGGGACTGCAAACTAATACACCCGTTTTGGAAAGAAGTATGGAGAATCCTCAAAGATCTCAAATTAGACCTCCCATTTGGTCTTGCAATCCCATTATTAGGCATCTACCCGGGGGCGGGGGGGGGGAATCATTTTACCATAAGGACATTTGCACTAGACCATTTATCACAGCTCAATTTACAATCGACAAGATGTAGAAACCACCTAAATGCCTATGAACCCAGGAATGGATTAATAAACTGTGATATACGTACACCATGGACATTCTGCCATTAAAAAAAGATGGAGACTTAACATCTTTGGTATTAACCAGGATGGAGTTGAAACATACTCTTCTTAGTAAGGTATCACGAGGATGGAAAACCGAGTATCCAATGTACTCAATACTAATATGAAACCAGTAGATGATCTAATTCATACCCACATAAGAGAAAAACTCAATTCAATTCAAGTTGGGGGGAGGAGGAAGGAGGAGAGGAAAGGGGAGGATGGAAGGGGAAAAGGGAAAGAGGGGAGGAGAGGGGGAAAGGAGGAAGGAGAAGGGGGGAGGGAGGGATTGGTGTGCTCCCACTTAATTGGCACAATGTAAGGGTATAGAGAACACCTCCTGGGTGCAGAATACAACTACAACAGGGACTTTTCTTAACACATGCAAACATTGTAACCTGATTGATTGTGCCCTCACAATTAATCTGAAATAAAAATAAATACTAAAAAATAAAAATAAATAGAAAATGGCTTTCTTGAGAACCCAAATACAAATCATTTGTCTGTTTTTAAATGAGGAAGCAAATCAAGCATCCCATTACTTAATACATCTATTTGACAGATGCAATGGGTTTACGACAGGCATTGCTAGAATGTTCTTTCCACCTCTACATTACTCCAGTGGCCTTTTCACTTTCCCCACCTCCATTATACTACTTTTGGGAAGCCCTGTTTAGGTGATCTCACTTGAGCCTCTAATTCCATCCACAACTTCGTATCTAGCTGCTTTGTGCTTCTATGCTTGAATTATACATGACTAATTTCCAAGTGTTTATATGTTGCTTGTAAATCTTGGACAACACTTTTCTTTTATGCATTTCCTGCTGCTCTGCCTACAGTGCAAATTCTGTTTATATTGAGGTGACCAGACATCCCGCTTTTGGCAGGACAGTCCCAATTTTTAACAATTTGTCCTATATCCCACAGTGTTTTAAAAAAGTCCCGATTTTTTGAAGGAATGCATGACAAGCTAGGGAAGGGTGGGAGAATGGGAAGGGAATATACTGTTTTCAGCTGCTGAAAAGGTTAATGTAGCTCCATTTGGGAATGAAGAGGTTAATGTAACTTCATTTGGAAATGAAAAGGCTAATGTAAACTCCCTACTCCCCTCCTGGGCAAGGTTGCTCAGCTGGAATGGTATCAGAAGGATACTGGCTCCCTCCCTTGCTTCTAGGCAAGGACAATTAGCTCAGAAGGAGCCAAACTGTCTGGAACAAACAAGTAGCTCCCCCACCCCAGAGGGGTCCCTAACCATAAACAGCTCAGCCAATAGCCCCCCCCCCCCCCATCAATGGTGTCCTGCTTTACCAATGTTAAAATCTGGTCACCTTAGTTTATATCCTTCCACAGACCATAGGTTGATTGTTTTCCCCTCTGCCAGTTCCAACCTAGCTTTACTAGAAAATGTATTATCCTACTTACATAGGGCTCTTCCCTAGAAGGAACAAATTCCATTGGGGAGCGGGCAGTGGAGATGGGAGGTCTTCCCCAGTGGTAATAATTTCCCACCACTCCTCTTTTCATTCTCACCTTCACTACACCCCTTTCATAGAAGTCAAACACTCTTTCGTGAGAGGGAACAAGAACAGGGCTTGATGCTTTACTTAAACAAGAAAAAGCAAGTGACGGCATCCTGAACCACATTTATCCCTGTGCAGCAATATTTCTGGGTCAAGCTGCTTTCACTGTTTGGAGGTTTCAGTGACCTTTTGCAAGAAGGCATCTCCAGTGCAAGTGGTAATTTTTATTTATGGAAAATTAAGAAGAGCCTGTTCACATCCTTAGTCTGATAAATAGCCTGCGTGTAGTCTTAAAGGAGACAAATGCCTATTAGCAACTAGCTGGATGTGAAATATAGGCTGTGTGAAAACATTTACAAATCTTCCCAATGGCAAATACTTGGAAACCAGTGAGCATCCCTTAGAGTCTTACCTGATGAAAGTTAATACTCTTTTAAAACATGCTTTTAGTAAATTCTTATAATTTTATGTTGCCTTGGCATCCATTCTAAATATAAGTTTAACTCTTTCTCATACCAGAAGTGGTCATCCTGATGCCGTTTCCAGTTCTACACCACACCCCAATAGCTCAAGCTAGTGGCCAGAGATAAGAACTCAGAGGTTTCTCTCACTAGCAGACTGGGCTCCCTGCCTTCCCAGAGCTTCCTTTAAATGGATCATTCAGGCATTTGCCCATGAACTTTAGTGACCCCATGTACCATTCCCTTATATATAGCTCTAGCCCCCATATGTTCTCCCTCTCACTCTCTCTCTTTGCCTGACTTTCATTCCTTCCTTGCATGACCCAGGGATGAAGGAATTCCCTCTTGGACCATTATGTCTAGAACCTGTAATTACAAGGTCTGACAATTAAGTTCACAAACTTGCCACGATGTGCTTATGTTGGTGGCAGTGTACAAGCAGCTCGATAAGGTTTCATAACCTTGCTATATCACTGTCTCACAGCTGTGTTCACATGAACGTGTGGTGCTGGTGCCTTCGTGAGTGGCGCTCATTATTGTTACATGATTTTGTGTGCCATAGTGAGAATGTTGGAGCTTGAATTAGAACAACAAAAACATTCATAAATTTCTTGTTAAATTTGGCAAAAATAGAAGTGAAATTAGGGACATTTAGTCCAAGTTCATGGAGATAATGCCATGAAGAAAACAGCAGTGTACAAATAGATTAAATGTTTTCCTAAAGGGAGAGAAAGTGTCCTTGATGAAGAGAGGCCAAGGAGGCTAGTAATGAACATAACTGACAAAAACATTACAGAAATTCATCAAACTGTGCATCAAAATTGTTGGCTAAATGTGAGAAGCACAGCAGACTAATTAAACATCAATAGAGAAATAGGAAAACCTTAACTGAAAATCTTGGCCAACAACTCGTGGCTCTTGTATCACAACAATGCACCAGCTCACACAGCACTGTCTATGAGGAAGTTTTTAGCTAGTAAACAAATAATCATATTGGAACACCCTCACTACTCACCTGATCTGGCCCCCAATGACTTTTTTATTTTCTCCAAGATAAAGAAAATATTGAAAGGAAGACCTTTTGATGACATCCAGGACATCAAAGGTAATACAATGACAGTTTTGATGGCCATTCCAGATAAAGAGTTCCTAAACTGGGTTTAAGGGTGGACTAGGCACTGACTTCAGTGGATAGCTTCCCAGGGGGAGTATTTCAAAGGTGATCATATGATATTCAGCAAAGAGGTACATAGTACTTTTTCTAGGATGAGTTCAAAAACTTAATTGTCAGACTTCCATATATATGTTTGAACTTGTGTCGTATTGTGGTGGTGTATGAAACTTGAAGAACCAGAGGGCTACTCCAGGATAGATTTTCCCTGGGATTCTGGAGATCAAGGTCAGAATTCTGAACCAGGGATATGGTCAGGCAGGTACAAACCAGATGTGGGTCAGCCAAGAGCTCCAAGGGGTATGTGCCAATCAATAAACAAGTTCTCTGTGGGAGGGACCCTCGGGTTGCAGGTTGGACAACGGTGCATCTACCAGGTAAAATAACTAGGGCAGGGTTGCTAGATACTCTGGTACTGAAGCCTCAGTTTAGCTCAGAGTCGTTCTCAGAACGACTCGTACCCACACCACGTACATGTGCATGCTATGTGCACAAATTCACACCCACAGGCCTCGATGAGGACTGAAGACCACCAGCCTTTTTTCCTTGGCACAGGTGCGGCATTAAATTCCCAACCCTCCCACACATCTCAAGATTACTAAAAGTAAACAAGTCAGGGAAGACACTGATTTTATTCAGCAAGTGATTTCCCCCCTCTTTAGATACTAAAGGATTTTGAAATCCTTCCCTATTTTATTTTCAAATGGAGAGAGAAAGTAAATAAGGTTTCCTAAAAGAATACATTTTCCTTGAAGTTATTGACCAAATAGGACTTGACTGATAACACAGTTATTTAAGAAGGTAGCTAACTTGGAGAAAAAAATGGAGAACTCATCTTTTAAAAAAGTTCTCAGACTAGTGGCATATTTTATGAGCTACTGTGGGCAAGGGCATGCCTGTCCATTGGATTGTTGTATGTCTGGCTCTGTTACTGCTCAAATGAAAGTGTCAAAGAATGACATATGATTTGGCTTTATAAATTACAGTGGATGTGTGATTATCGTGCTATAAAGTCATGTTAACTCACTTGCTTTCTGGTGCCTTTTGAGAATGAGAAGAAAAACAGGTGGCTGAACAACTCGTTGGCTAGAATAGGGTCCCGAGTACATGCAGTGACACTGATGGCACTCCCAGTGACAAAAGTAATAGCTAACATTTGTGGAATCTTTAGTAATTGTCGGACAAAGTTCTAAGGAATTCACACACATGACTGCCTTAAATTCTCTTAACATTATAAGGCAGGTGGTGGGTTTTCAGCCCCATTTTACAGATGAGACAATCAAGGCACAGAAAGGTATAGAAACTTATTCCAAATCACACATTCAGTAAATATATCTCTGCATATGGATTACCTATGTGAAAGCAATCTGTGAAGTATATGATGGCAGAGATAAAAACAAAATAATTTGGCATATACTAGACACCGCTTGTGTAAAGAGTTGGGTGGGTAGTTTGCTCATGCTGTTTCATTGATCCCCACTTTGCACTTCACTTTTATTCATATTATAGCTTATACATGTTACTTTTCTATTATTTATTTAATTATTTTTTTCTTGGCTGGGGCTGGGACTTGAGCCCATTACCCTCAGCATATGGGGCTGGTGCCCTACTCCTTGAGCCACAGGCGCTGCCCCATCCCCAGTTTGACTTTGAAACATTCTAACAATTGTTTACTCGCCCCCTACTGAGGATAAGGACGTAAAATTCACATGAGCTTATGTTGCTACATATAAATTTGAAGAGGAGATGGTGCTTCACCAAATTGCACAACAAAATATACCGATGAAGTATTTTCAAAATGCATATGGTAGGGTACAACTCAAATAGAAGGAATTGGAATCTCCAGCCTTTATAAAAACAAATACTATCCAGTGGTAAATGAGACAATCCTTAATTAAGAATAGCTGGTGTTCTCATAATCTCATAGATGCCTGTTTATCTTTGTTATTATTACGGATGATTGAATAATATATATATATATATTTTTTGAGGCAGGAGTCTCAAGCTGTCCCCCTGGGTAGAGTGCTGTGGCATCACAGCTCACAGCAACCTCCAATTCCTGGGCTCAAGCGAGTCTCCTGCCTCAGCCTCCCAAGTAGCTGGGACCACAGGCGCTGAGCCGAATAATAGACTTTTTAAAAAGCCCTTGATTGAACACAAAGAGTATATTCGTTGGGCTACCAGATCAAATAATACCAGAGTAATATGAAAAGATATTTCAGTTTTTGGTTTTCCACTTAAGGAATGTTTTCTGCTGAGAATATAGTTTGGTAACTAGGAACATTATCAAAGAAGATGAGAAAAGAAGAACTTTGAAGCTACAACCATTCCCCTGCAGCCGAGGGAGAGGTGAGATGACCAGAAAGGTTGGCTAAAATAGCAGACGGATGGCTAAAATAGCACAGCTTTCCTCAAGTCCGAGTGTGCAATAAAGTAGAATATATATTGCAATTCCTTACTAATTTAAACAACACAAACTTAAGATGATAGGAATTTGCCTGGAACTACTGTCTAAGTTTTGCACTATTTGTGAAGTGAGGGGATTTTCAAGGTTTGGGGGGAGTACATTTTTAACCTAGTTATAGGTACCGATGTATTTTGAGTACCACTGATGACGTGCAAACCAAGCTGGTTAAAAATGAGTTACTGGCTCATTAAAGGAAAAATCTGCTTGACAACTGCATCTGTAGTTGGTTCAATGTGGTATAGTACATGCCTTTATTTTTATTTTTATTTATTTATTTTTTTGAGACGGAGTCTCAGGCTGTCACCCTGGATAGAGTGCTGTGGCGTCATCACCTCCAACTCTTGGGCTCAAGAGATCCTCTTGCCCTGTTTTTTAGTAGAGATGGGGTCTTGCTTTTGCTCAGGCTGGTCTTGAACTTGTGAGCTTAAGCAATCCACCTGCCTCAGCCTCCCAGAGTGCTAGGATTATAGGCATGAGCTACCCCTGGCCCCTGCCTTTAAAAAATAATAAAATAGCATTAAATAATAAAATAACACTTCTTTAAATGTGTTTTGTATTGTTAGACTTACTCATATTAATCCTGGAAGGACTTTTCTTAATATACGTGAAGGCTTCCTTCCAACCATTAGCAACTCCAAAACCAAAAAATAATCCCAACCAAATAGTTTTAAACTAAAGTAGGTCAATCTAATTGGTTTCCTCTTTTCTGACTGGTGACTCTTGAGAGTCTCCTAATTTTCCATGATGTATGTGGTGAATACTCCTCTTTAAAGAATAGTTCAGGCCCTCTCTGCTGGGATAGAAAATTCGGTAGCAAATGAGGCCTCAAGACAGGTAATTTTCACTGATCCTTTATCACTACTGAGCCCAAAAGCACGTGGGCAGAATTTATCACACAGCCTTCCATGGAGCCTACAAATCTGTCTAGAAGAAATGGCAGGGACCAGGAGAGACAGTCTGGTGCAAATGAAGATTCAGGCTTTAACACTCGGGACCCAGATGGGTTCTAAATAGCTAGATCTTTACCACTGAACTGGTATTGATATTAGTCAATTGTCTGTATCCAGAGAAAATGGGTTAATTGAGGACAAATGTAGGTATTTCTGAGCTTTGCTTAGCACTGACTGATGCTTTAAACCAGCCTTTTGTGTTAAAATTTATCCGGCATCTAGAACTGTCTTCATCCAGTCTCTATGTACTGAAATGCTATTGTGATTGCTCATTTTATAGACTTCCCATATGTATTCATTATAAAGCCCCAACCCCTTCACCTTGTGTAAATAGTGTCTGTGCCCTGACCTACCTAGTGATCTAACTTCCAATGATCAGCTGGAGGCAGAGAGAACCCTTCCTATCCTATCACCCCTCGGTAGGTCCCAGGGCAATGCACCAGTATCATTCCTGTCTATGAGGCCCATCACTGTGTCCTGCAGGGAAATGAAGCTTATAAATGGGAACCCATCCTAGGACCATCTTTTTCATTCAAGACTTTCCAATTACTACTATGATGCAGAATTTTCCAGACTATTTTCAAGCATAAATTTTCAGGAAGACAAAATGGTGTTGTTTCAGGGATTCTCTGTGTAGAGGAGGGTGTGTTTACACGATACCGCCAGCTATGAATGCATTAATTCACACTCAAATCGCAACGGAGTCTCCACAGAATTAAAAGCTGCTACCATGTTGCAGAATGTGTTATTTTAAAATGAAATACAAATGATTGACTTTGGAACACTAAATCTGACTCTATCAAGAAGCCACTGATCTGCCCATCTGTGTAAAAAGGATACAAACATGTGATAATTCATAACGTGCAGCTTGGTTTGAGTCCTTACATTCTACACCAGTGCAAAGATATTTTGCTATGGGACTGAAAAAAATTTGAGAGGAATTGTCAGAGTTCTTTTCAACGCCACACTACATGCTCCAACTACCCAGGGGATATGCAGACTTCTGCCAAGGGGGACTGGATGTTCAGTAGACCCTGAAGAGAATATGTGAATTGTATATAAATGTTGATACCCTTATTTATAGAATTGTATGAGCAATTTCTTGCAGGTGAACCAGTCATCCAGGCCCACGTGTGATGTGACAGAAAGGTGCAAGTGGAGGAATTATCTTCTCTCGGGAGGATGTTTATGGTGTACATTTCTTAGGTCCCAATCAGCAGAACATTCCAGACTTAAAAAAAGCGCCAGATCATTGTCATTGTTGTTAAATTTTAAGCCTTTGCAATTCTGTGAAGGCAAAAAGTGGAAACCTAATAATCACATGTATGTGTAAAACAAACAAAAAAAGCACCAGAAAAGACCCGTAGCAAGACGACCCATTATTGTCAGGGACAATGTCAGGAGGCAGTGAGGTAATGGGGTGCGGGAGGGGGAGAAGTGGGGTGCTGTCTGCCGCAGGGAAGACGGTAAAAGGATACCTTGTCTTCAGGGCATTTAAAAATAATAAAAGTGACAAAAACTCAGTTGACCTTGTACCAGCAATTCTAAACAATCTCAATGATCAAGCTCTTTGATGGGTGGAGGACTTGCCTTCCTCTCCCATCTGTTCCCTAACCCCCTCACCCTGAGCCGCTGCTGCCCAGCTGTGAGAATGCTGAAGGCCGCCCTGCCCCTGTCTTCTCTGGATCTACCTGTGTCTGTGCTGCCCTGGACTGTGGTTTCTAACCCGAGGCCATTGTACGTAGTATAGGCAGAATTGATCGTGTGCGTGGAGGGAGGGGAGTTCATGGTTAGCCTATAAGCTACTTTCAGCATTTCTAATATCATCACACGTCTTAGCCACTTTTATTTTTAGTTTAAATTATTTAAATGTAGTAGCGTGGTGCTGAGGCAGGGTAGTGGGTATCAGATTGACCTGGGTTGGGTCCTGGTTCTGTCACTGAACAGGGGCAGAGTTTTAGGCACGCACTGTGAGATGTGGCTGTTCCTGCCTACCTTGCAGAGAGTCGG
>NW_003852536.1:5031310-5041984 GCF_000181295.1 Otolemur garnettii | reverse complement strand
TGTGGTTTTTGAGTATTTAAAATGTGGCCAGATTGAACTGAGAGGTGCTTAAAAGTGTGACACATACACTGGATTTAGAGAACTTGATATAAAGAAGATAAAGCAATCAATAATTTTTTATACTGACTACATATTAAAATGCTATATTTTGATGTATTGGGTTACATAAAGTATTGATGATTTTTACCTCTTTGAAAAAGTTTTTTTTATGTGTAGAAAATTTAAAATAACCCATGTGGCTCTCATTATATAGATATTAGATAGCACTGCTATAGAAAACATTAAATTATTCTCCGCCTCCTGAGCCCAACCCTATTCTTGAAGCAGCTCCAGTAAAGGCGTTCACGTACCACTGACTACTTTGAAAATCTCTCTTGCGTGCTGCTTTTCAACCCCCTCTCTCTAAAATTACTTCTTTGAGTCAAGACCAAACATCTTCAATGACCCTCTACTGCTCAAAGAGTAAAAGCAAAACTTTAACATTCAGCATTCCAGGACATCCAAGGTTCATCTAGTCTGCTTTTCCATCTGATGTATAATTGCTTCCCTAAAGATAAAGCTCAAAAATATTTGCTGTTTGTTTAATGATGATTTTAATCAATATTGAAAAAAGTAAATTTCTAAACTGGCCTTGCCAAGCATCTGCCTCTCCTCTCTTGCAACTGTTTCTGTAGGTCAGGAAGCCCTAAAATTCTGGGAGGTAACAAATGCTCTTCCAAAGGCATGCAACTCACAGCCTCTATCATGTTCAAGTTCAACTCAACGATGTGAAATTTTTTTTTTGCAGTTTTGGCCAGGGCTGGACTTGAACTTCCCACCCCTGGCATATGGGGCCGGCGCCCTACTCCTTGAGCCACAGGCGCTACCCAACAAGATGAATTTTTGACACTGGCTATTCAGTATCCCTAAGACTCCAGAGAAATTTATTGAAGATCCCCAAGGGAATTCTCCAAATGTGTATAAGTTTTAAGTATTTCTGGAAAATTGCTGGCTTTTTTTTTTGAGACAGAGTTTCACCCTCTCACCCTGGGTAGAGCGCCGTGGTATCACAGCTCACAGCAACCTTGAACTTTTGGACTTCAGTGCTCTTATTGCCTCAGTTTTTAATTTTTAGTAGAGATGGGGTCTTGCTCTTTCTCAGGCTGGTCTTGAACTCGTGAGCTTAAGCAATCCCGGTCTCGGCCTCCCAGAGTGCTAGGATTATAGGCATGAGCCACCATGCCCAGCCAAAATTATGGGCTTTTTAAATAGGCTGAGATATCTACATCTCCATCACCACTAGGGCTTATTCCTGGTTGTCCTTCCACCCTCACACACCATCTTCACTTGGTGATGCTCTTTGCTTTACTAGAGTTTGAGTATTTTATTAAGACATCATTCATTGTTTTTTTATTTTTTTTATTTTTATTATTGACATCATTGTTAAATGTATTTAATGTTATCAAATAACTGTCTAGACTAGTTGAATTAGCTGAACTCTAAGGTAGAGATTCCCAAACTTTCTTGAATCACAGTACCCTTAGTGTCTCAATAATTGTTTCATGGCACCCCTAAGCCAAAACAAACGCCTAAGAGTTGGACTGGTTTTTATGTAGTTAGGTCCAAATGACTTTATATTTACTTCCATCCTAACAATTTCGTAGCTGTTTAAAAGATTATGCATATAAATTAAAAAGTTGTATTATCATTCCCAAATAGCCAATACTATTTATGAATGGGAGGTGCCTACCTGTTTGGCATTGCACAACTTCTCAAACTTGGCGATCAGACTGAATACCATTTCCTATTCCACAAAGATTTTGCTGTTCATGACAGCGACTACCAGAAACCTAGTTTCACAAAGAACACTGACATTAAGAACCACTTCTGAAGAGAGTAACTTCTGTTACAGACTTTGTTTGCTTTGCTTTGAATATTTGAAGTATCCAGTAGCACCTCTGAGAAATTGCTGCAGCGTCCCCAGGTGCTGCCAGTGCACAGTTTGGGAACCATGGCTCTAAGTTTTCTTCTGAACCCGAGAAGTAAAGATTTTAAGGATTTTTAAACTTAAGGCTTCAAACTCTTTATTCTTCACTGTCGGGACTCAAGGCTCATTGTACTGTCATAGAAAAGCAAGAGTGTCAGAAAAAAGTGCGGCTGCGTATAAAAAAGGCAGGGGTGGACCCTGTGGCTCAAAGGAGTAGGGCGCCGGCCCCATATGCCGGAGGTGGTGGGTTTAAACCCAGCCCTGGCCAAAAACTGCAAAAAGAAAAGAAAAGAAAAAAAGAGGGCAGGGAGCATTGACACACTTTGCTATTTTTCCTATGGGACAGGAGAAATGGATGCTTGAGATGAAGGATAATCGACAGATGTGAGCCAAGAGTCAGAACCTGGGATGGAGCACCAGAGCTTTCCTACCAAGCCCATGGACTCCCCCCTCCCCATCACCCCCAATTCCTACTTTTTCTTCTCCATCTTGTCACAGGCTTCTTAAACTGGGTAGATTGTCTGGCTTAACTTACCATCACGCTGCATGAAACAATGATTGAAGACTTAGACAATGGTGACTTCCTAAGATAGCTGGCTGTCTATGTTTATGTCATTTGGAATCCACCTGGGAACACATTTGTCACAGTGGGTTCGTGAAATGAGCGAGGCTATATCCCAGCTGGCCCCATGTAATCAGAGCAGCCAGCCCCACACGGCTACCGTAACAAATAATGCTTCATTTGCCAAATGAAGTGGGGACCTAGCGCATGCCAGGGAACGTCCGCAATAAACAAATTAATAAGCTCAAAAGAAAGGAATGGAGAAAGAGACTGACTAAAAGCAATTATCAACACAGCAGACCAGAAACTTCTTAAATGGAATAATCAGATGCACGTATTATTTGACAGGATTATGACCAGGAATATTAATAAAACTGTGAATAACATGTATCCTTTTCATAATTTTGATTTGGGGAGAGAAGAGAAAAAAAGTAGCTGTAGCTGTTTTCTAGATGGCCATAAACAAAATTCTGTTCTATTTTCAGACAAGAACAATGATAACTCATCACCACAAGGCTTGTGTGGGGCATAGAGATATTACAGAAAGGAGATTATTTGTCAGGGAATCACACTCGTGAGTTCCTTAAGGATCTCTTAACTCCCCTAATTGGAACTTTAATGTGTCTGTCTCTTCATTTGCCAACAGAAGTCACACTGGCTGTATCAGAGAAATGTAGTAACGAGAATAAGCCTCTCTGCTAATTTTTTTTTTAAAGCTTGGCATTTACAATTTAACTTGAGACTCTTTCACTATTCTTTTCTTAAAAAGAATGAAAAAGCTTCACAACTTGCCTTGCTGACAGGATTCCAGAAGACCCTAGACTCCTGCGGCTTCTTGATGACTATCATGGAGCCAGCATCTGTCAGCAAGACTCAGAGTGATTACCCACAAATAGGTGCTTGGCCACAATCCCAATTCATTACCCCAGAGTGTGGAGGGGAAAATGATACCAGTTTCTTGGCAATTATCTTGTCAGGGATAATTCAAATATTTTTTATTAATATTTCAATTCAATTTTAATATATTGTTTAGGCATATACTATGGGCAAGGTATTATTCCATAAGAAATTTTTTTTTAAGGTAAGGTATAGTAACTAACCTCCATACAGAAAAGTTGAGAAGTAAAAAACTACAAAAATATCTAAAATAAATAGCAAAATACAGGTAACAAGAGAAAGATAGAGCAGTTCCAGAATTTTCAGGAGAAAGGACGTAGTTATTGACAAGCTACTAAGTCTTCTCTATTCTCTCTTTCTCATTCAATTTCATGTACTATAAGCCCCATAAGATACTATAATTACCATTTTATAGGTCTAGGAACTGAGGTTTTCAAAGGTTATGAGCACACAAGGACTTTGAACTTGTAGGTTTCCAAATCTAAGATCTATCCTCTCCCTACACACTATTTGAGGTAAATAAACAACGATCCACTTATTTAAATGAAGATTTCAAAGAGGAGGCAACATTTGTGATGAACTATGAGAGATAAATAACTTCTTAAATTTTTTAATTTTTCACTGATATAAAAGTACACATGCATATCATTCTAGTATCCAAGGAGATTAAAATCAACCCTTAAATTTCCCAGGCATATGCACTATGGCGAACACCACTGGTTGGTTGATCCAGCATCCAACTCTAACCCCTTCTTCCCAGCTAGGGATGGCCAGGCGGCAGGCAATGAGATGTAAGGGAAGTGGCCAGGAGTTCGTCCTTTCTCCCCAATACAGAGTCAAATCCCAAGCAGAAGACCTTGCTTTGCCTTCTGCCTTTTGTACCATCATCCTTCCTACTCTTGCTATTTGGAACACAGATGAGAGAACTTTGGGTTGTTCATCCTAATGCAGCAATCATGAAAATAAAAGCAGAAAGAGAAAAATCCCCAGGGTCCTTTGCTATCTATCTTTCCTTTGAATGGTGGTATCATTGAGCCGCCATATCAGTACTGAATGGTTTCCCGTAGATTTTTCTTTCTAAACGAAGAATAGAAATGTCTTAACACAATAACTAAGAAAATGCCATGAAGGCTACGTTAACCAGTTGGATGAAAATCTTTCAAATTGTATATAGAAACAGCACACTGTACCCCTTGTCTGTATTAATGTACACAGCTATGATTTAATAAAACAAACAAACAAACAAAAAAATCAAACTGATCTACTTAAGCCAGTGTTAATTTTTATTGTTATTTGCAGAGAAGCACACTCATAACTGATGTATATGTTATTAATGTGTATATATCAATACACATATGTAATTTTGCAATTTGTTTTCTTCATTAACTGTTTCTTTTTTTTCTTTCTTTGAGCCCAGGAGTTGGAGGTTGCTGTGAGCTGTGATGCCACAGCACTCTACCCAGGAGGACAGCTTGAGGCTCTGTCTCCAAAAAAAAAAAAGAAAAGAAAAAGAAAAAGGAGAGAGAAAGAGTAATGAGAGGGAGAGAGAGAGGTGCAGAAAGTGGGAGTGGGATGACACACTGGGGAGGGGCCTGATAGTCCTGGTGGGGAAAGCAAATGGAAAGAGAGAGAGAGATAAGAAAGACCCCCCACCTATGCGCTACACACACAAACCCACATCTTTACAGAAACCACTGGAACGGCTTGGGTGCTGCCAAGCAGGCAGATGTCAGAAGCACACCCAGTCCGCCGGCTCTGATGTGAGCCAGCTGCCCACCAGTCTGCACGGCACACATACAGACCTTAACACAGATCTCATCTCTGAGCTCCGAGCCTGCATATTTAACTGCCTATCAACACTGCCTCTTGGATTCCCTATAGATAACCTAGACTTAAAATGTCCCAACATGTCCCTGCCACCCACTTTTCTCCTCTGAGGCGACGACACCACCCCTGGCATGTGGCTGCCACCGCCTCCCTCCCCCAGCCCACGCCTGCCGTTTCAGCCGCTCCATCCATGCCGCCTCCAAGGTAGACGGCCAACCCATCCTCCTTCCCCACATCCACTGTCACCACGTCATTGGGGTTGCCCTTCCTGGTCATGCCTCCTTCCCGTCCTCGTCCCCTTCTCCATGCAGAGGCTGGAGTGGCCTTCTCACACGTGCTTCAGAGACTTCGTGAGCTAACCCCGACTGAGCCACTTCCTTGCACTTCAGTAAAGCTCTAAGAAGGATGGATTCAGGGGAAAGTGAAGCTAATAACCCCCTGCTGGGCCTGATCACAGTATGTTTTGGGGGAAAATTCCTCCAAAAAACAGGAAAAGGTTCGTAAGGAGCTAGGCAAGTGAAAAGGGCTGGTGGATTTAACCCTGGGCCGTATAACGCAGTCAGGAACAGGGAGTGGAACAGAGAAGGCGATGAGATGTGTTGCCTAAAGCACTGAATGTGCTGATGACCCTGAGCAGGAGGGACTTCAGCACAGAGAGAAGCCACACAGTCGCCAAGAGGAAAAAAGAACTTAGAAGAGGGGATGGGTGAGGTCTCTCCCCAGCTCTGCACCCTAGTTTATTGGTCTTAGCCACACCGGTCGTAAGTCCAGCTAGGAAGGTTCTCCGGCCTTCTCCAAGTCATTCATTTATTCTTTCCCTTCTCATTTATCACAACACCCTGTTTGTCCCCCTCCTGGCATCTATGACGGGACTTATTTCATTGTTTCTTTGCTTTGTAGGCTGACTCCCCCTTCAAACAGTAAGTTCTCAGAGGGCGGGAGCTTTATTTTCCTTTACTGGTCCATTTTTATCTCCACCATCTGGTATGGTCTAGATAAAATGAGTCAGTAGATCAACGGAGAAAATATGGAGAAAAGTAGAAACGAGTTTTCATTCCTTCTGTCTCCCAGAAATTCTTCTAAAATATCGCATTGTTTTGGGACAGTTTGAGAATTCAGGCAGGTTGTTTGTTTGGGCATGGAGGGTGAGAGAGAAGTTGAAGGTTAAGAGTAGCTGCTGATGGCTCAGCGCCTGTGGCTCAAGTGGCTAAGGCGCCAGCCACATACACCTAAGGTGGCGAGTTTGAATCCAGCCTGGGCCTGCCAAACAATGGCATTGTGGCAGGGGCCTGTAGTCCCAGCTACTTGGGAGGCAGAAGCAGGAGACTCACTTGAGCCCAGGAGTTGGAGGTTGCTGGGAGCTGTGATGCCACGGCACTCTATCCAGGGGGACAGCTTGAGGCTCCATCTCAAAAAAAAAAAAAAAAAAAAGAGTAGCTGCTAAGAGCAAGAGAAGAATCCCACCGAGGAGGGCAGCTGCAGGCACAGCAGCCTTTCCACCATGGGCTCACCTTGCCAGAGGTGCACAGCTGGGGCCTGCTGCCACACACACTGACTGCTTAGGGATTGAGACCAAGGGAGGCATTTGGCTCACTGTTCATTCTTGTAGACCATGTCCTACAATCAGAGCAATAAATCATTATCCTAAGGACCATTCATTAGGCTGTCACCTGTGTGAACAGCACCATGTTCATTTGCCATAGAGGAGACCAGAGCAGTCACCTTGGTTTGGTCACTTCTTCACACCTTGTTTTTGGGCTACCCAGATCTGCTGCTGCTGGATCTAAGCCCCACTCTGTGACCCCAGGAGTAATAAAGATCCCTGCACAGGCTGTGGGGAGATCAGATAAATGAAAGTGAAGGAAAGCATTTTATACACTAAGTGTAGACCATGGTGGAGATGCTCATCATTTCCTTGTCAAGATAGTTGCTGTAAGAACTTAATAAAATGTGGGCAGCTAAGGAGCTGTGGAACTGCTCAGAGAAGCAAAATGAATCTCTTGAATATTTAGCCAAAAGTAAGTCTTCAGCCCATCTTGCAGTGAGCCTTGGTCCTAGGGGTCTAAGGCCTCCCTCCTCCACCGGCAATCTGGACACAAGCCCCTTTCCTGCTCAGTGTCCCCAACCCAGGCAGTCACCCTGGGAAAGCCTGGACCCAACGATCACCATTCTGGTATTTCTGTTTTCCGATGGAATGGGCACGCAACACTCAACACGTTTTTAAGAGTATCCTGATATCATGTTCTAGGCCCTGTAAGAACGTGAGTTCTAGACCCTGGCTCAATAGATGGGCAGTTTGGGAGGCAGATTTGGGATTAACACTGAAGAAAACTTTTCTAATGGAATAGAAATTGAAGAACAAGCTGCTCAGGCAGAAGTGAACCTCCCATCACCTAAATGTGGCAGCGAAAGCTTGTTCCGCGGTGAGGGACGCTGCCGGGGGAGCTCTGCACTGGGTGTTCTTTTTTGCTCTCTTTTTTCGTTTACCACCTCTGAGAGGTCTATGCAGCATTCTGGTCTAAGGTAGGGTGACCGGACTTTCCACTTTTCAACAATTTGTCCCGTGTCCTGCAGCGTTTTTTAAAAGTCCCGATTTTTGGAAAGAATGCACGAACGGGTGGGAGAACAAGAAGGGAATATAGGGTTTTCGGCTGCCAAGTGGCTATTTCGGCAGAATGAGTTTTATATTATTTTTGTTAATTTTATAATGTTAAACTATAATAATAACAAATAGTTGCTGAGAAGTGATTATCCAGAACTGCTCATCAAAGTTTGCATTGTTGTCAGGCCCCGCCCCGCCCCTGCCCCGCCCCCCATCCCCGCCCCCGCCAAGTTGTCCCGCCTTACTGATGTTAGAATCTGGTCACCCTAGTCTAAGGAGGCAGAGAGGAGAGCTCACTCAAATGCATTTCTTTCCCTTCGAAAATGCACCAAGGCCTTAACCACTTGCCCTTCGTCTGATCTACTTCTGGTTTCTAGTTTTTTTTTTTGAGATGGAGCCTCAAGCTGTCCCCCTGGGTAGAGTGCTGTGGCATCACAGCTCACAGCAACCTCCAACTCCAGGGCTCAAGCAGGTCTCCTGCCTCCACCCCCTCCAAGTAGCTGGGACCACGGGCGCCTGCCACAATGCCTGGCTATTTTTTCTTTTTTGGTTGCAGCCGTCATTGTTTGGTGGGCCTGGGCTGGATCAGAACCTGCCACCTTAGGTGTATGAGGCTGGTGCCTTAGCCACTTGAGCCATAGGTGCCTGGCCAGATGCTCATGTTTTAACTGATGAAATATTTGTCCTCCTCAGCAATCTCTCTCCCTTTTTTCTTTTTTTTTCACATTCAAATTATTGTTTATTTTTAAAGCCCCACAACACACCAAGTCGATCTTACAGAAAATAAAAACAAATACACTTGCAAACTGTGTAAAAGTTCAAAGTACCTACTGAAACAAAAATATAAACAAGAGTCTCTCCCAAAACAACGTGACAATTTTATTTTATGTCTGAAATGTACATATTTCCTAATTTATAAAGCAAAATTGTATTCATGAGTCATAACAGGACCCACCACGTTTTCTGGCTAGGTTGTTATACTAAACAGAAACATTTCTAGCTCTGATCCTGGACACTCAGTAATTTCTACAGTCATTCTGTGTTCATGGCTTCATTTGCCCTGCTCGGAACGAGGACTGGTTCAACGCCTGGATTCCCTGAAGGATAGACTCCTATGTAGCTTTGATCATCGCCAGCTGCCTTTGAAGGAGCAAAAAATGGTCGCAGTGGTTCCACGGCAGGAATGTTGGTGAATGTGAAGATATGAGACCCATCGCTGACTTGGTAGAAGGAGATGGTACCCAAGTCCATGTCCAGGAAAATCCCCATGCGGTGGGGCCAGGGATTCACCAATGCGGTGGTTAAAGGCGAGGTGCAGGCAGCGAAATTCAGAGATTTCACGCCTACAGTCCAGAAGCCGCATTCTGCAGACAGTGTGATCTCCCCTTGCCTGATAACTGATTCCTTGCAGATTCCCACAACCCATTCTTTGCTCTTGCCCACGTCCACTTCCCAGTAGTGACAGCCAGAAGTGAAACGAGGGGACCCCAGGACACACAAGGCACTGAACCTCTTGGCTCGCCGGCTCCTATTCTGGTTGAAATACCCGCAGTGAACCTTCCTCAGGTCATCAGAAATGATAAGAAAGGGGTTGGCTGAGTCCACATCAAAGGTCATATCCACTTGGAACTTTCTCATCCTGGGGTTCATCTGTAGGATAACTCTCAGCTGGGGCTCCAGTTCCTTGAGCTTGGACAACAGCTCCCCCAGCTGCAGTTTGGGCCTGATGTCACCCTTCTGAGATACCACAGAGCAGACGGGGCACAGCAAACCATCCCCACGGGGCCCCTTCTCCAGCGAGTTAATGCATTGCAGGCAGCAGATGAATCCACATTTCAGGGACATGGGTTTTTTGAGAGAAGTTAGACAGGTAGAGCACTTGCTTGCATCTTTAAAATTCTCAGCCATGGCTACTGTCTCTCCTGGCTTCTCTCCTGGTTTCTCTCCTGGCTTCTTTCCTGGCTTCCAGCCGCTCCCAGGGATAGCTGAGATCTGGAGTGAGACCTGCCTGCCAGGGGCTTTATAGGAGAGGGACTCTCCACCCACCTGGTCCACACCCCGCCCCTCCTCTGTAACCCAATCAGATTTTGATTGAATTCTGGCAGAAGTGATTTTCTTTATACTTGATAGGGTTTTCACTGAAAAAACAAGACATGGCTGCTTCCTGAGGGTGTTTTTTTCAAATTCATATGCACAGAGACGAAGTATTGCCATATTATCCTTCTAGATTAAGTGTTGAGTATTGTGTCTGTTCATGATAAGATTTGGAAGTGGAATTCTTTGAAATTTTAAACATTAAGTAACATTATTTTTCCTTCTAAAATATATGGGGATGGATCTGGTTTCGAATAGTTTTGGATGATGTGAGTAAAATCTCTTCACATTTCACTTAAGGAGTCAGTTGAACTTATTCAGAAGTTGTAGCCAAAATTATATTCACTAGACTACTCTCTTATTGCAGAGGTATTTCCCCCAAATGAAATTATTCTAAGTGATAAGCCTGGTAAAGGAACCTGAAATCTCTTGCCCAATCAGCCAATTAAGGTCCTGGGTATTTTTGTTATCTTTCCAAAATGAAAGATAGGTGATATTGTTGTAATCTTTCTGTTTCTCCTGCACCACAACCAATATAAAATGGTAACCATGTTTGCTTTCACAAAATGTACAAACACAATCCTGATTGCGTTAGCTGAGTCCCCTCTCCCTTTTTTCTTTTTTTTTTTTTTTTTTTTTTTTTTTTTTTTTGACAGAGCCTCAAGCTGTCCCCCTGGGTAGAGGGCCGTAGGCAGCATGTGATCCAGAGGGGTAGAAATCTGACTC
>NW_003852536.1:5008863-5031155 GCF_000181295.1 Otolemur garnettii | reverse complement strand
CGGTTGAGCTATAGGCGCCGAGCCTCTCCCTTTTTTCTTAATGCTGGATGTAAACATCAGATGACACCGAGAAACTGACAATATCAACTAA
The DNA here is from genome assembly GCF_000181295.1 of Otolemur garnettii. Classification (NCBI taxonomy): domain Eukaryota; kingdom Metazoa; phylum Chordata; class Mammalia; order Primates; family Galagidae; genus Otolemur; species Otolemur garnettii. The sequence goes on along the minus strand of NW_003852536.1, from coordinate 5,031,064 downwards.
AAATAACTTGAAATAAAAACATTTAAGAGACTGCCTCAAACGTGGTATTTTCCATCTGGTTTAGATGCAATTCGGAGTCAGGCAGGCAGTTTCAGAGTTGGAGAAAGACCCAGGGCCAGCTTCTCAGCTCCCTCTACCCCTGCACCTCTGCGTGTCAAGGAAAATTCCATCTGGGGACCTCTGTCCAGCAAGATCACGGCGATTCAGGAAAAGCTTAATCTCTCCCCAAGAAAATGCCTCCGATCAAAAGATCACAGAATAAAGGGAAAGAAGAATTATTATCTTGTTACAAATTCTACCCTTTCTCAAGAATCTAATCATAGTTTAGAAACAAATAAATAAGGCTTCAAAGGCAGGAGTTAACCCATGTAACTCAAAGATGGGTTGAAATCCATGTGACCAAGGCAAGGGGCCTAGAGAGAGGAGGAGTAATGGAAATCTGCCTTTTGTGAAGGTGATGGACAGAAATAAATGAGAACCAGACAAGTTTTAAGGTAGAGAATAGATTGCAAATGGTCTGAGCTATTTTTGTTGCTATTATTTACCGGGTCTGGGGTAAGGACTGCCAAAGGGTAAAAATGTTACCTAGACAGAAGCAAGTGGATTAAAGTGAATTTCACCTCCACATTAAAAAAAAAAAAAAAAAGATAGCTAGAAAGCAAATAAAACCTCTTCATTTTTATTGAGGAACAAATATAAAAATTTTGTCTTTGTTTGCATACAATGAAAGGGTTGCAAGAATGCCCCTGGGATCCTGTCCTCACACACTGTCAGTAAATTCTAAAGGGGCGAGAGTGGTCCTTGGGTGTGGGTGGATGATCCCAAATCCATTTTACAACTGGTACATCCTGCAGGTTCAGACCTGGGGCAGCATTACTGTGGCACTTATTACTTAAGGGCTCTAGAGATTAGAAAGATCGTTGATGATGGGCCCCCAGGTGCAGAACCAGGCCCCATAAACTAGTCATGGGCAAGTATAGTTCTACCATGGTGTCTTTCTCACACGTATATTCAAGCAGAACTCTACATGTGCACACGTATAAACACATATATATGCAACTCTATATACCTGTAGACATTCTATATACTATAGATATACATCAAATGCTTATTATCCTCTATATAATTACTGAATTAAAATTAAGTAAAATTTCAAATATAAGCACATTTAAATACATATGCTTACTGTAGGCTTCCAAAGGAATACATTCAAGCAAAGTGCTATCTCTAGAGCAGGAAGTGGAGCCCTCTTCCCCCCATCTCTGCTCCCTGCCCCAGGGGTGATGGCTGAAGAGTCCGATGTGTATCCTCCTAGACTCTCTTGTGTGCACAGCTGTTTGGGGGCTCCTGCATATTTGGGGGCTTTGTTTGCTTACAGAAATGGGGTGGTGTTATACCCCTAGGTGTGTAGGCCTATGGGCTATGCTGATCCCCTCAGTCAGAGTCTTGGGCTCTTTTCAAAGGATATGGGACAGTGAGGAACTTGAACATGAGACCAGGGATGGCACAGCCAACCCTGTGGGGGTGGGGGGACTCTTCTCTTTCCCTTCCTCACTGCCACTGACTTGTGGGACCTCACCCCCACCCACCCCAGTTCTACAACGGTGGTTCCCTTATTCCAGTCTCTGCCTTTTCCAAATCCATTTCCTCGTAGCTGCTTCTTTTCTGCTTAAATTCTTTCAAATGTTTCCTAAAAACTTCAGGCTAAACCCATGCTTCTCTGAGGACCAAGACCCCTCTGTCTTTTCTCTCCACCCACAGCTGGCACTGATGTCCCGGACACACACACACAACTGGCTGCCTTCTCTGGGAACCAGGTGGGGTGAGTGCCTCCTGGTACCTTGCTGCAAAGGAAAACCTCTCTCCCCTTTCTTTACTTGGCTTCTCCCCATGAATCCTTGAAGTTGCAGCTCAGGTATCACCTCCTCTAAGAATCCATCCCTGATCTGAGTCAATTAAACTCAGTAATACAACTGAGTCGTCAAGCTGTATTGATTTCCTTTCTTATCTGCTTGGTGTAAGGTGAGGTCCTTGAGAAAAAAGAGGCCCCACCTCTGCTTCAGGGTCCCCCTGCTTCTGTCAGTAGGACCTAGTGCAAAGTAGATACCACACTGATCCTCGCTGGATGAATGAATGAATGAGCTAAGGAAAACAACAAAGAAATAATACTTGTAGTTTGCAGCAGGCCAAGAATGTTTTAGAGAAGTTCCCTGATAAAACCCCTTGGCAGATAAAGATGACAAGTGTTTAACTTCTAAGAATGACCAAAGTCATTTTATAAGGAAGCAGAGTCTAGTCCGGAAGATTGGAAGCAAAAATAAGCAACTTACAACAGTGCCATGTGTTAGGCATGAAATGCTTTTCAGCTTCTGGACTCTGAAACTCATAACTATAGACAGTCTGACTTCTATGACGCACTCCCCAGTGACCAGTCCTTGCTCTACAACCTGCTGTTCAGAGTAAAAACCTTAACTCTTTAGGTTTGTGTGCTAAATTAGGAAAGAACTGTATCTTCTGCTTCCTAATATGGGAGAGGTAAAGAGACAGAGAAACAGAGATAAAGAGAGGGAGAGACAGATGGATCCAGGCCTGTGTCGACAAGCCTGCCACCAGTTATAGGTGGCCTTTTGAAATTGTCTTTACAGATTGTTGAAGGGGTGCAAGGTGAGAGCTAAAGTAAGGGTCCCAAACTCTGCAAACTTAGCTAAAATACTAATAATCAGCCACTGTCCCCACAGAGAATAAACACTGTCCCCTCTGTTGGCTTCTTTACCCTGGAGTCAGGCAGAGCTGTCCTTATAAAGCATCGCCCATTTGGAACCTAGGGGTAGTTTTGAGATGTCTTCCAGGTCCTGCATTCCAGCCACAGACCACCCAGACCAAGGAACTGACTCAACTGGTCTTGGATCCTCCACTCACAGTTCTGCTTTCCAGTACCTAACCTCCCCAGACAGCAGCCCAAACCAAAGACTGATGGTTCTACCCTGAAACCAGCCGATTATCATACCCTGATTCTCTAACCCTATGCCCACCAAGCTGTCTTTAGAAACCCTGTCTCCCAATTCTTGGGAGGGTAGAGTTGAGAAATTCGTCCCATCTCCTTGCTTAGTGCTAAGCAGAACAAGCTCTTTCTCTGCTGTGACCCCTGCTGTCTCTGGGTGTTGGCTTTCCCTTGGGCAGCGGGCCATGAACTTGAAACATGACAGGTTGGAACTGAGAGGTGCTGTTGAGTATAAAGTACCTGTTCAATTCTGAAAACTCATTCCAAAATCCCCCACCTCACTATGAAGTGTTTTGTGTAGATGATGTGTTAAGATGATAGACTAGATTACAAAAAGTATTAAATTAATTTCACCTATTTCTTCTTGCATTTTTCTGAGGCTCACATTCACAGCCTGGGGCAGATTCCCACTGACCAGCGCTGCTTTATAGATGCAAGATACCCAGAGCTGAGAGTTTACTGTTCTGTAGACTAAACCCTCAAGCTATCTCTATAGGCTGCTCTCAAAAAGACTTAAGCAACAATCAACCTTTGGTTGGTTCTTTGGTCTTGAACAGGAAGCATCAAGAGCACAGACTTTTTCCTTTTCCGCAGGGGAAAGTCTTAGTTATGCCTGAGGCCAGGAGCCACTGGAGCTTGCTGGGAGGGTGAGAATCTGGCTTCTACTTACTGGTCCAAGAACACTGGAATTCTAGGATTTGGGTGTTGATTTCAATGGTGTGTGAGTTGACTCCTGCTTTGTAGACAGCTCTCACTCCTCTGAGATTCAGTGTTTTTCTCTCTGACTTCTAACTTCTTACCAGTGGAGAGATGGAAATTGATTTAGATCCAAGAATAAACAGATCTTGAATAAGGAAGGACCTAGGAAGTCTGCTTCATAAGTAAAAGGCAGTAGCTTTGGGAAGTCTTCACTGTGCGAGGGTTTTTTTGCCCATTTTCTAATTTAACTGGTTAAATTAGAGAAGTTGCTCAGACATGTAGGCTCCTGGTGTTTGGGGTACTACTGTACAGTAACGTGTTACTAAAATATATTCGAATCAAATAGTTTAGCCAACTTTTAAGAGAAATAGTATGGTACCAAAAAAAAAAAAAAAGTATTACATAAACCAGAAGTTTGAGTGCAAGTTCTAACTGTGACATTAACTGAGGGACTAATTCCAGGACATTCTTCATTTAGCCCCTGGGAGGCAGTCTCCTGATTTGTGCCATGAGGCTTTAAAAGCCTGTCCTGTGTTTCTCACTGGGCTGTAGCAAAGATGATATGAGTTGGTGTTCATGGGAAATTTCTTTTTGTTTTTTTCCTGTTTTTTTTGGAGACAGAGTCTCACCCTGTCACCCTGGGTAGAGTGCCGTGGTGCCATAGCTCATGGCAACTTCCAATTGGGTTCAAGTGATCCTCCTGCCTCAGCCTCCCCAGTAGCTGGGACTACAGGCACCCACGATGATGACTAGCTACTTTTTATACTTTTAGTAGAGGCAGGTCTCACTCTTGCTCAGCTGGTCTCATGGGAAATTTCTAACTATATATAAAGCTCTTACTCAAAATTATGAGCACAAGCCCATTACCATCATTATCCTCATAGCCCTGGGTTTGGTTTATCTTCTTCTTTTTCCTTCTGTTGTCTAGGCTGGAGAGCAGTACCCAAATCATAGCTCACTGAAACCTCTAACTCTTGGGCTCAAGTGATCCCTCTGCCTTGGCCTCCTTCATAGCTAGAACTACAGGTGTACATCACCGTGACTGGTTAATATTTTTTATTGTTTGTAGAGATGGGGGATTTACTAGGCTGCTCTCAAACTCCCAGGCTGAAGTAATCCTCTCTCCTTGGCCTCCCAAAGTGCTAAGACTACCGCTATGCACCACTGAACCTAGCGATTGTGTTTGGTTTAGCTTAATCTTGCTTTATCATGAAGTATGATTTTTTTTCCCCCCACAGGTTTCTGAGGATAAATTCAGACCCATCATTTCTAGAACAAACATATCGAGCCCTTCAGGCAATACAGGAGCGGAAAAGTATTTTTAGGCAGTTCTTAAGGTCCAAATATGGTACTTTCAACTTTTACTAAGACAACATAGAAATAATTTAGCAGCTTGTGGGGGGCAGGGGGTTAGGGAGGCCATGTTAAAACAGCGCAAGGTAATGGGGATAATTTTCAATACACAGTTTGCTGAAGGAATGAAAGCTTCAGTGAAGGTTTTAAAAAATATGACAGAATGGGCGTTGGTGAAATTCAACAGAAAAGGACTGAAGTGACAGCTAATTATAATAACAGATGCTTGAGCTGTAACACTTGACGCAGGCAGAATGATTTATGGGTCTAAGAGTAAATTCTTGCGAGTCATTGTACTAAGATGATACATTCCAATTTTTCCAATTAAAATATGAAAACCATGAAGGAAGAAAAATGGGGCAATAAAATCCACCTAGGAAGAAAAATGGGGCAATAAAATCCACCTAGCATCTTTGTTAATACAGTTGTTAAAATAAAGGCATTTTCTGGGTCTAACTGAGCCCTCTAGGAAACGCAGTAAAGCATTTTTAATAAACTTTTACTGAAGGAAATGAAATATGTATATATGTCTCCAACAAGCTTTGCCAATTAGAATTTTGCCTCCATATTGTTCAAAAAATTCCACGATGTAAAGTGGTATGTTTCTGCATTATTTTCATAATGAAAGGCATGGTCTTGACCATCATGAGGGCCATGTCAGAAATGTCGCTAATTGGTGGTCACTGCTCTGTTACCAAGCCCAACATAAAAAGTGAATGTGTGTGACTAAGCTCTTGGGACCAAAATCTGTTCAAGTCTTGTTTCTAGAAAACAAGGGTTTATTTATTTATTTTATTTTTTGTTTGCAGGTTTTGGCAGGGGCCAGGTTTGAACTCACCACCTGAGGCATATGGGGCCAGCACCCTGCTCCTTGAACCACAGGTGCCGCCCTAGAAAACAAGGTTTTAGCTCTCTTTCCCAGATCTATGTCACTTATAAATTCGGTCGATTGCCTTCAAGATGTTATCATTGACAGCAGCAAGGTTTCTGTCTAGAACTTATTCTACATCTGCAGGGTACAAAAGAAAGCTCTATGCTAAGACATGAAAGACCTGCCTTCAGATGGACACAGCCACTAGTCCATGCCCTTCAAGTGCCACCGTCCACCTTATTGTACTGTCAGCCACATCAAGTGTTTGTGGGAAAGACGGGGAAATGCACAAAATCTTTTCCAAGGACAACAAATTAACACTAGTGTCTCTGACATTCCCCTCAACATTCCTCCAGGGACAACTTATTAAGAAAGGAAAATGTTTCCTTGTCCTGGACTCAAATGGCTACAATTTACTAAGCAGTGGTGACCATGATACCAGCTGCATTTTAGCCTCACATGTCCCCTAAGAACTGCACGAGGATGGTCAAGATGAACAAAAGGAACTCAGGGAGGCAAAATAACTTGCCCACTCTCATAACTATAAGGTGCAGAATAAAATAATGATTTCAGTTCTGACGCCATCCACTGTTACGTTGCCAAACGAAGAACTTAGTAACAGCCAACGATAATAATAAAAATACTGGCAAACCAGAAAATTTATATTTAGCCTCTGTGTTTAGAAGTATATTATTCGTATGACTTTTGGGATACCATATTTAAATTTGGGGCATCATATTTTAACAGGGACTTTAACCAAATAAACTACATCTCAAAAGTCAGTGACCAGGATAGACCTCTAGAGACGCAGCACAGAAAGATGTTTCAGACTTTTCTGCCATTTATAACATAATTGGGAAGGAAGGATGGAAGGGACAAATATGGGAAAATTTTGGAAATAAGTAAATTTTACTTGGGCATGACGTGAGCTGCAGAGGTTACATGATGTTTGTTTCTTCATGTAACTGTATAAATTTAGACTACCACAGACAGTCATCTGGCTTTGTATAAACATCTTCCATGGGAGACTAGGAAAAAGAATTTATGCCAATTTTGAGCAATATCATTTGCCAAATTGGCGCTTTAAAAGTCGTAGAAAATATGCACAATGTTGCTACTGAAAATGTTGTCGGCTGATACATGTGTTTCATACAAAATAGAGACTTTCCCTCCCTCCTTGAAGATGCATATGCAAACGAAAGTGACCTTTCTGAACAGCCCAGGAAATCTTCTGAATCAATACGGGGAGAATTAATCATTGGTTTTCCCTCCTTGCATGTTTCCTGAGGAATGTTAATTATTCCCTGTTGTATTGGCAGTCGAATTGCCTTTTGTTCTGCTTTATTTTCATTTTGGTACCTAGCTAGCTACCTGTGTTACCCGTGAACCACTTCCCTGGGAGCTGAAACAGGTCTTTGGAAACTCATAAATTCTGAGAAAAATGTCAGTTCAGTGCTAGCGGTAAAGAGGGATGACAGATGGGCTGTGTACAAGGGTGACCTCTCCTGCCCACCGGCACCCACGCTGGGTCTTCAGAATGCAACTCCAGTCCTTTGTTCTTGTAACTGAAAGAAAGGGGACAAGGAGTGGAAATCAAAGACTGCTTTATAAGCCTCCGTGCCCTTTCTCACTGTCAACGTCAGGCAGTGGCCTCGACTCGTAGGGAGACCTGGAAGAAAGAACAGGGCTTGGTGAGGCAGAGGGACTGTGGCTTCTGTCATTGTCCCACTCAATGGTTATTGTCATAAATAGCAGCTATGATAAAATCAGCAGCTTCAGGTTCAGTAAAGAACTATCACTACGCATGGGCTTGAGCTATAGATAAGAAGCGTCCACAACAGTCCATCTCTGTGGTGTTTTTCCAACTGCCCGTAAGAAATCAGAGCTTCCCCTTCCTTTTGACATTCTCTGGTTCTGTTGACAGGGTGGTGCTTCTCCCAGTTGATCCAGCTCTGGATGCTGCAAAGAATGTCAGCTGTTCCCTGTGGCTTGGTCCTCACAGCCCGTCAGTCATGGTGGTTACACCTCTGCTGGGCCCCTTCCATCACGCCCTCCTTCCAGTTCTCACAGTCATCATCTGTATGACTCAGAGGCCTCCAGAGGAATAAAACCATATATATATATATATATATACACACACACACACACACACACACACATATATATGCAGTTGACCTTGAACAATGCAGGAGTTAAGTGTGCTGACATCCTGCAGTAACAATCCCAAGTATAACTTTTGACTCCTGCAAAACCTACCAATAGCCCAACTGTTGACTGGAAGCCTTGCTGAGAATATCAACAGTCACTGAGCACATATTGTGTATGTTATATTTACAATACACTGTATTTTGGCAATGAAGTAGAGAAAAAGAAAGTGTTATTCAGAAAATCGTAAGGCAGAGAAGATATATTTACTATTTTTTTTTGGCCAGGGCTGGGTTTGAACCTGCCACCTCTGGTATATGGAGCCGGCACCCTACTTCTTTGAGCCACAGGCACTGCCCGATATATTTACTATTTGTTAAGTGAAGTGGATCATCATAAAGGTCTTCACCCTTGTCTTCATGTTGGGCAGGCCAAGAAGGAAGAGGAAGAGGATGGGTTTGTCTTGCTGGCCCAGGAGTGGCCAAGGGAGAAGAGGTGGAGGATGGGGGGGGGAGGCAAGAGAGGCAGGGACACTGGTGGGTGTAACTCATATAGAAAACAATCCGCATATATGTGGAACCTCACAGTTCAAACCTCTGTTGTTCAAGGATCAGCTGTGGGTATAAATAGAGAGGGTGCCAAAAAAAGTGTACACATGTTAAGAAAGGAAAAATTGTATTAAAACTGTAATATGCAAGACATGTTTGATTTCTGCCATTTTAAGAGCCATAAGATACAATATGTAAGATAACAAATATTAGTGGTATATATTAAGTATTACAATTTTAATAGAGTATTTACCTTTCTTAAAATGTGTATACACTTTTTGGCACCCCTGTATATATACATTTATACATATATTATATATATGTTTGTGTATATATATATATATATATCTACACAGAGAGAGAGAGAGATTTAATTTGAGAAATTGGTTCACACAATTGGCCTGGAAAGTCCAGAATCTACAGGGCAGGGCAGGCAGGATGGAAACTTAAGCAGAGTTTCTATGTTGAGTCTTGAAAGAATTCCTTCTTCATCAGAAAACCCCACTCCTTGCTCTTAAGGTCTTCAATGGATTGGATGAAACCTGCTCCCATTATGGAGGAGAGTCTCTCTCTCTCTCACCAAAGTCTACTGATACACATGTGAATTACATGTAGAAAATACCTCCACAGCAACAGCTAGACTCACATTTGACCAAAAAGCTGGGCACCATCATCTAGCCAAGTTGATGCACCAAGTTCACCTTCACGCCATCGTAACCCATCCCTGTCACTTCCCTCTGCAATTGTGGCCTCAGGTTCTCTGTCTCGCCTCTTTCCCCACTCCTCACTTTCTCCGGATCTGTTTCTAGTGTTGTCAGTTCCTGCCGCTGATTACAGACCTTCAGTGGTGTCCTCGGCCTGCAGGAATGAGGGTACATTCTGCTCCGGACACTCAACAGCCTTCTCATCCTTATTCTTGCCTTTCCAAGGTTTATGGTTCAATGTCCTTCAACTGGGACATTTTGCTTCTGTAAGAAATTGCTCACCAATCTTCCAATAAGCCACATGTGTTCCCAAACTTGGGCTTTGCTTGCTCTGTTCTATTTGAGATACCTTTCTTTCTTCGGCTGACATACGCAGGTGAACTCTCCCAGCTCATGCATCATTAAGACTCAGCTCGAATTCCGTCTTCTCCCCGGGATGCCCCACTCTGTAGTCAGCAGGGATTTTTCTCTTCCCAAGTCTTATTGAGAACTTTTTAGGAACTTGTACTCACTGCTGATACCACTCATTTAGCACAAGCATTAGCTTCCTGGATGTGTGACCTGTGTGGTGGCTCAGGATTTCACACTCAGACGCTTTATCCTCTGCTATCACCATCTTGAAATTCTTGGAATTTATTTTTAACAAGAGGCCCGTCACCTTTTCATTTGGCACTGGGTTCCTCAAATTTCGTTGCCAGTTTTTTGCTGGGCACCTATCTGTGTGGGCACATTCGCTTTAAAGAAGGCTTGAAGATTCTGTTTTTCAAACTGGATTGTAAATGCTTTGTAGACTGTTGTCATTTTATCCCAACCCTTCATCATGATTAGTGCAATTCCCAGAATATAATAAATATATAAGAAATGCCTTTTGCTTATCACAAATCTTTGATAAATCTAAATATTTATCACATGAAACTAACTCTTAGCTTGCCATTTAATTGTCCAGTTGTTTCGTGGCTAAGTAGACAGAATCCTGTAATTCCTAGCTTTAAATCATATGTTTTTCTTTAAGACGGTATATTGTGAAAAAAGCATTAACCCTAAAGTGCAGAAACCCAATAGTCCTGATGTACTACGGGGACAGGATCCAGCATCTCTCACCCCACATCCCTGTCCCCACTTCTTCCTCAATGTTTGCAATGAACAGGGAGCGATTGGCTCAGCTCAACATTTGTGGAAAAAAGTACACTTCGAGGAACACTTGACCATAAAATAATCATGAAAAGTATCTTGTGGTTAACCAGGTTGGAGGAATGTTGCATATTCTCCACACTCTGAGAGATTCACAAAGCACAGTAGCATATAAAGCCTCTGAGAAGTCCCAGGGTGAAAAAAAATCCATGTAAATTAAACCTCACAGTGACTCAATCTTAGGCAACTGCAATGATTCCTTATTCAGGGAATGACCAGAACAATCTCACTGAAAGAGCATTTCATAAAACACGCTTTGATAAACACGACACTGGTCATTTTCTGATGTAATTTACAGTTCTGAGATGAAAGCTTCAGTGATTCCAGATAATAAGCAGATTTTGGGTTAACTGGGCAGTTTGTTCTCCCCTCTCCGGTTGCAAGAGAAGGTCTGGGCAGGTTGCTAAGCTGCTGTGCTGTCCCCACCAGTGTTTAATCCCCAGCATCATATCACCACCGTGTTCATGCACTCCAGGACCTGGCCTGTTTCCATGTATACCTTTTAATTCTTTTCATAATAAAAATAGACTGAGATTAAAATACATGCTAGTGAAGTTTAAATAGGCCTATTCTTGTTTGTTGTAATTATATTAAAATACACATTTAAAAAATCTCCCCTCTCTGGAATTCGCACATTCTTACCCCCAGTGAACCTATTGAATCCCATCTTCAACTCCAGGCTAATTGTTCGTTGTTCATTTAAGAGGATTTGCTCAAAAAGTTATTAATGTAACTTTTTCTGAAGACATGATTTTCACGTTTTCCTTCCCAGCTTCCCCTATGTCAGCATCTCGCCTCCAGAGCCCTGTGGTTTGAAGGCTGCTGGGCCCTTTCTTTCAGCTTCGCACACTGGTTGGCCTTTTGTTTGCTTTGTTAGTGCTGTATTTTTCCTTTCCTCCATGGTGTTTTCAAGAGTTCTCAAGATTCACAAATCCAGACCCCCGCAAGTCAAGTTCATAGTGGTGCTCCCTTCCTGCCCACTGGACTCCCTCCCATCGGATCCAGGGTGAGAAATATACAAGCACTTGTTTTAGTGTGCTGGGCTTTACTGAGCTTCACAAACCCTGAGATTTTTATTGAAATTGAAAAGTTTGTAGCAACCTTGCGTCAAGCAAGTCTACTGGGGCTATTTTTCTGTGATAACCAAGTCCCCAGCCCTTGGCCCCCTCCCCAAGACCAGTGGGGAACAAGCTCCCTACCCTTGAAAAGGAAACCTCTCCTAAGTCTTTTAGCTTCAGACCCCACAAGAGTGAAGTTAGATTCTGGGAAGAAACTTGAAGGAGGAAGGGAGGGGTGGATTCCAAATAAAGCCCCAAGTGGGTCCTAAGTTGTTCTCAGAAACTTATCCAATTTGTACCCCTAAACTATATAACTTTTATCTTATGATTTGTGAGCTGATGTATTTTAAGTTAGCACATGTTTCCACCCTGAATTGTGTAACCCCTTATGATATCCCCCGTCTTATGATCATGAAGCAATGTACTTGTGATGTATTTTGTGATTTATGAATTAATATGTACCCCCCACCCTGTCTGTATTGTGCCAGCTTGCTGAGCATGTATGACTATGCAGAATAATGGTATAAAAAGACTTCTCCCCCACTCTTCGAGGCTGCTTGTTGGCCCACCACCACAGCCCCCTGTAGGTGCACCTGCAGGTGTATCAAATTATTGATAAATTTCTATCACTTAATTACATCTGAAGTGGGATCCATCCTTCTCTCACATCTGCTATTTCATTTCATTTCCAAGAGTGTGTGCTCAGCTCGTGTCTCTGAGACACATGTTGCTAATCCTCACAGTATTTCAAACATTTTCATTATCATTATATCTGTTATAGTGACTGTGATCAGTGATCTGTGAAGTTACTATCATGTTATAATTGAGGTGCTTACTGTTGGGGCTCTGGGGTCCTGGTTCCCCCAAGTCTAGTTGACCTGGTTTAATTACTGGGCTGAGCTAGAAGGTTCAACTGAGGCATGAGGCATGGCAGTAATCAACATAAAAGTGAATGGAGACTGGAAATAAAACTTTAGCAGCCCAGGCCATGTGGCTAGAAGGCCAAAGTAACCTACACAAGTTTCAGGGGAACAAATTTTAGTTAGGAAGGGCAAAGAGAAAGTTTAGAGCACTTCAAGAGAGAGTTCAAGACTTCAGTGGTAGAAATTACTGCAGGTAGGTGGAAACTGCATGGGAACTAGAGTTAGAAGTGGAACCCGAAGGTGGGACTGAACTGCGACCATCTCACGATCAGACTTCAAATGGATGAACAAAGAAATTGGTTTCTTGAGAGGGGATCTACTCCTAATATTCTTTGAACAATGTTGAAGTGACCGGAAAGGTTTTAAACTATTACACAAACATAGTTGTTAAAGCAAGTGGCAGGATTGGAGAGAACTGACTTCAATTTCGAAAGTTCTATTGTGAGTAAAATGCGATCACATGGCATTTCACGCTACAGAGAAATCTTTTCATGAAAGAGTCAATCAATGTAGCTAACCTTATTGTCTTCTTATTTTAAGAAATTGCCACAGCTACCCCAGCTTTCAGCAAGCACCACCCTGCTCAGTTAGCAGCCATCATGGTGAAGGTGGGAATCTCATCAGCAAAAGGTTACAACTCAAGGAAGATTCAGATGATTGTTATCATTTTTTGGGGGGAAGGGGGAAAGGTATTTTAAAATCAAAGTATGTGCAATTTGTTGTTGTTGTTGCAGTTGTCATTGTTGTTTTAACTGGCCCAGGTCGAGTTTGAACCCACCAATCTCAGTGCATGTGGCCGGCACCCTCCTCACTGAGCTACAGGAGCTGTCCCAAAGTACGTACAATTTTATAGACATGATCCTACTACACACCTAACAGACTCCAGTATAGTATAAACATAACTTTTATATACACCAGGAAGCCAAAAAGCCTGTGACTTGCCTTACTGTGATATCAGCTTTATTGCAGCAGCCTGGAACTGGGCCCCCCATCTGTCCAAGTTATACCCATAGAAGCAAATACACACTGACTTCCTAATGTTTGAAATTCAACCCAGGGATTAAGTGAGTTTGCAGAACTCAAGTATTGAGCAAGAGGAGTTGGCATTCTGTGGCCACCACATCATCATGGGTTTGCAGCTGGAAATTTGAATGAGTCAAGGGTTTCTTGATGAATTATGTCAGTTTTTCTTAAAGAAAAAGACAAGAGAGAGAGAGGAAAAAAAACTATAACTTAGTTGTCACAGGAAGATGAAAGAAAATTATTTTTCCTAAGCATATTTATTTTTAAGAATTAGTGAAATAATTAGTGAACTAAGTAAGGGATTGGAGCTAGATGACTTGGGTTTATGTTCTAGCTTTGCCGCTTACCGGAAGGTGACCTTGGGCAAGTTACTCCTCTGTGCCTTAGCGATTCCTTTGTAAGGGAAAGTTGTAAGAATAGTATTTCCAAGAAAGAGTTACTGTGAAAATAGAAAGAGTTCATACTCTTCACCTGATCAGAAGACTGCTTAGCATAGAAAAAGCCCCTAATACCCTCAAGCTGTTATTATCAGTTTCATTATTTCTCCTACCTACCCCAGAGGGAAGGCAATGATTGATAGAAATAATCACTGATTTCACTGGGAAAACTTCACAGAATATAAAGCTGGTGACACAGGTTGAGTTTGACATTTGGAATGTGTATTATAATTCTTTCTCGCCATTGTTAGCGTTACGCCCAACTTTGCTGAAATTAAAATCTGCTCTAATGCATGGGCCCTGCTGAGCAATGTTTGATGTCACACTGAGGCCGAGCAGGGAAAAATCCCACCTCGTCGAGCACGGTTGAAAGGAACACTTATTTAAGATCGATGATTAAGTATAATAACATGATCCCCAATTCTGAGAACTGTAGGAAAAAGTCTGGGCCAGGGCGGAGACAGCATCTACACACAGGTGTGGAGAAGAGGTGGGGGAGCAGGGTGGGTGTTGATGAAAAGTTGGTCCTGAGCAGTTGGCAGTCGACATACAGATGCTGGGAAGCGAAAGGGCTGTTCAGGGACCATTTACAGAAGTTTAAAACCCTGCCTTCTCCCCGTTTCTATCTCCCCTCCACCCCCATAAAAAAGCAAAGTCTTTTCCAAAAGGAAAACAGGAAAGCTTGCTAAGAGAACACGAATGAGATTTAGGAGGAAATAGCAACTTCATGTTGATTTGCATCGGAGTTCCACATTGCTAGGGATGAGATGAAAGGCTCAGACCCGGCCCACTTATCTGTCGATCTAAAGAATAGGACAGTCATCTCCAAATGCTTAATTCTTACATAGGTTGGAGAGCATTTTATTGCTTTGTAGGAGAGAAGAGCAGTAACAGGATGTCTTTGTTTTCATTTTTCCCATATTATCTTTATTAGGATGTTAGAGATAATATCTACCCTTTAGTGGCAATGATAAATGAAAAAAATACATATACGTACACATAAAGTGATTATCACAGTGTCTGGTACATAAATCATAGCTTATTGGTAAAGATTTCTTCCCTCTACTTTGTACCAATTCCTTGACCCCCAGGAATTTTAACCTACGATTAGATTTTCAACCAACAGAAGAATGCAGCTTTCTACAAAAGCAGTCCATATTGGAAGTCCCTGATGACTTAAACATTTCCTGTCAGTGTAGATGTTTTACTCAAGCCTTCTGCCTTTTTTCCACCAATCCAAGGTTACACTTCCCCAAGGACCGTTTTTATTGATTAACTGGTGCGTCTGACTCTGCACCTGCCCTTTCTTTAAGAGAGTGCTTGGGGTGGTCAAGCACTTTTTCCTATTTACAAATTTATGGCAAATCGTAAAATACACTTATTTTTTAATTCTTATAATACACTCACTCCGTATTTCAGGAATACTAGGTTTTTAAAAGTAAAACTTTGTTGATATCTTTGAGCATAAAAAGGAGAGAAACCTAAAAATATCCACTGTTTATTCTTTTTTTTTTAAAATAATATCCTTTGATCAAAGCTGACACTGTTTATTCTTTCAGTGCATGGCTTGAAAGCTGAGCACCAACCAGCCACTTGACTAGAAAGATCTGCAACAAGCTCCAGGCTGTGCTAGAACCAGGAGGTTTCAGTCCTCCAGTTCCTGTGAAGATTGAGGTTCAATGAATCACCAGGTGCTGACTGGCTGGGAAATAGAGGAATGGATCCCAGCGCTTTCCCACTCCTCCCTCTGACTCACAGACAACTCTGGCCTTCCCTATAGGTTGCTAAGCAAGGAAAGATCAGAAGATGGCTTCGAGTCTTCATCTGAATCATAGGAAACAACTGTAGCCTATGCCTACTCTGAATTTACCGTGTTTTGAGTGGGGAAAATGTCACATTTCACACTGATGAGCCACCAAAAAAATAAGACCTCGATGATTAGGTAAGTGAAAAATGATCATTTGGAAGATCGACCTATTTTCCTACAAAACCAGGAAGAGCAGAACGTGAACACAGAGCAATAGTCTTTAAGTAGAGAAAATAGCCCTTGAATCTGTGTAGTGCATTTGTCTAAGGAGGAGAGTAGCAAGGAGTGCAGGAAATAAGGATAACTTGGTCTAAAATTTGGGAAAAACTGTCACTAAACCTCGATCATTCAGACTTCATTCGGATGGACTTCATAAAACTTTAGACCCTATCAATTCATACTGGTAAAAGAGGAAATGAAATTTTGTGGTGGGGAAGTGTATGTTCTTAATAAAAACCAAACAAACCAAAGCAAAACCCAATGTATTGCTCAAGTTAAAAAACACTTAGCAGAATGTACATACAATCAATATTGTTAGGGAATCAACTTTATTTATTTACTATGAGATCCGGCTGGAAATTACTGGGCAGAAGATATCTATTGATTAGCTCTTTGTGAGGATAATAAAGAACAGAAGATGAACTGAGCTATGTCTGTAAGTTAGGCTAGTTTCTCCTAAATACTTTAACGGGACTATATACTATTTTTGCCTTAATTCTTGTTTGGGAAGTAAGCCAAAGTTATGATGGTAAAAAATAATTATATCTGTGTCTGAAGGACCACGAGACTGAGATATACAGTGTTAAAATTTTTATTTTTCATGTAAAATTAATACTAGAAGGAGCAAGCTTTAAAGATTTAACACTGAAACTCAATTCTGGGCTCAAGTCTTCGCATTTGTCAAACAGAGGCAATAATACTATTTTCCTCATAGGACTACGGGGAAGTATGAAATAAATAATTCATTTACATGGCTTGGAATAGTACCTCCTATTTAATCTATGCTAGTAATTGCTACCATTATCACTATTATTTTGTTCTTTTCTTTTTTTTTTTTTGGAGACAGAGCCTCAAGCTATCCCCCTGGGTAGAGTGCCGTGACTTCACAGCTCACAGCAACCTCCAACTCCTGGGCTCAAGCAAGTCTCCTGCCTCTGCCTCCCAAGTAGCTGGGACTACAGGCACCCGCCACAGCACCTGGCTATTTTTTGGTTGCAGCCATCATTGCTATTTGGCAGGCCCGGGCTGGATTCAAATCCGCCACCTTAGGTGTATGTGGCTGGTGCCTTAGCCACTTGAGCCACAGGCGCCGAGCCTATTATTTTGTTTAGAATCATTTTTTAATCTGTAGATCCTGATTTCCTGAGCAACTATAGGATAAGCAATGTTTTCTCCAACTTTGAGGGTATCGTTATCCTCAAAGAATCATGGGATTTTCTTTCACTGGTTCCCCTTCTTTGCCGGGGACAGAGACTATCTCATTAGAAACAAAAAGTGTTTGAGCCTTGAGAATGAATTATACTTTGACTATCCTTTAAATGTCAAACTAGAAAAGAAATACCTTGGGTAAGTTTCACTTTCGCTGTACACCATCTATGCAGTGGAGAGGGAAAGGATTGGCGTTTTGGAATTTAGTTTACCCTTTGTAATTGTTTCTTTTACCCTGAGCACTTTTACTTACCTTACCATAAAAGAGGAAAAGTAGAGGAAGTAAGTTGTGCCTGGAAGGCAGCAGTTTGACAAGGAAAACAACAACAACAAAAACAGGGGAAATTGGGAGGCAAATGGTGAAATGTGCAATGCTACCTTTACAGACATGATGCCACTTTTTTTCAGATTTTATACAATGTGGTGGTGTCTTTCTCTACCGAGTTACAGTAGATGTTTCTGCACATCGAAGCTTTCTCTACCATGAGAGATAAATGGAAATGTGGTGTAGCTCACTTGGATAGGAGCCATGTGAGTTATTTCTTTCATAAATCTTAAGATGGAGATGCTATCATTTCTCCCTTTGCAAATGATTATCTTTCTATATTTTAAAAATACATCTAGACAGCTTTAATTTTTCCATATTTATTGATGCCAGAGGCAATCCACGGTTTACAAGGCCTCAGCTAGAATGGAGTGTTCGTGAGCTCGGCAGCAAACACAACTGACTGGCCATCTTCCTAAGTGCCCAGTGACCAGCGGCTTCCTGGCACTGGTTGATCGATGGAAAGATGGTGATTTTGTAATCCTCTGTGGATTGCCTCTGGCAACAATAAATATATAAAAATTAAATTATTTGCAAAGAGAGAAGTAATAGCATTTCCATCTTAAGATTTATGAAAGAAATAACTCAACTGGTTCCTATCCTAAAACACACTATCCTGCACTGAATGGGTATATTCCTTTGCCTTGTAAATTACATGACATCACCCTGAAAATTTTGGTGCTTACAAATTCTTTAGAGCACCATATGAATTACAAAAACATTGCAGTTTTTTTTTTTTTTAGACAGAGCCTCAAGCTGTCCCCCTGGGTAGAGTACTGTGGAGCTCACAGCAACCTCCAACTCCTGGGCTCAAGTGAGTCTCCTGCGTCAGCCTCACAAGTAGCTGGGACCACAGGCGCCCACCACAATGCCTGGCTATTTTTTGGTTGCAGCCATCATTGTTGTTTGGCAGGCCCAGGCTGGATTCAAACCTGCCACCTTAGGTGTATGTGGCTGGCGGCTTAGCCACTTGAGCCACAGGCGCTGAGCCAACATTGAAGTTTTGTTGCAGTGTTTTCATTTTGTTTTGTTTTGTTTTTTCAGATGATTCCAAAAACAAAAGGTTTATCAGTCCACAATAAATGAAGGTGAACCTCTGAGAACTACATAATTAAAAATAATAAATGCGGTGGATGGGAAGAGGCTGGGTGTTCTATGAAAGTTTTCATGCCGATAGAACCCGAGCGTAGATAATGTGGAACGATTACCTGTCCCAGGGATTGCCAGTCTAAACCGGCACTGCCGATGTACACGTGCTGTTTGTCCACTATCCAGAAGGAGGACTGCAGCCGGCCCTTGTTGTAGGCGGTCATGTTCATGTACGTCACCTCAGCTCCTGGGAATTAAGGAGACCCCGGTCAGCCTCTGCCACTTGTCACAACCGAGATTTAGAAGCCAAATATTCACATTTGTTTGGTGCAGAAAAGCTTTCCAAGGTGCTACTTTGCCCCCCACCAGCCCCCCCCAAAAGAAAGACTTTGATGTTTATGTGAGTAGCCCACTCTGTACCTAGTCACAAGACCAAGGCTTCTCAAGTCAGACAGACCCGTGTCAAAATCCTGGCTCTCTCCCTCGCCATCTGGGCAACGAGGTAGGTACACCAAGCTCTTTTACTTTTTCTTTTGAAATAATTTTTTTTTTAAGATTTTTTTTTTTTGCCAGGGATGGGTTTGAACCTGCCACCTCTGGCATATGGGGCCGGCGCCCTACTCCTTCAAGCCACAGGCGCCACCATTTTTGAAATAATTTTAATACAGTTTTGTAGTTAATAAAAAGATCAGTCTTCTTTCGTCTTACAGCTCCCCTCAACAAGACCTTGGCCTTCTTATGCTTTCTGTACGTTATTTCGTCCTTTTACCCTTCCACTCGTTTTCATTTCTGCATTTCCCACCCTTATTATTCCATTTGGATTTGGTCTGTTCTGGGCTTTTTCTGATAGTCTTCATTTCAGCAATGATTATTCAAGCTTTACTAAAATGCAACCTTGAATGGTTAACTAGCTCACACAGACTATTGTTATTACCAAAAACACTTCGAAGAGCTGAATTGGACCAATTGTTTTAAGCTTCACATGTCAGGATTCACTGACAAGCCTTTATGTATGGCTGCCTCAAAATGCAATCACAGCCTCTCTAAAGGAGCATACAATCCATTCAGTGCAAGGCCATTTAAATACATTTCTCCTAAAGATTCATTTTCTTTAAAAGAACATACGTGGATGCATATATTTAATAAACTAAGCTAGTCTGCCTTCAGATAGTCATTATGAAGGGAGATAATAAGAGTCCAGAGACATATGCGCTGTCAGAGTCTTCCTTACCACTGGAATACATAATATTGTGCGCAGAAGGATTTAGTTTGGGATATGAGAAGGGACGAGGAGTAACACGATGATCTTAACCCCTATTTCTTAGGAAAAGATGAATGATGCATCCGGCCTCCTTGCAGTATGGGGATGAAAAGACTAGGTTATGGGGTTCAGAGAGGCTCCGAGGGGAAGCGAGCCCGGGATGACTGTCTCTGAGGGTGGAGAAGGTTCCTCGTCCTGGAAGGCGGGGTATGTGCTCCTCAGCCTCTAGCGCTCCAGGATAGTAACATCCGGGTAAGAGTTACAGACCCCTGAGGACCCCTGGGTACTGCAGAATCTGAGTGTCCAAAGTGGGTGGTCACCATGGCAATTACAGGGAGAGGCGGTGTGTGGGGTGGCGGGCTGCAGATCAGCAGGTGCCAGGGCCGCTGGGCAGGTAACAGTTGCATCGCTGTTTGCACTGGTTCCCAAGGGCGGCCAGAACAAAGGCTGGCACACTGGGTGACTTCAGACACAGAGACTTAAACCGTCTCAGTTTTGGAAGTTAGAAGTCCAACATGGAGGTGTCTACAGGGTCGCACTCCCTCTGAAACCTGTAGGGGACAGTCTCTCCTGCCCTTCCCGTGGTGGCCACCCGTGTCCAGCATCCCTGGCCCTGCAGCTCCAGTCTCTGCCCCCGCTGTCACATGGCATCTCCCCTTGGTGTCTTTGCCTTCTGATCGGGGAGCTACTCATGTTGGATAAATGGACACCCCGCTATAGAATGAGGACCTCATCCTAACTAATCACATCGGCAACAACCCTGTCTCCAAATAAGGTGGCGCTCCGCAGTACTGGGGCTTACGTCCTCTAAAATTCAACCTGTAACAGAGACCTGGGTCACCTTAACTGGCCAGGAGGAAGGGAAGCTTCTTCTCTTGTCTCTGGAAAGAAGAGAATGAAAGCGACTTTGGTGTTTGTCGCGGATTCCGTGGGGCCTTCATTTAGAAGCCCCTTGAACCCTCTGCGACCCTGGCTAGCCTGCCCCAAGGCGGAGCTCTCTTGGTCAGGCCATGCTGGGTTCTTAGAGGTCTCATCTGCCCTCCCTCAGGTCCTCTGCAGCCCCTGCCCACCACGAGGCAGCGCTGAGCTACCTGAAGGGCAGGGAACTTCCCCTGTGGACCTCCCATCCCACACTTCGTGGCCACCACCCTGAAGGTACCGGTTACTTTACTTGGCAATTTCAAGGGTTGATTTCAAAGACCACCGGTCTCAGGTAACTCTCTAGCCAGAGCCTCTGTAGCTACTTATCAATGTCTAAAATGATGATGAAGATTTTTTTTTTCCTGAGCCAGGGTCTTACTGCGTTGCCCAGGCTGGAGTCCTGCGGCATCATCACAGCTCACTGCAACCTCCCACACCTACACTCAAGCAGTCCTCCCGCCTTAGCCTTCTGAGTAGCTGCGACTATAGGCATACATGACAGTGCCAGCTAAATTTTTAGTTTTTTGTAGACGTAAAGTCTTGCTATGTTGTCAAGGCTGGTCTTGAAATTATGGCTTAAGTAATCCTCCCACCTTGGCCTCCAAATCCAGTTCTAGGATTACAGGCATGAGCCACCATGCTTAACCTTAAAATGATTATTTTCATAAATGAACACATACTTTTGGCAAGCCCTGTTTGAATATTCAGTATATACCAGATGCTGTGGCACACTGGGGATAACAGACGGAAAGTGACTGATTGAAAGTCAAGCATGCTAAAGTATTGTCTCAAGTCAGTTATAAGCAACAGAAATTTATTTCCCACTGTTCTAGAGGCTGGGGAGTTCAAGATCAAGGTATTGGCATATTTTCTGTCTGGTGAAGGTCTACTTTCTGGGTCATAGATGGTGACTTCTCACTGTGTCTTCACATGGTTGAAAGGATAAGGGATCTCTCTTTGGTTTCTTCTTATAAGGGACTAATTCTCTCTGCTGCCCTCATCACTCACTCATCTGCCAAAGGCCTCACCTCCTGATACTATCGCTCTGGGGGTTAGATCTCAGCATATGAATTTAGGTCAGGGACATAAACACACAGACCACAGCAGGGTAACCTTGAAAATGACCAGGATCTGCTCTATTCCTGCTGCTCAGACAGCCCGGCCACTGAGGATCTGAGTTCAGAAAGGGGAGTCCTCACTGATGTATCAGGGAATCCCAAGTGAAGGCCGAGAGCAGGAAGGACAATGAATGGTGCCACAGTTCTGCCCAGGGCCAGAGCTGCCTGTACAAAAGCAAGGGGAACTGAACTTGAGATCAAGCCTTATGTAATAATGGTCATTCCCATTTGTTGAACACCTCTGTGGGCCTATGCTTGGAGATATATATATATATATATTTTTTTTTTTTTTTTTTTTT
>NW_003852536.1:4990528-5008750 GCF_000181295.1 Otolemur garnettii | reverse complement strand
CCAGAGATATCTCCCTTACATCTTAGTAGCTCTCATTCTTTTTCTCTCTTACAAAGGGGGCACAAGTCTTCACAGGATATGTCTGTTAGTTGATATTACCTGTAGTTTCTACTTGCTTGATTTCTCCCCTGCTAACACCTTCTTACAGACATCCACGTGACACTGGATGATCCATGTGAATCTATTTACTATCTATTTGCCCTTAGTTGATTGGACCCAAAGTAGGCACCTGACCTTAGCTAAGCCAATCACATTTCCCCTAAGGTGAATTTAACATTGAGTCACAAATAAGTTAATTAAAAGAAGCTGTGCTGGAGAGGCATATACACACGGAAGTTGCCATGACTGTCCAACTCCACATAAAAGAAAGATGAGAAAAGCCAAGCTACAGAGAGAAAGAGAAAGAGAGGGGCAAGGGAGAGTGGGAGAGGAGAGAGAGACAGAGAGAGCTAAGAAGACAGATATGCTCTTGAAAAAGAAACAGAGAATGAAAAAATGAAGCAGAGTCCACTACCGTCCCATCCCCTCACACTCATGCCACTTCTTTGAGTTCCTCTAAATGTCTTAAAGTACTTAAATAAAGTTACTTAAGCTGATTTCAGAAGGGTTCTGTTTCTTTACCTACTTTATTCTTCTGGAATTAACCAGATAATATTGTACCTTATTTTGTGCATACATAATTTTAGAAGTCTGCAACCTTTCTATGTGTATTTTTAATACTTGACTAAAAATATTTGGTTCCAGCCTAAATACTTACGCAATTTTTGCAAAGAGACAGTTGCACAAGTTGCATAATTAAATTATTCAAAAGTTGAAGATTTAAAATAAACATCTTATCAAAATACTCATTATAATGGAAATAAGCTAGTACATTGTGGTTAAAAAGTAGAAAATAAAGTTTCACATTCCCCAGGGAGCCCAGGATGAAAACCAAAGACATTCTGTCTCCAAGTTCATTTCCAAAAAGTCAGTTGTTGAAAGCGTATTATCAGTAGCTTTAATGTGTTTTGCGACATAACATCTGTATATTCACAAGAACATATGTAATTTATAGATTATAAGGCACAATAATAAAATAGGCACTTGTGACATTTTGACTTTGCTAAAAACGGAAACCCAAATGTACTATGAAAGCAGTGTTTGTCAGTTATAATTGATTCAGTCCCCCAACCGATCCATCCCCATTTCCAGGGACATGTGGCAATGTCTAGATCAGTTTGGGTTGTCAGAACTGTTGGAGGGATGCGATTAGCACTCAGTGGGTAGAGACCAGGAGTGCTGCTAAGCACCCTATAGTGCATAGGAGTGATCTAGTCCGAGATCACTGCAGCAGAAATCTGTCTTAACTATCACAGTCTTGAGGATAAGGAACCCTGCATGAAGGGTGTTGGTGTTTCCACCTGAACCCCCATCTCTACTGCTTTCTTAGGATGTAACCACTATCTAAATTTAGTGTTCATTGTCTTGTTTCTAAAATATATTTTATCAAATGTGTATGTGTCCCTAATAACATTATAAAAAATGAGTTTATCACTACCTTGTAAAAAGATTATCAAGGAGCCCCCTCAAGCATGTTTCAAAGATAAACACATCAGTATTAATAATTATAAATTTCTGGAAAAGCTTTCGGATGTTTCTTTCTTTCTTTTTTTTTTTTTTTGAGACAGAGTCTCAATAGAGTGCTGTTCCATCACAGCTCACAGCAACCTCAAACTCTTAGGCTTAAGCAATTCTCTTGCCTCAGCCTCCTGCATAGCTGGGACTACAGGTGCCCACCACAATGCCCGGCTATTTGTTATTGTTGTTGTTGACATTGTTGTTTAGCAGGGCCAGGTGGGGTTCAAACCTGCCAGCCCCAGTGTATGTGCCCAGTGCTCTAACCACTGAGCATGGGCACCAAGCTTCAGATATTTTTTGCAAGCAAGGTTTACAGCAGAAATCTGTCTTAACTATCACGTTCTTCTTCTTCTGAATATATTAATTTGGGCAAAAAATTGTAAAAGTCATAGTTAGCCTGTTGGTGAGAATTTTTGTTTTTATTCACAAGTACAGTTCAATCAATTTAATTAGCCACATTTTAGAATTCATTGTCTTAAAGGCTAACAGGGAACACCAAAGGGTAAAAATCACCTATCATGACACATCTCTGCTTTCAAGTCACTTAGCAATGGAAAGTAAGACAACTTTGAAGATAATTACATGTTCTAGTTGTAGAAAATGGGAATCTTAAGAGCACAGTGCATTTTTAATTTTAACATTATCTATTTAAATATTGCCAACACTATGCTGTGAAATTTTTCATAGGTTGCCCTGATACTTTGTCTTTAGTTTAAAGCAGTGATTCTCAACTGGAGTGCCACAGAGTTTTTCCAAGATTATTAATGAAATTACTTTCCAAAGACATTCACAGCACAGTAAATATATTGTTTTTATTGATCAACATAATTTAAGTGTGCCATGGAAGTTTAACTATAGGTTCAAGTGTGCTGTGACATAAAAAAGGTTGAAAAACACTGGTCTAAAGGTTTGGACTCATAGGGTTATTTCTAGGAATTATCTTTTCTTTCCCATATGCTTTTCTTACAATTAGGATATATTGTGCTTTGATTATTACCCAGTAGTCCAGCAGTTGAGCTATCTGTAGGAGTGGTTGATTTAAGAAACCAATAGGGTTAAAAATCAAGATTGAACTTAATAGTAACAATAAACTTATGATTAAACACAAAATATCCTTAAATAATGCTTTCTCATTATGTTTACAAATTTGGAATTCTACACTGAAAACATCAGCAAAAACATCTACAGTGGCTCATTAGTTATATTAAAAATGATAATGTCTGAGAGATCAGGAGCCAGATAATGTCTGACACATCCTCTTTTTTTTTTTTTTTTTTTGAGACAGAGCCTCAAGCTGTCCCCCTGGGTAGAGTGCCATGGCATCACAGCTCACAGCAACCTCCAACTCCTGGGATCAAGCGAGTCTCCTGCCTCTGCCTCCCAAGTAGCTGGGACCACAGGCGCCTGCCACAATGCCTGGCCATTTTTTGGTTGCAGCCGTCATTGTTGTTTGGCGGGTCCGGGCTGGGGATTCGAACCCGCCACCTTAGGTGTACTTGGCTGGCGCCTTAGCCGGTTGAGCTATAGGCGCCGAGCCTGACACATCCTCTTGTCCCCATCCCTGTTGAGGTCACACAGCTATTTATACAGCTTCCAAGAAGGGCAGTGGGGAGTGAGGGGTACTTTGAAGCCTTCTGGGCTTCAGCCAGTGCTCTAGGAAGCCTTCCTGAGCCAGTGCTCTAGGAAAGAAGGCAGCCTCTTAGGAGTCAGGCACTGCCACGGTGCCAGGGAGGATGAGACCCAGTAGCTTGGGCAGAGGTTCCCACTCTTGGCAAAGCCCACCTTGCTTTCTTTACCTTACACTAGTGTCAGAAGCCCAATTTGCCAGGATTCTGAAATGACAATGTGCTTGCATACACCTAGTGAAGGGGCCTCAGAAAAGCAAAAAGCACCCCCCAGATGATGGAGTGTGGGGGGGTATGTGTAGATGGGTGAAACAGATTGGTTTGTAGATTAACCTGAGAGACAGGTATCAGGTATTGTGCTTCAAATGACCTTGGGGCCAGGTTTATTAGCATGGAGTAAGGGAGTCGCCAGCCCCTTTTTGGTTCTCCATCAGTACGGTGACCAGACGTCCCGCTTTTCAACAATTTGTCCTGCGTCCCACGGCGTTTTTTAAAAGTCCCGATTTTTGGAAAGAATGCACGAATGGGCAGGAGAACAGGAAGGGAATATACAGTTTTCGGCTGCCATGTGGCTATTTCGCCAGAATATGAGTTTTATATTATTTTTGTTAATTTTATAATGTTATACTGTAATAATAACAAATAATTACTGAGAAGTGATTATCGAGAACTGCTTATCAAAGTTTGAATTGTTGTCAGACCCTGCTCTGCCCCGTCCCTTGCCCGGCCCTTACCCTGCCCCTTCTCAGCTCCTTCAGTATTAAAGTAATTCAGTTGTGCCATTTTGAGCAGCAGCTAGAAGACTCTTTGTATTCTAAGTAAAAACCTTGAGACTTGGCTTATGTCATAGCTGTGGGTATCAGGCAAGTCATTCCTTCCGCTATGACTCAGTCCTTTGTATCTGTTACAGATACCAAACCAAAAAATGAGCTAATTCTCTGTTATTTTTGGTCATTCTTGGTAATGTGTGAAGTACCATACAAATATAAGGAAGTATTATTTTTAATAATTTGATTATTATTTTTTTTCTTTTGGTGTCAAATTTTAATGAATTTGAACTAGCCCTTAAAAATTTTAGATCTCTATGTTAACCAGTTTGATGGAAGTATTTCGGATTGTGTGTGAAAACACCACACTGTACCCCAGAAGTGCATTAATGTACATAATTACCATTCAATAAAAAAAATTCAAAAAATTTTAGATCTGATAATTTTTTCCTTTTAATTATATATGCTCAAATGGGGGAAAACATAATAGCAATACATTAGATTCTATATTAATATTTTCCCCAACAACATACATCCCTTCTAAATTACATAGATAAGTAAGCTCCCTCATTTGTAAATGCTAATTAAAAATTTGACAATTTCTGGGAGGAATTTTTACTTTGAGTGGGAAAACAAAATGTCTTTATTTTGCCTTTAGTCTTTGCCTGATACAAATTTATTTCTGCTCAGACTATTTTCTAGTTTTTATTGTTACTGTTAAAATATCTGGTGTAATTTAGATTAACTTTTTAATATTATCATGTTTATTTGTTCATTTCCTCTCTGAAAGCTTTTAGAATTTCTTTATTTTCAAAGTGCTAAAAATATATTCATGGTATATGTTTGGGTCTAATTTTTTTGTTGTTGTCGTGGATTGGTGGCTTTAGGTATCAGGTATTGTGCATAACAAAAGGAAAAATTAGGCAGTTAGACAGGACTTACTAACATGTCTTAACAAAACTCCCAATGTTAACACATTAGTTCCGTCCTTTGAGAACCAATAGTTTCAACATTTATTCTTCATTTAAAAAATATTGCAGTGTTGTCTTCCTTCCCAAATGAGACAAGAATTCACTTCTTTGTCAAGTTACTACAGAACTTAGGGGAAGGAGGTTTCTTTTCAACATCTATCACAGCCAACCTTGTATTCAGAGACGCTTGGACCCTAAGTTGTTGGCAGCACTTCTTCAATCTTAGAGTCCAACATCTTTTCAACCCAGTCCGTGGCCGTTAGATCTTACTGCTCCTGACAAGCCCTTCTGTGAGGCAAAGACACTGACACTGAACTTCTTTCTAAAGAAATATCAGATGAAGGATCGTACATGAGACAAGGATGTGATGAAGGGGCAAGAATCATCAGCTAGAATCTCGGGGCTGAATGGGCAGGGGAGGCCAGGTCCAGTAACAGGGGAGGCAAATGACAGACCAGAAAATGGACCACAGGGAGAGGACTTGGGTAGTCTGAGTTAACACCTTGAGACGCCATCTGCTGGGTATTCTCTGATCCGCTCAGGCTTTCCTGATTCTTGTGGCACAGAGTGGCAGGTGTTTACCTTCCTAGCCATGCTAGCACCTGATATCCCCTGATTCCTTCTTTGGTTTGTTCCTTTCTCAGCCCCCAATTCTGCTAATGATGAACCTAACTGGAGATGGAAAGGGAGAGAGAGAGAGTCAGTGGGATGGTGGAAGGTGAGAAAGGGACTCCAAAAGGACGATTCTATGGAAGGCATCTTTAATTTGTCTCTGGTGTAAACTTAAGGGTTTGAAGTCAGACTTTCTGGTTTGAATTCTGCTTCAGCACTTAGAAGCTGAGTGTCCCTGAGCAAGTCCTTTAGCTTCATGCACCTCAGTTTTCTCCTCTATAAAATGGGGATAAAAGAAGAGAGGACCCAGGCTGCAGAGTTGCTGTGAACTCTAAAGAAGTTAAGAGGTGGAGGCACCTTTAAGAGGGAAGTGCTCATAAATGTGATTCCCCCTGCAGTCCCTCTTGGAACCACTCATGTCAGAGTCATTTCATATTAGCATTTGTCTTCCTTGCTAGGTTATAAGCCTCACAGGAGTACCAACAAGATTCCGACTTGGCCATAACCAGACATCCAACAAATATCTGTTGAATGAGTGAACCACCTTTAGACACATTTTTCCTTCTTAAGTTACCAAGAAATAAATCAACTCACTTAATAAGCACATGGCAAGACAATCGGGTAATAGAATCAAAAGTAAACATTCAGTTTTTAAAAATTAAATTCTTCCTGATTAATGTTGGTACACTGTACCCAGGGGAGAACTCAAGTGTGTAACCTCGTAAGGCCCCCCAAGCCTTCACTCAGCCTGAGAAGACTCAGAAATTTGAAATGGGAAATGTTCACAGGCCATGGAAAGGCAGAGAATGGTGGGAAGAAAATAAATGCATCCAGATTTAGTGGGGGGAGGGAAAGCATGTCTGAGAATGTTATGAAGGAAGACGGGGACACTTTAAAACAGTGTTTTTGAACCTTTTTAATCTTGGCACACTTAACCTATAGTTAAACTTTAGCAGCACGCTTAAATTATGTTGATAAAAAAGAATGAAAAATACTTACTGTGCTTTGAACTTCTTTTGAAAATAATTTAATTAATAATCATTAAAAATTTTCACGGCACACCTAAGATCTTCTCACAGCACACACCAGCATGCTGGGCCACACCAGTTGAAAATCACTGACTTATAAAGAAGCAAGTGCTCTAATTAACAAAAGAAAAAGCACAAGGCAAGCCTCACAAGAAAAAGCACAAGAAAGCTACAGGAGGAACCTGCCTGCTGTGGGTGTCCTGTCTCTCTCCAGGAAGAGCTACACTGGCCCAGAGAGCTCTGTCACACACCTTGCAGATAACAAGTCAACACACAGTCTACAAGACATTTTGCCTGGAATAATATTTGAGTGTGATTCCCTTTATGGTTACCAGTTACCTATGGGAGCAGGAATAAATTCTTCAGAAAACGCTTCCTGCATCCCTGTTAGCTGATTTGCATGGAAGAAGTATTTAAAGTGAGCTTTAATTTTTCATAATCACGACTTTCAGATTGCATATTTCTTAAGAACATGCACAAGTGAATGTGGTGTGTTTTATGTTCTGAATGTGGGCATTCCTGAGAGGTGCAGAGCCCTCATGGATGGGATTAGTGTCTGTATAAAAAAGGTGAAAGAGAGAGAGAGAGAGAGACAGAGAGACCCCTAATCCCTTCCACCACCTGAGGACACAGTGAGAATACAGCTGTTTATGAACCAGGAGGTGGATCTTCTCCAGACACAGAATCTGCCAGCACCTTCATCTTGGACTTCTCGGCCTCCAGAATTGCGAGGAATACATGTCTATTGTTTATAAGCTAAGCCATCTCTGTTATTTTCTTATAGCAGCCTGGATAGACTAAGACAGCTGGTAGGTAAAAAGAAATGCTTTGGAGGACTTCCAGTCTAATCCAAGAGCTCCCAGAAACTACGACCTATCCTGGAAAAAATGGACTGAATTCTATATCTATTTTCACAAGTTTCTCATTTGGCCTAAAGTTTTATGTAACTGTCTTTTATATCAAAGGGTATCTAGTTAGTCAAGAATATAAGTGGTTTCTCCCCAACATCTAGCAAAAATTACTTTAGCTTTTGAAAAAAATTAAAACACAAAACTTGACAGCCTTAGAGAGGCCAGTAAAATGTGAATACTATTAAGAGATTCAAAGGGAAGAATGTACCATGTGAAATCTTTTGTTCTAAAACAAAATAGAGTTTCTGAATAGTTTTCATAAATTGTTCTATCACAAAAATATAATAACCTGGAGGGGAAAAAACATCACTTGCTTCTAAAAATATGGGTTCACCACTGACAGGGAGGTGAGGAAGGTTTGTCTAATCTAACCTATACACTTGTTCTGGTGGCTATTCCCTTCTCAACTTCAGAATGGTTCCATTTCTAACCTTTTCCATGGAAACATGTAAACACAGTTCAAACTATCTTCTGGATCAAAATCTATCAAGAAAGAATTTTCCTCACAATTGACTAAACTTTCAAGTTGACAGGTTTAATACCCCAATTAAAAATAAAAATAATCCAGAATACGGAAAAGCTGTTTTCTTACTCATTCACAGAGACAAGCAGTGGAGAAATGACTTTGTTCCAGCATTAACCCTGGGAATGAGAGGGTGTGAGGATGTGTGTTATGAGGGGACAGCTCAGGGGAATCCTCTACAACTTGTTTCGCCCAATTTTATTTTTCTTTTAAAGTAACTGAAGAAGGCTCGGCACCTGTGGCTCAAATGGCTAAGGCGCCAACCACATACACCTAAGGTGGCGGGTTCAAATCCAGCCCGGGCCCACCAAACAACAATGACGGCTGCAACCAAGAAATAGCCGGGCATTGTGGTAAGGGCCTGTGGTCCCAGCTACTTGGGAGGTGGAGGCAGGAGACTCGCTTGAGCCCAGGAGTTGGAGGTTGCTGTGAGCTGTGATGCCACAGCACTCTACCCAGGGGGACAGCTTGAGGCTCTATCTCAAAAAAAAAAACAAAAACAAAAACAAAAAACTTAAGAATAAAATAACAAAGGTAGATAAGTTACCAAATTTCATGATCCTGTATAAATGTCAGAGCTAACGTCCTATGTCCTTGACTCCCTGGAAGATGGTCATGACAAAGGTGAGTTGGTGCATTATTTTACATCAAAGGAAGACCGACCTTATTCAATGGTAAAGAAGGAGAAAACACTCTCTGCAGTTGGCAGAGGAAAGACTAAGGCTTCCTTTGTGTGCAGGCTGTCAGCGTACTGCCTCTCTGTTCCACATTCATCTTCAGTGCCGGCTCTGTGATAACGAAGGGGGTTCCTTTAAGCATTTCTCCTCCACAGTGAGCTCCAGGTTGAGCCTTCTTCATGGAAGAGCTGGAGGGACAGCACAGGGGGAGGGACTCTCCTGCCATTTCCAGCTAGCAAGTGTCAGGCCACTGATGTGGGTATGAGGACATCATCTAGTGTTCAGTGCCGGCCACATGCCTAGATCACATGGTTTTTCACAGTGTCCTTGAAGCCCTGGTGTGGCCTGACGGTAACTTTCTTGTGGCCCTCTCCACATGGACATCATGTGTGCTCTAGGGTTTCTACCTGTGCCAGAGTCCCTTTTCCTGACTCTTTTCTGCTTCCTGCCACCTGCTACGGCTGATCTGTGCCCCACCTGCATCTCTGAGGTAGGATTGGCAGATTTAGAAAAACAAAACAACAACTCACAGTTAAATTTGAATTTCAGATAAACAACAATAATTCCTTGGTATAAGTATATCCCATATAACATTTGGCTTATACTATACCACACTATACTATACCATATTATTCTATACTATGGCTTGTATATTTTTTTCTGGCAACCCTCCTCAGAAGAAAGTTTCTACCAGGCTGGCACTCCCTCTGCAGCCCGCATGCCTGGGCACAGCCTGGAAATTGCCTGCACTCTAAAGGGCTGCTTTCTCCTGGCCCAGAGACTGCAGACCAGCTCTGGCCAAGAAAAACCAGCCAACTTGTCTGCTACCTAGTAAGGTCTAACCACACACTCTCTAATGTGTTTGTGCCTTGGGTGTGCCTCTTACCTCCAGGGTAACAGATAGACTTTTCTCAGAGTCACTTTTAAATCAGAGGTAAGTTAGTTCTTTACGTCAAATTTCCCTCAGTTTAAGTTACACTTCACATTCAGGAAAAAAGCTCTCTGGTGCTTTGTTAGTGAGGAAATACTGGGCATGTCCCGGTATGATCACAAATGAAACGTCTCATCCTAATAATACAGAATCCCCCAAATAATAAAGCAGCTAATGCCAGAAGCCCTTTAAATTCAAGGGTTCAGGATTTGAACCCACCTGCCACCTCCCTTCTTGTATTTCATGGCCTCTCTACACCCCCTGTCCCCTCAGCCCAGCTTGCTGGACTGTTGGCTATGGTGACATCTTGCAGATAGACCAAGGGCTGAGAACATGTCCCTTATTAGAAGACAGGCCTGCAGTCCCCTTGGTTAGTGACAGATCCACCTACTAAGTACTATGGAGAAGTGTTCAATACGCTGCTACCCAGCGGAGGAGTTTCCGTGACCCAACAATGGGAAGTTGGGGAAAAAGGAAATGAACTTTGGAGAGAAAATTAATAGTTGGGAAACATTTTGTGTAAGAAACCCACATCTGAGGGACTCTCTGTGAGTGTTCTGTGGGTAAGTCAAACTTTTCGAAGTCGTATAATCCTCACCTTTAAAAAATCGATCCCTGGGACATGAGCAAGGGTAAACGTTGAATGATAAGGTTATTTGAGGTTATGGAGCCATCTGGGTGAGCAGCACCTTTGGAGGCTTATGAGACCAGGCAAGGCCCCTGGGGAGAGCGGTGGGAGTCAAAACAGGCTCTTGTTAGAGGTGACTGAAGTGCTCCGTGAGGGTTCTTTCCTGGTATCCTTTGTCTGGAGGCTTAACTCACTGGGAGGTTTGCAGCAAATGCCAGGGTAAGTGAGATATCTGAAGCTGCCTCGGGCCAGAGGCCTGTTTGCCCTGAAGGCTTGTCAGCTCTTGTGTTCTGTATTATGCCATGAAGCCAAGGGTAATAAATCAAACTCCATAACAGTCTGAGGAATAATTACTCCATCCTTCCTTGTACTATAGCTACTCAGGTGTCTTGCATTATTCTACCAGATTATAAACTTAAAAATAGGGACTTCTGGCTGGGAGCAGTGGCTCAGGCCTGCAATCCTAGCACTCTGGGAGGCCAAGGTGGGTAGATTGCTTGATCAGGAGTTTGAGACCAGCTTGGGCAAGAATGAGACCCTGTTCTCTACTAAAAATAGAAAAACTAGCTGGGCATGGTTGGGAATACCTGTAGTCCCAGCTACTCTGGAGGCTGAGACAAGAGGATGGCTTAAGTCCAGGAGTTTGAGGTTGCTGTGAGCTATGATGGCACAGCACTCCAGCCAGGGCAACACTGTCTCAAAAAAAAAAAAATTGGGACACGTGTTTTATTCATTTGAAAGCCCCCAGGGCCTGGCATATGCTATAGAATCCTTGTACTGCACAGAACACTGTTTGAGAAACAATAGTAGTAAACCCAACATCACTTCCGTGTCCGACAGTCACTGTGGGTGCTCGGGAAGAAACCCAGTCCCTGGTGGA
This sequence comes from Otolemur garnettii, assembly GCF_000181295.1. NCBI lineage: Eukaryota > Metazoa > Chordata > Mammalia > Primates > Galagidae > Otolemur > Otolemur garnettii. The sequence continues at coordinate 4,997,580 of NW_003852536.1, read as the reverse complement.
TGGACTAATTGGAAGCCTACAGCTTTGAAGAGAGTAAGCTTGTGTTGTATTGAGTTGTACTTGGTTCATGTTTTATGCTACCTGATATTCAAATTTTTAAAAACCTAAGACAAAGCACTTTACCGTTGGAATTGTCAGAGACAGCTGAGGTAGTCTTTGAAGCTCTTTTCCTTACTTGTGTGGCTGGGGGAACGGTTTTTGTTTACTCAAGCCTTCTCTGATTGACATAAAAATTATTACCTAAGACCAAATGCAAGGTACAGAAAGGAGTCCTTCTTCCTGTCTCTCTCAGACCTCTCTCCAACAACAGGCAACTGAAGCCATCTGACTGCACAGCCGGGTGTGATGAAATGGAGTTCTTAAAATCAGACAGACTGTACATCTACAGCTTACTAACTTGTCCCCTTAGGCAAGTAATTTAACATCTCAGGGCTTCATTTGCAAAAAGTAAACAATAATGTAACAGTTATTGTAAAGCTGTTCAGAAAATTAAAGAGGTAATTACTGGTACCTAATACTCAATAAATATTAGTTATTATTAATATTAGTGTCATAGGGGATTGAAACTAGGTTTGGCAAAACTTGCCTAATGAAAGACTGCCAAACATTCGCTGCAGGCAGCTTTTCCTGGTGTTTTGTTTGTGGCTAAGAAAATTTCTTCCACGTGGCCCTTAGATTTCTCTATGGAACCAACATCTACTCTACTGTTCATAACTGCCCAAATCTGTCCTAGAAAAGTTAAGTTTTCTTAACTTGCGCATGGCAAGTAGCCAGAACTCTGTGAACTAAAATAAAGCCTTGAGCCCCCAAGTTACTGAATGGACCCCTTCTTGGCCAAAAGAACCACAGAAAAGCATTATAACTGAGTTGCTAGACAAGAGGAGAAGAGAGATCAGATGAGCTTCATCAGGCCTCATCCTTCTCAGAATTATTCTTTGTAACAATATAAAGTCATTAACTAAGGCCACATATGGCAACGATGAAACCACACCTGCAGGTCATCAATTTACTTAACAAGGGGGCTTGTCTCTGATTAAAAGATAATTAACAGACATTCTTATCTTAAAACATTTCAAGCCTTTAGACAAAGCTTCTTTTTTTTTTTTTTTTTTGCAGTTTTTGGCCAGGGCTGAGTTTGAACCTGCCACCTCTGGCATATGGGGCCAGTGCCCTACTCCTTTGAGCCACAGGCACCACCCCAAAGCTTCATTTCTTTAACCAATTAAAAAACATCCAATTTAACCAATTAAAAACCATCCAATTAAAAACCAATCAATTTCTTTAACCAATTAAAAACCATCCAATTTCTTTAACCAATTAAAAACCATCTTTAACCAATTAAAAGAATCATTAAACCCACCTATAACCTGTAAAGCCCCCCTTTGAGACATAATGCCTTTGGGGGCCAAACCAATGTATCCCTTCCATGTAATGACTTATAAATTCAAATGTAATCGCTGTTTCCTTAAAATGTATAAAACCAAACTGTAACCCAACCATGGCCAGACCACTTGCTCAAAGCTTCTTGGGCATGACTCTCTGGGCCATGGTAACACATATTTGGCTCAGAATAAACCTCTTTATGTTATAAGGTTTGAGTTCTCTCCTTTTGACCAATCCTACATCGTTAGGAGTGTTTCTGCCCTAACTCACAGATCTCTCCACCCCATCACCCCTTGTTTGGCAGCTCCATTTACTCCCTGGATATGCATTACCTTGGGGGATCTACCTTACCCCGGTATAGAGGCAGCCTCCAAATCTCATTGCTTTGTTGTGCTCAGCTTGTCAACTATTTGGCTTATTTTCCATCTTCACTGTTCCCCCCAAACATTCCCCCCTTACCATTGTTAGTGATTTATACTATTTAGCTCCTTCAACAGCTGTGGTTGAAAGACACAGTCCGGGCAGTTAATGACCTGTGAATCATTTAAAAGTGAGTGTAATGACCTCTGAATTGAACTGATGTTTTATAAATAATTTTGATGGTCTTCTTTCTAGTTTTAGTAAAGGTAGGCTTCAGGGAGCTTTTTTCCCTTCTAAGATCTATGACTCTTGAGAGGTTGAAGTGTGTAATGAAGGTCAGGGAATTTAAGGCCAAAAGCAGAGACAATGAAAAATCTCTGGCTTATGGATGAAGGGAAAAGGTAACTCAGACAAAAAAGAATTGTTCAGGGTGAGAGTGGAGGCAGCAGTCTGTAAAGGGCTGGCTGATGAAGACAGAAGAAAGAGGTAGAGAAGAATTCTGAGATTAAGAAAAACAAACAAAGAAAATCAATTTGCCCCTCCCCCCCCATTTAAACAACTTGCTCCCTCTCCCCCCCAAAATTAAAAAAAATTAAACAACTTAAACCGTGTTCTCATTCTAGATGTGGACTCTTTCTGGAGCAACTCATGGCCTTTGTTAAGTTCTATCTCAGCTTAATAAAAGATAAAGACATGAATCAGCCTGGGTAGCAATTAATATATAAGGTGTAACTACAACAAGGCAAATATGGATTCAGAGATATATGACTGGCAGTGGTATTATTTTAATAGTTAATTTGCAGTTGTCCTCATTAAGAAAGAAGAGAAGAAAGGATTTGAGGGATTCCAAGGACTAAGCCAGGAATCAGAGAGTAACCTCACAAAATGTTAAGTTTTACTAAACTACTCTCCTAAACTATTTTGGGCTTTCTTGTCAAGCTATGGTCAGACCCACGTACTCTTTGTAGTACAGATGTGATGTCAGGACAGCACCCTTTGAAAACATTAAAACATCCCCCCCCCCCATGACCCAGACATAGTTATGAAGGGCAGAAAACCCTTAGGGTAGATAAATTTTATCATATTCAAAACCGTAATAAATTAACTTTTCAAGTTCCCCAAAGTTACAAGATTTTAAAAAGTCCCCTAATGTGTATTCAACTCAAATGCTTAAAAATTAAGGAGCACCGCTGAACACAATGTTCTTTTCTTATACTGTCATTTCCAACTGACAATTAATCTTTCTCCATTCTCATTAAAGGGATGCTTCTAGGCAACTTCCTAAATTTGACAGCACGGTTATTTGGGTGTCCTGCCAAATGACGTATAAAGTGGTTTGCTAAAACCTGCCACTCTGTTGACTGTGGTAAGCAAACTCTCTGGAATGAAGCTCTGTGGGAAAAGGAATTCAAAGGAGGCCTGGCAGTTCCAAGGGGGCACTTGGTTATAAGCGTGCTCAGGCTGGTTTAGGTGTCGGCTTCTCCACCTGTCACCAGCCCACTCATTTATTCATGTCTGTATTCATATATGCCACAAAACTTACTTATTTTCTACTATCTCTCTCTAGGTCCTCTGCAAAAATTAGAAATCATAAAAAGGCTTTGAAGAAGAAAGAATTTGCTTTACTTATATTATATACGTTGCACGCACACACACACACACACAATTATTTTCCATTGTACAGATGAGGAAAGAAAAGCCCCAGGTGGTTGAATAAGTTGTCTAAGACCAAGTTCAAATTTGAAAGTTTAAAAAAAAGTCTTTTCTGTTTATTGTTTTCAAGCAGATGAGATTTTCAATATGAGTGCCACTGGTCTTGTTTTATGTGATTTTATGTTGGGATGTTATAATTTTTTTCCATGTGAATTTTCTCTTCATATCTTGGTCCCATTTTAAGAATCTGGCAGTCCATATTTTTTTAATTAATTGGAAAATGTCTTTACATATTAAAGACAATAATCTTTTACACATTTCATATTCTTTAAATTCAAGGAAAAATGTGTTTTTAAAACATTACAAGAATTCATATCTTTAAGCTATAGATGAGGGTATCTATGTATTAATTTATAAGGACATCCTAGGAACAAATTAACAGGTCTTCATGTCAGAACTATGATATAAACGTTGTACATATCCGTCTGTTCTATTCATTCTATTCGTTACAAGATGGCTAATGGTATATTTTTCACATGTATTTTCATGTCGGACGTTCTTGACAGACAGAGAACATGGCAATTGTCCTTGCCTCTGATAGAACTGACACTGCTGGGCACTAACCCTGCCTTCTTCACATCCCCAGATCTAACCTGTTGATGGGGCTATGCTTCAGCTTACTGTATAGCTTATTCCATATGACTGTTGTTACTTCTCTTTAAATTCACAAAAAGAGGCCAGTGGCCCATGAACCTACAGTATTGATCCTTGTTTCATAGGGATTTCTCAACATTGGTTCTACAATGTATAATAATTCTAATAATACTAGTGCTCTATCAAGAGCTGAATATACACCAACTCCAGTGACAAGTGCTTTATGTACATTATTCTCTAATTCCCACAACCATTCCATGAAAGTATAACTCCATTTCCTATTAGTTCCTGTGTCAATTTAAGTAGTTTGGAAGGTATTTGTCCATGTCATCTAAATTTTCAAAGGTGTTGGCACTAACTTATTTCTAATATCTTCTTACTATCTTTTTGATGTCTCTAGTATCTTGCATGAAGTTCCTTTTTTTTTCAGTGCATTTTACTCTACTCCTTTTTCTCTTAAACAGGCCCCAGGGGGTTAGAAAATTATTAGTCTTTTCAAAAATAAATTATGGGTTTTATTTCATTTCTTCATAATGTTTTCTTATTTCATTAACTTTGCTCTTATGTTTAATAGTTTATTCTATTTTCTTGGGGTTAAAATTTTCTTTAGATGGGTAAGATGGGAGACTGAATTTCAGCTTTCTTTCCTTTCTAATGTATGAATTTCAAGACTGCAATTTTCCCTTTAAGTACTACTTTAGTACTTTGATTTACTATAATATAAAAGAGTTTGAAAGTTGTTTCCATTGTGATTTCTTTACTGACCTAACATTGCTTAGATTAACTAATGAGATGCTTCATTTGCAACCATTCAGAGGTGTTCTAGTTGTCCTTTCATTACTTATTTCTAGCTTAATTTCACTGTATGCAGAGGACACAGTCTACTTTGTTATACGGTTTGTATAGTTATACCAAATTTTGTTTTGAATAATATTGCAAGTAAAATTTTTATTCCTTTTAACATCAAATTTTGTGTCCTAATTTATATTTTTTGTAAGTACTGTGCATGTGGTACCTATATATATATGTGTGTGTGTGTGTATACAGGATGGCCATAAAGTTCATGTGTGATTTAAAATAGTGTGCAATTTAAAATTGCACAGGAACTTTATGGCCACCCTGTACTATGTGTGTGTGTGTGTGTGTGTGTGTGTGTGTGTATATATATACACTGGTATATATATATTCCATCCTGCTAATTTTTGTGTCTATATATTTTGTACATAAATCATATGTATTCCATCCTAATAAATTTTGTCTTTTAATTAGAGAATTTAGATCATTTATATTTAATATAATTACTAATATATTTGGATTTATTTTTTATTTTTTATTATTTTTTTTAGAACAGAGTCTCACTCCATCACCCTCAGTAGAGTCCCATGGTGTCACAGCTCACAGCTACCTCCAGCTCCTGGGCCTAGGCGATTCTTTTGCCTCAGCCTCCTGGCAGCTAGGACTACAGGTGCCTGCTACAACACCTGGCTATTTTTTTGTTGCAGTTTGGCTGGAGCTTGGCTTGAACCTGCCACCCTTAGTACATGGGGCCAGAACGCTACTCACTGAGCCACAGGTGCTGCCCATATATTTGGATTTAAAACATCATCTTGCCTACTCTGGTTTCTCTTTAGATAGTATAAAATCTTTTGCTTTTTTTAAAACGTCATTTTTCAATTGGTTTTCAATTTATCCAACTTGCTCTTTGTGGTTACTGTGACCATCATAACTATTCCTTGAACTGCTAGAAACTAGCTTAAATTAGTAGTCTGTAACATCTATAACATCTTGGACAATGCAAAGACCTTACACATTCCAACTCCATCTACTCCCTCTTACTTTTTGTGCTGTTTTTGTGTTGCGTTTTTATTCTACATATATTTCAAACCTCAGACTATATTAATACTATAGTTTTGTATGGTTAAAATTCATTTATACAGCTTATGCATTTATCTTTCTCATGTAAGTCTGTTCTAAATTAATCTCTCTATCTGCATATTTAATAAGCACAATGCATAGCTTACTATGCCCACAAAATAGGTCTTTATTTTCTCCACATGCTGAGCCAATTTCTCCTATTCATTTTGTCTTCCCAGTAAGTGATAATACCTTCTGATCAGTTGCTCAGAACAAAACCCTGGAGGTCACCCTGATTTGTCTCTTTCACTCAGCCCCATCCCCACAGGCAGTATATAATCAAGTTTTGGTCTATCTCCAAAATATATTTTGAATATGTTTATTCCTTTCTACCTTCACTAGTTCAAGCCACATTTATCTCTGATCTGGAGAACCCCAACTGCCCAGTAACTTATTACGTTGCTCCCACTCCTCTCTAATACACACTGTATACACAATTAAAATGATCTTTAAAAATACAAATCAGAATGCTTGAATACATGGGTCACTTTTGTTTTTGGTGTAACTGAAAACATTTGTACCTTGTAATAGCTTGAAATTTAAAACAAGATAAAAAAGAAAAAATTATTGAACCCTTGAAAAATTCACCCATCACCTACTTTTTCCAGATTCTGTTTTCTCCTCTCAGTTGTCTTTAAGTGACTGATTTGCCAATGACAGATCATGCTGGAGAAAAGAAAAGTGAGGTCAGGACCGACCAGGATTGCCCCTTGACCAATCTCTCCAAGAAGGGAGGGTGATTATTCAAAATGTGAACAAACAAGCTGAGCACATGGTGATGGTAACTATAATTATCCCTGTTTCTAATCTGCTCAAAGATCAATAGAATCATGGATTTTAAAGTATTATAAAGCTAAATGATGGAAATGAAATCACCATTCAGATATAAGTCATAGATTTAAATGTGAAAGAATCATTCTTTAAGTTACATATGAAGTGTGATTCAGATAATGTGTGAGCACCAGTCTATCATCATAGTTCAATTTCAGAAGAGATACATTAAGCTGAAATCAGATTATGTCCACCAGGAAGATTTGGTAACCATGCAGTTCTGGAATGGAGTATATAAATTCCATAACTGTTTGGCA
>NW_003852536.1:4982526-4990116 GCF_000181295.1 Otolemur garnettii | reverse complement strand
TCATATGCATTGTAGGGCCATAAACACTAGACTTTTTAAAATGTAATTTGAAGATGGCTATGCATAAGCAGGTGGATGTTTTTGCTATTTTTTTAAGATCTTGGCTAAATGTCTAATTTTCAAAAATCTAATAATATTGACTACAATCACATGCATGGGGCACTTAGCCAAGAATCCGCACAACAGATAACTTTCATCACTCAGTAACCACGGGACCTTTGACACCTGACTTCACATTTCTGTATCTCTGTTTCCTCATCTGTAAAGTGAAGATAATAGCATCTACCTCATTAGGACGCCTGAGGACTAGTTGAGAATCCTGGTAAAGCATGTAGAATTACACCCATTGGCTGCAACTGCCATCATGGCCTGTACTCATATTGCAAATAGACTGAAGATATTTTGTATTGTTTTTTGGTGAATATTTTGACAAGTAGAAGAACTCTTGGTAAATAATTTTATAAACTTCTAATTTGGAAATTTTATAGCAAGTTGGTAGGTGAATACCCATCTCCTCTCTGGACGATCCCCGGCAGGTTTTATTACTAGAGAGTCTGTGCCTAACGTCTCTCTTTAGCCCCTTAAAAGCTCGCCCCCCACTTCTTCACCGCAGGAAGGAGTGAACATAAATGTAACAAAAATGGCCTCTCTGGTAATGTTATCTGAGGAACTAAATAGAGGGCTAACACAGTAAAAACGAGGAGAAGAGGCATCTGGGGCTGCCAAACAGACAGCTTGCCGTGCCACAAATGGTGGATTGGCACACATTTCACGCAGATGCCAGGGCCTGCTGTGACTTAGACAAGTGTAAAGGCTTCGCTGAGGAGAGGAGCAGAGGGAAGGGTTGGGAAGAAAAAGGCATTGTTAAAAAGAGTCTGAGCAAACTGAGCAGAGAAGAAAGGACCCACAGTGTACAGCTCCCTCCTGGAATCCAGAGACAGATACGACAGTCTCAATTTATCCTTAAAGGAAAATAAAATGAGGTGGGTTTTAACTGCAGCTCTGCAGATCCAGGGTATAGAGGGGGATGAGCTTAGAACTGAACCAGAGGGCAAAAATTGCTTATGCATCCCTCCGGAGGAGATGTGTATTACCAGAGGAGCTCACTCTGAGCTTAGGAGAGACAAAATCCAGTCTTGTCTGAAAACTGCAGTCAGTAAATACTTATTGAGCACTGGTGGCTCTCTGTACACAGTAGAGAATTCAATCCGACCAGCACGGTGCCTTTCTGCACTATGGAAGAGACAATGAGGGGAGGACGTGGAGCAGGGGAACTCTTTCCAGCTTATGTCCATCCTGGTTCTTCTGCAGACAGAGGCCTCTCTCTCTGCTGCCCATGAAATCTAAAGTCGCCATGCACAGCTCAGTGGTCTTGGGGCTTCTTTCTCTGCCCGAGGCATCTCTGGATAAAAAGAATGATTTAGCACATCCTAACACTATTCTCTTAAATGCTCAATACAACTGTTGCTTTTTTAACCATTATAATATCAGGTCTATTCACCTTCCGTGTCTTTCTTGGATTGGAAAACTAATATGTAATTCTCTTAAGACCATAACTGTTTTTAATGGCAGCAGATAATTCCATTTCCTAGTCCTCATGTGATTTAGAAGGCCTAGCCAGAGTTTTTCTCTATTCCCTAAAGCTCCCAAGTTTTCTGGACCTTTTTTAAGTCTCACAACAAATTCAGAATAAATGTGTTTTCCATTTAATGAAATACATGGGTATATTACTTGGTATGGTGTGTCAGGCTATCATTGGGCGGAAAATATCTTGGGCTAGAGAAAATGGTCACGTGAGTCATTCTTTGTGGCAGTTGGGGGACGAGCGGGTACCTTTCATCTGCCTCTGCCTGGCCTGCAGTTTGATATGATGGTGTATCTGCCAAGGAAGTTCTCCAGCAGCCGCATAAGCCACTCCAAAGTACTCAGGCTATGACAGAGGTGACCCAGGAAGATTTAGTCCCTGCTTACGGGAACAGATAACACACTTGGGGACAGACAACTGGGAGACAAAACAAAACAGCATCTAATTAAGTTGTAGAACAACGCGCTATGGATTAGATACTGATAGAAATGCAGTATTTAAAATCTCACTGAGTACTGGAGCTAAGGAGAACAGATGCACCCAGCCAAGTGCTGGCTTTAAATGAGTGTGAATACATGTAGGTCTCCTGCAGAAGCATGGGTTTAGAGGGGATTGACAGGGCAAGTATAACCGGGTGTGATATCCACCTGCTGTTAGGAAGTGAGGTGTTGGAAGAGAGCGCTGCTTTCCTTCTGGAGATACACTATCAAACATTCAGCATAGAGCTCACTATTGTTCTGTGACTTCAGGGGTCATGACCTCAACTCATGACGCCTTAGTTGGGGGTCCACCATTGTCTGGTGACTGTCTACAAATTTCCAAGTCATAAGAATTCTGGACAAAGACAGCTTTTCCCAAGTGTGGTCACAGTAATAACCTACCAGAAAGTGGAGTCTTAGCTGAATTTCCAAAATAGTGTGAGATGAATATCAAACTCCGAAACTCAAACAGAACTCACAACCTTAATTTGCTCCATAGCATCCCTAAAACGGTATTGAGTTATTTTACAATCTTAAAGTAAATCAAGTAAAACTCCACTCAGTTTATGAACAAGTATTGTTAACACCCATTATTCTAGGAGCCTCAAAAATTATTCCAAACCAATTACCATGCTGTTGGGTTTTCCAATAACATGTAAGACGCTCCTGATTTTTAAAACCCAAAGCACTGTACTATTGACTTGTGTGGGTTAGAAAAAAGAAAAAAAAAAAAGAAGGCTTTTAGAGAACGTTAATTTAACAGATAAGCATAATTTGCATTGAAGGAAAGATACATCCAGAGTCAAGGTGCTCCTCTTTCAATAATACCTTCTGCAAACTGAAGCATGAACAGTCTTTACTTAGGCGTAATTATAGGAGATTTGCTTAAGGGAACACAGCAGCACAGACTTCATTTTCAAAGGTTGGCATTTGTCTTCTCATCAGCTTTGCTTTGTCAATAATTAGATTCATTCATCAACCTCCTTGTTGACAGTAACAGCCTCAAATCAAGAGCCCGCTGGCTCTGCACAGCGTGTGGGGATGCAGTGGCGTAGGCTCCTGGGGAAAGCAGGAGTCTGGCTTCATGAGGAAGCACAGACCATTCTCAAGCCTGTCAGGATGAGTTAGATCCTGTCTCTGCACACCTCCTCCTCAGAACCACATGAAAGATTTAGCCTCCACTGGTAGTTTTAACTCATTCTCATGCAATATTTATAAGGGTTGGCATTTTCAGCTGAGAAGCCCTTGAGGATGTAAGTGAGGGAATTTCCCTGGGAGAACAGAAGGTAGGGGTGGGAATTTGTTCTTTAAGCCATGTGCCCTGAGTACAGACTTGCTGAACAAGGAAATATGTTCTGGTCCAGGTGGTAACTGGGGCCCCTCACCACATAGACTGCTGCTGGGGCGTATCTTAGGCCAGCATTTATGGAATGAACTAACCCCCCCCCACCCCCCGTTCTCAGCTTCCTTTCTCCCTCCTTCCTTCATTTCTTCACAGTATTTCCCTCTTTAAAAAATATGCTCAAGTTTTTTTGAAAAATCTTTAAAGGACCTGTCATGTGCCAGGTATTGTGTAAAATACTTTCTATGGATTATCTCCTTAATCTTTGTGACAATTCTATGCAGGAGCTACTATTATTGGCCCATTGTAGAAATGAGGAGACTAGAGTTTCCAGAGATTAAATAACTCACAGAGGTCACACAAGTGTCAAAGCCAGAGCCATATCCCTACTCTAGAATTTGAGCATTTGGTTTATACCCAATACCTGCATGGAAAAGTTACTCCCCTCCCCACATGGGGGATAACTTAATGGGATAACTCCCATTAACACTTGAGAGTAGATCTTTTCACATATGTAAAACAGATTATTCTTGAACAAAAATGAAATAACACAGTAGCTTCTGTTTTTATAGACTACTGCTTTTCGCTTAGCAATATAACCTGAACATTTTTTTCCCACATTGCTGGCTGATCCCTCTCAACATGATTTTTTGGAGGACGACTGATCTTCTATCATGTGGATGTTCCATTCTTCATTCTTTCTAATTCTAGGAATGATGCTACAGTGTGCATCTTTATCCATAATGGTTGTGAACCTAACTCTGAACAGCTGCTGTGGCAACCTGAGGGTTATGGGCCTGGAGAAAAAGGGGTTGGCTGCAGGGGCGTCTCATCCCAGCTGAGTCCTGTCTCTGTCAAGGCCATGACCTTCCACTGGCTCAAAGCCCGCCATGACTCACAGCACCTCTGGTCTTTCTGCTTTTTATAAAGCTGGTATAACTATTATTAAACCATGTATTATACTATTATCTTTGGTTTCATATCATTATATATTTATTGTGTGGTTGCTTTATATTTGTTGGTATTTTACATTTTATTATATACAGTAGAAACTCCATAGTTAACCACCTCCCTATATTAACTACTTCCTTAAGTTGACCTAATTTTCACAGACCAGACATACACCATATGTACATATCTGTACAGAAGGACTAGTTCCTTATGCTGTATGTTGACCAGTTTGTTAGGTGATCCCTTAGGTGGTCAACTTACAGAGGTCCTACTGTATTTACTTTGCATGTACCCTTACCTCAAAAGTAACCATAGTTATCATTTTCCTTAATAATTCTTACAAGACCATATATCCCCACACTCTCTCTGCTATGGTTTCAATGTGTCCCCTCCAAAATTCAGGTGTTAAAACTAAATGACAAACATGATATTAATAGGTGGAGCTTTGAAGAGGTGATTAGATCATGAGGCTTCTCCATTGTGCAGGAGGTTCATAAATTTGGAAAGGAGAGCTGTATTTCTCATAAAGGGCTGCAGCCTGTGTATAGCCATTCCAACAGGCTGGGAAGCAGGGCTTTGGCCAGAAATCAGGAATACGTTCTTCAAGGCAGGGACAATAAGAACAGGAATTTATGCCAAGCAAGATGGTCAAATACATTTATTTAAAAAAACTATAGGAGTAGTGAATATTTAAGAAAGGAGGAACATGAGCCTGTTCAATCGAGCTTTATGCCCTTTTACAGGTCTGTGTTCAGAAATGGAGGTGCTCTGATGTCAAAAGGTGAAGCAAGGACGTGAAAAGTTGCTCTGCACAAGCTTTGTAGACTGGTTAAAACCACTGCATGGTTGGTGGCAGGGTGCTGGTTAGTTTTACTGACAAAACTGCAAATAGGGATGAATAGTTCATGAGATTGGTTCCTGTTTTGCCCTTAAAGACAAAAGCCTGATGGTCGTTGGCAAGGGAGGGGTGTAATGAAGCATGTCTGACCTCCCATCCCATTATGCCTGGGAACTCAGTTTTAAGGTTTCTCTGGGGTTTCACTGGGCAAGACAGGGGCTGTTCAGTCAGCTGGGGCCTTGGCATTTTATTTTACTTCATGCCTTATAAAAGGGCTGGATGGAGGAAATTGGTCCTCTCTTTTGCCCATCTTCTGCCATGAGATGATGTGCACAAAAGCTCTTGCCATACGTGGCACTTTGATCTTGGACTTCCCAGCCTCCAGAATGGTGAAAATAAATTTCTGTTCTTTATAAGTTACCCAGTCCCAGACGTTCTCTACAGCAACACAAAGGGACTAAGACACCTTCAAACTCTCTTTCAAAGAGAGCTGAAAAAGAGTCAGCAAAACATTATGAGAGGGGTAAACATTAATACTCTTAACTTTTTGCTGAGAAGGAAATAACTTACTGTCTCTGATTAGGTGTGGGTAAATTAGCCACATGGATGAATGAAGAACTTAGAACACCCTGACAAACCCTATGTGCTCTTTAAGGACGACTCCATACCTACCCTCCAACTGGGCAAATGACCACATACAAAAGAACATTCAAAATAATGTTCCTACCTCTGATCTCCACAAGAGCTTATTAAAGGAATGGGAACACAACAAATGCAGTTTGAATTATAGGGACCCTTCAAATGCCATTTTCAGTATCATTTTCAAATGCTATTTTTCTATTAGCAAAAAGTATTATGTAAATTTTCATGAAAATTAGCATTTCTATAGCATTCCATACTTTCAAAACGCTTGACATTCCATATTTTCAAAATGCTTGCACCAGCATTTACTAATTAACATAACACTTGAGAACCATCAGAAGCTTTACAGGAAAATTCCTATTTAGCACAGTCCTCTTAGTACAGAGAAAGTTATCCCTTCACCACCCTCTTCTCAACCAAGTCAGACGAAATTGTTTCAGCTCTTCTAAATTTCCTGATTTTAAATTTAGCAACTTGCCACATTGCCCAGGCTTTTCCACAGAAAATTAGAATATTGTTACAAAAATCAAGACTCTATCTGAAATCTGGAAAATCTGGAACTTGGAATGTGTTCTCCATAATGCTTCAAAGCCAAAAGCACATGCTGTTTATTCAAAACATTGATTTATTGCCTACAAGTACCAGGCATCAGCTTTCCAACTTGTCCTGGTTGAGGTTAAAGTTGAGAAGTAAAAATGTGCATTATCGTGGGGTGAATGCTTGGAAGGCTCAGCTCAGAGGGATTGGGGAGAGGCCTCCTAGAGCAACCATGATGAGGACTTTGGAATATTTCCTCTCAGCTGCCATTTGAGTTCCACATAATCCTTTCTTTTTAATCCAGTCCTGTCTTAGACCAGTGCTATTATTTACTTAATTACATTTAAATAAAATTTATTTATTCAAATTTATAATATTAATTTAATGCTTTGTTAAAATGGTGCTGCATGCAATAGTATACATTCTTTTTTTATTGATAGTATACATTCTTTTTTTAGATTAATGTGAGGGTACAATGTTTGTGTCATTAGGTAAGGTCCTTTTTATGTGGTGTCCTCCACCCAGAAGGTGTGCCATATACCCTTACATTGGGCCCATTAGATGGGACCTCACCAATCTCCTTCCCTCCTCCCCTAATCAAATATAAATTGACTCCTTTTTAAACATAGCTTTGCCCTAAGTTCGTAAAATAGCTTCATTAACATTCACAACATTTCATAAAATAATGTGTTTGATGTCTTAGTTATTTTATCCTAATACATAATAAAACAATACATTTGAATAAAGAAAAAAAATCTTGCAAGACCTAAAACCAACTCAGGAGCCCCATGTTGGAACACTTTACTAAAGGTGACATAGACCACTGAAAAATGTTAAGCTAAGGAATGGGCAGGAGGAATTTTCTGATTATGAAGAATATCATCCTCTGTGTAGAATAGGGACTTAGTAAGACTGGTGTCAGGAAGAGCTGTGAGGATATCATCTGTGGTCACTCAAGAGGAAAATGATAAAGGCCTGAGTTAGAGAGCACTGGTGGTGGAGAGGAGAAAAGGAGCCATTTCCAGAGATGTTAAGACTGCACATCTGTGAGAATTGTGGACTGATTTGATTTTTTTTGTAATTTTTTTTTTTTTTTAAAGACAGAGTCTTACTTCATTGCCCTCCATAGAGCGCCGTGACATCATACACCTCACAGCAACCTCCAACTCCTGGGCTTAGGTGATTCTCTTGCCTCAACCTCCCAAGTAGCTGGGAC
>NW_003852536.1:4973095-4981995 GCF_000181295.1 Otolemur garnettii | reverse complement strand
GACAGTTCCAAAGAAGAGAAAAGAGCAGGACACAGTGTCTGAAGCTGCAGAGAAGTCGTGTGATGCAAGGTCTAAATATCCCCTCTGAGTTTCACGCTGGAAGTTCCCAGTGACTTTGACAAGGTAGGTTCAACAGAGTTAAAGCTGAAGCCAGACTTCACAGGGGAATGGAGACAGTGGTGTCTAAACCTGGCCATGGAGAAAAGGGCAGGGGAGAGGAGGTGGGTGGGAGCAGCCACCCGAGGGATGTTGGGATGGACGTCATCTAGTTCCTCTTCCTTTCCCCCAGCTGACTTGGTGTGTTTGCATGTTGAGAAGGAAGAGCCACTTAAAAGGCAGAGTTTAAGTGTAAACAGAGAGAGATAAATGCCTATAAAGTCTCTGAAAAAGTGGGACCGATGTCTCAGGAAGAAGCTTCTCCTTGTCAGAGAACCACAGACGCCCTCCTATAAGGTCAAAGGACAGGAGATGGAGTGGGTGCAGGTGCAGAGAATTTCCCAGCATGGAATATTGCATTTGGGGTATCTCAGCTGGTAGCCTCTCTTAGTAAGTAAGAGACGTGATCTTAGAAAGACATTGCCTAGAGGACTCAGGGGAGCAGTAAGTCTTTGAGGTACCTGTTGCTGCAGTTGGGAGATAGGGAAGTTAATGGAAAGTCACCAAGCATGAGGAAGGGTTGGGAGGAAGTTAGCTCACACACACACACAAAGGATAAAACGGGATGTGGAAAGAAAGAACAGAAATAATCGGGCATGCTGAAGGAGACTGCTGGAAACAACAGAAATAGAACTTTGCGTCTTAACTAAGGTGACCAGAGGTCCCGCTTTTGGTGGGACAGTACTGATTTTTAACAATTTGTCCCACGTCCCGCAGCATTTTTAAAAAGTCCCAATTTTTGGAAAGAATGCATGACAAGCTAGGGAACACTGGAGAACAGGAAGGGAATGTATGGTTTTCAGCTGCCATGTGGCTATTTCACCAGGATATGCATTTTACATTATTTTCATTAATTTTATAATGTTAAACTTTAATAATAACAAATAATTGTTGAGAACTGATTATGGAGAACTGCTTATTAAAGTTTGCATTGTTGTCAGGCCCTGCCCCCCCAATGGTGTCCCGCTTTACCAACGTTAAAATCTGGTCACCTTAGTCTTAACTCATGTTAGTTCTTACAGTGTTGATTTAAAAAGCAGGTGCAATCGAAATATCCACCTTGAAAATGGAGGCACAATCACAGAATTAAGGGATCTCACTCACCACGGGGTGCAGTGAACATTCTCTCGGTCGCTGCTCCAACCAAGGCCAGAGCTGCTCAAAGTCAGTGAGTAGCAAGCAGAAAACTTGTCTCTAGTCCCCTTTAAAACATGGATGTATGAAGCCTTCCAGATACAGTGAACTAATTGCTACAATGATGGGCATGGGATGCCTCGGATCCAAGGCCTTTCAGTAAGGTTATTTATGCCTTTCTTTGGATTTATGCCTTTATTCTTTTTTACCTCTTTAAGAACATCCTTCCCAAATTCTAGCATTTCTAGAATAAATACATAAAGCCACATCTAGGTTGAATAGCTAGAATTCTCCTTCTATTATGTCACAAGGCTTCACATGCATATAATTTTCTTAAAGATGTCATGCCTGTCAACATTGTTAAATATGGAAATGAAAATAAAGAATATCTAGCATAAGATTCTCTGTTTTGGAGCAAATGCATGAATGGTTAAGCCATATTGTATGTATTGGAGGAACCCTCCTGAAAGTTTAAACACTCTGAATTGCAAATGTATCCTGTGTGGCTCTTAGAACAGAGGCTGAAAACACAGCTGGAATGTCACTGATGTCACCAGATGGGCCCTTCCCAGTACACACTGGAGCCAGTGAGAGTCACTGCACAACCAGAAAGGCTAATGACCCAATTGTAGTCTCAAAGATAGTTCGTAAGGTACAATTAGAGCCAGCCAAAATAATTTCCTTTCATCAGGAAATCACAGAGCGAGGTGTGTGATTTACTTTTTTTTTTTTTTTTTTTTTTTTGAGATAGAATATCACTCTGTTGCTTAGGCTAGAGTGCTGTGGCATCAGCCTAGCTCATAGCAACCTCAAACTCCTGGGTTCAAATGATCCTCCTGCCTCAGCCTCCCAAGTAGCTGGGACTACAGGCATCTGCCACAGTGTCTAATTTTTCTATTTTTAGTAGAGATGGGGTCTCACTGTATCTCAGGCTGGTCTGGAACTCCTGAGCTCAAACAATCCTCCCACCTCTGCCTCTTGGAGTAGTAGGATTGCAGGTGTGAGACACCGGGTCAGGCTGGGTGTGTGATTTAGAGGTAGAAATGAATCCATTTCAGACTGAGAGGCACCGACAGGTCAAACACAAACACATCTGAGTAAATCAAGACAACAGCTGTAGCGGATGTCATTTATCAACAGGTTATTATGAGCCCGGCACCTGCACCAGATGCTTTTTTATATACTAGCTAATTGAATTCTCATAGCTCTCAGGGACCTTATTATTATTCCCATTTTACTGAAAAGGACAATGAAGCTCAGGGAAAGTGAGGAACTTGTCTAAGGGAGCATCACACAGTGTTTACAGGTCTAGATTTTGTACAAATGTGTACGGCACCTGAGTACCTGCTCCTAAATGCTATGCTGATTACTCTGCTAATTATCACTAAAGCAAGATGTTGAGGAATTTCTCAACTTCCATGGGGTGAGGAGTTTCTGCCTTCCTGCCAAGCACTTTGGGTGTTGCAAGGAAAAGGAGACAAAATTCCCTGCCATGAATCTTGACGGCCACGTGTGGAACAGTCACCAGCCTTCACGCAGTCAGCATGAGCTCAAGTGGCATTCGCTTTGAGAAGGTATAACATGAAAGCAGAGTTTGGATGACAGCAAGGGCACTTTTCACTTCTGTCTGGGCCATGCCAGATCAGACACAAGGCAGCCTGATTCGCGTCCTACCCAAAGGCTTCCACACTCATGATGACCATGAGTCCAGTGCTTCCCCTGGATGACAAAAGACCCTCTGAAATCTTCAGCTTCCTTAACAATGACAACCTTTCAGGCAGCAGAAATGAGAGCTAAAATAATTTACATTTACTTTAGACAAATTGCCAAAATATACTTACGCTTACATTAAACATAGCCAAACACACCTACCTTTAGTTATGATTTGGAATAATTGTAAAGCAGAAGGACCTAAGTAAAAAAGCCTCAATGATGTATAAAAAAATGTTACCTGGAATTTACTATTTGAACTGTAAGGCCCTAAAAAGAATCTGCACATTTTACAAGACACCAATCCATTCATGACATAACCACTTCCCAAAGGGCTCAGCTCTTAATATCACCATAATGGGGCTTGAGTTTCAACACTTGAATATTGGGGGACATTCAGACCACAGAAGGTAGGAAATGGATCTTTGGATTTTCATCGATGAGCGTAAAATCTCAAATTAGATTTCACTGAATTGGAGTAAGCCGTTCAAAAATCACCTTGTAAAAATGTCCAAGTTGGAAACTGGGCAGCTTGGGTTAATTTAAAAATCTGTACATGCTCTGATGCTCAGTTTTAAGACTGTATTTTCCTTTAAAAAGGCTTTGTTAAGCCTAATCCGTGAACGTGAAAATAAAAATGTGGGTTTATCAATGATGAATGAGTTTAGCTTTCCTGACTTCAAACAAGCACTGGGAAACTCTATCACATTTAGAGTTTGATGGAAAGAAAATAGCATCTCCACCTCTATTTAAAAAGAACGCAGCTAAAAGCAAACTGGAACACAGTAATTAAAAAATACAGTGTTATTAAAGAGAGTGAAAGGGTTTTAGTCTTATTTAACTAAATTTGCATATAAATGAAATGTGGTCATCAGGAAAGGCCCATTAAACATCTACAGCTTGTTCAACGCTTTGTGGGATCATAACCCAAACAACTTGAAGAGGCTCATTAGGGCCCTGTGGCTATGGGTAGGGTATTCATCAACTTGGGTAATTAGTCACTTGCTCTACATATATGCTAATGAAGGAAATTTGGGGTCAGTTTTACTCAAACCACAGACTGTGTCTGAGACAGTCACCCAGTAAATATATATGACTTTGGTCACAAAGGGAGCCGATGAGGGGGTCTAGAGGGCTGAGCACTGTTGTGACTGCATTTTATATCACCTTTACAACCCATAACAGAAATAACACAATGTGGATGAAAAGAGAAACTTAGACGTTTAATTTTAAAATCTCATAGGAAGAAGATCCAAAGATCTATTTCCTACCTTCTGTGGCCCGAATGTCCCCCAATATTCAAGTGTTGAAACTCAAGCCCTGTTATGGTGATATTAAGAGCTGAGCCCTTTGGGAAGTGGTTATGTCATGAATGGATTGGTGTCTTATAAAATGGGCAGATTCTTTTTAGAGGTTTACAGTTCAAATAGTAAATTCCAGGTAACAATTTTTATACATCAGTAAAAACTATATTAAGGGTTCAGTTCAGTTAGAGAAGGTTACGGCATAAGATAGGCATTATTTTAGAACTGTTTTCACTCTTTGTGAGATTGTGAGACAAAGAGCCTATTGGCTGCTAAAATGGAGTTCTCCAGTGGAACTATCTTAAAAGCTGGGAATCAGGCTGTGTTTCATAGCCTTCTGGACCTGACTATACTATTTACAAAACACACACACATATATATAGCGTAAAGAGAATTTTCATTTGAGGGGCAAGAGAAAAACAGAGACCCATTCTTTATGCTGAGGGGAAAGTGGCTTTTTAATAACATCATTGAATAGTTCAGAGAGGGAAATGTCTTCTTTCTAGTTCATTATCATTTCCTGGCCAGTAGATTGTTTTGTAACAACAGTATAAAACAAAAATCCCAGCAGTATTGACTGATTAGTTTTCTCATGTAAAAGCTTTCATTAGGCTATTTTTCAAAGAAGAAATAAGTGTACACAGTGAAACATATCGATTATAAAGAAGCTATATATTATTTTCAGTGAAGTGAAAGGTATCTTAACAGAATAGCCAGTGGTAGAGTAGCATATCAGCCTTGGCCTTACCCTTCAATTTCAAGGCTTCTAATACCTTTGAATCGGCTGTTACATCACTCACTAGCTTGACTTCAATATTTTGCGAAGTCAGTTGGAGCAACTTTTCAAAAAGACGTTGGCCCTGGAAAAAAAAATATTCAGAGACAAAGAAAGTCAGAACGCCGGAATGTTCGCCGTTTTAAATAGGTATACATAAACTCATTAAAAATTGAAAGTTGTCATGCAAATTTTAAAAGGCAAGCACTTCAACGATTGGTATTCATGGAAGATTTATGAAATTCTTTTGGAAGAGTTGTTTCATAAACAGAGCAGTGGCACGAACACAGATCACATGATGTCTTCTTGAGTATGGCGCAATGAAACAAACATTGCAATAACAATTTCAATGCAAGTCTACTTGTCTTTCACTTTTGAAATCTATAGTTATCTACACCAGGAAGAGGCAGCAATAAAAATGAAACAGTTGCATTTTAGCCCACAGAGACCTATATTCCAGCTGGCTTTGCAGTTTGCAAACGATGTATCTTCATCTCACTAATCTCCAGTTCGTCCTTTTCAAAATATAGATAATACTAATAATTACTGCAAAAGGTATTTGCCAGATTGAAGGAGTTAATAATAAGTATCATTTAAGTATTAACTATTACAAAGGGAATCACAGGTACTAATCAGTGATGTCCATGAATTCATCTTGTTTACATTTATTTTACTGAATTCAATGAATGTAATGCCTACAAATAACTGAAGACTGAAAGAAGAACAAAGAACAAAGGCTTTCCTTGTTTTTCAAAAGCATGTAATTTTTATAAGTTTTAACCTCGGGAGACTGAATAATGACAAGTCCACGATATTACATTATCTCAGCTAACCGGATGACATTACCCTGTTGATTTTCTCTTGTGTGAGCTGACAAATTCCCTCTCCTTATCATAAAAGGGAAATGGTCTTCTTTTCTTTATTTTTCAGGTTTTTGCTCATGGATCAGAATCTCAATGCCTTCAGGGGCCAGATAGGTAAAGAGATTTTGGTCCCCATGGCCCCTAAGTGCCAAAGTCTTATCTTGCTTTGGTGAGAAGGCTGAGGGTAATGATTACATGGAGAGGGTGAGGTGGAGAGAAAGAGAGACAGGTGGACGTGAGGACGCAGAGTGTTGGTTCCTGCCACTCGGCTTGGGGAAAGAGCAAAGCAGAAGATCAAGACTTACAAGTTTCGGTGTGTTTGGAGAAGGGAGCTGGTGTGCCAATGTCTGGGGGACAGCTGACAGCAGGAAGGAATGAGTGGCACTATCCAGCAAGACTCTAGCCTAGAGCTGGGCAGCACGGCCAACATCCCATAACCTCTGGGTGTTGGAGAATGGCAGAGAAGCTACACCCCATGTGAAGCGTGGAGGCTTCCTGTCGGTCTAACTAAGCACAGAAATAAAGGTGGCCCCACGCAGAGCTCATCAAAAGCAACCAAACTCCTTTGCACCCCAGCAGCCTGGAGGCAGCCACACTCCAAACCAGGTATTTCTGTGCAGTACGTTCAGTGAATACAGTGAATGGTGAAAATCTCCTTCTTTGAAAAAGAAGGAGGGGGGAGGGGAAGAAAGACAGAGACATACAGAAAGACAGATGAGGACAGGAAAAAAAAAAACAACAGGTGCTGACTGCCGATTTCACTATCTCTACCAGTTTTCAATTTACTACGGAGAGGTGCAGGCTTGGACACTGAGGCTCAGGTACGCAGTTGGAGAGAAAGCCCACACTTGCTTGTGTTTCTTCTGTGGAGTTAACAGCAACTCCCCTTCTTTGTTCAGTTGGGCATTCCTCCAAGAAGTCCACTCTGTGAATGGTGTGGCCATGTCTGCACAGCTCAGATTTCTACAGGGCAGACTTGTGGTCATCGCATATTCATAACCCATTTACATTTTTCTCTTTTATACAGAGGAACACTGTGTGTGTTTTCTGAGGCCCCTGGTCAGTGGGCCAGTACTTCTAAACAAATTTATTTATTTTTTCCTCTTAGTTAACAGAATATATTGAGCACACATGAAAAAGAAGAGATCATCTAACCTACCTGTATTTCTGGCTCTGTGCCATAAATTGATTCCTACGCTGTTATTTTTGTGAGATTTAAAACAAAGATCAGAACTGTCAAAACATGAGTGAAAATAGAAACCCTGAAATCTATAGATACTGGTAGACGATCATTAAACAAAGTTTATTTTTACTTTTGGTATGTGCTGATTACTTATGCCAAAGAATCCTAAAATTTTTAATTGCAGTGCTCACTGTCACGAACGTGGGCTTGAGTAGAACTTCCATACCTGGCCTTGAGGTAGAACTTTTTTTTTTTTGAGACAGAGTCTCAAGCTGTTGCCCTGGGTAAAGTGCTGTGGTGTCATAGTTCACAACAACCTCCAACTCTTGGGCTCAAGTGACCCTCTTGCCTCAGTTTTTCTATTTTCAGTAGAGATGGGGGTCTTGCTTTTGCTCAGGCTGGTTGAGGTGAGAATTATTAACTTTCTCAGATTCAGTGGGTCATCCCCTTCTATAGTCATTTTTGTCAGGACAATCAAAAATGTAATACTTTCCAAAGATATTTTAAACACCTACCCTATGCCAAGTTCTGCAGTAAGGCCTAGTGCTTTTTGAGTTAAATTCACTCATCACTTTTTTAAATCAAAGGAATAACAAAATCCCGTTGGCTTTTAAACATCAGTGGTTTAAAACCTTGCCCTTTTTTGGTGAAAAGCATTACCCAACATTTCAATCTTAAATAAATCATCTCCAAGATAGTGTCTCAGGAATGTTGAACTACTTTAAGCCAATTTTTAATGAAATCTGCTAAAACCTTATCCTGGACAGTGCTACAGAGGAAGCTGTGCCCCTAGGATGGAGATTTAGTTCAGCCCCTGTGACTTTGAAGAGGCTGCTTAATGCCGGAGGCCCTTCTGATTTTGTAGGGAAGGAAAGAAACCTATTTCCCTAACCACATCCCAGGTTCCTTGCCTGGATTCATGAATCAAATGGGTAAGAAAACTAACAAGAGAAAACCAAAGTTTTAATTACATACATACAAAGTTTTTTGTTTGTTTGTTTTTCTTTTCAGACAGAGTCTCAAGCTGTCACCTTGGTAGAGTACCTTGGCATCACAGCTCACAGCAACTTCAAACCCTTGGGCTTAAGCAATTCTCTTGCCTCAGCCTCCTGAGTAGCTGGGACAACAGGCTCCTGCCACAATGCCCGGCTATATTTTGTTGTTGTTGCAGTTGTCATTGTTGTTTAGCAGGCCCAGGCTGGGTTTGAATCTGCCAGCCTCACCGTATATGGCCTGTGCCCTACCCACTGAGCTATGGGTGCTGCCCCATACAAAGTTTTAATTACACACACACAAGGGATCTTCACAAAGGAATGAGACTCAGGGAGGTGGCCAGATGACTGTGGCTAAGGTACCATCTTAGGCTGAACAAAGATTCTTTACTTACTTTTGTAAATTATTACATTTTGATTGTCCTAACAAAAATGACTGGCTGGAGAGATAACACACTGAAGGTGAGAGATTTAATAGACATTCCATCTCAAGACCCAGCACAGAAGGTCTACCTTCTGGGTGGGGAAGTTAAGTTATGGTTCCCATGTGGGAAAAGGAAAAAATGTATGAAAAAAAAAGAGTTGCCTTAATGTGCAAATGAAAATCTTTCAAGGCTCAGTGCCTGTAGCTCAAGCGACTAAGGCGCCAGCCACATATACCAGAGCTGGCAGGTTCTTATCCAGCCCGGGTCCACCAAACGACAATGATAACTATAACCAAAAAATAGCCGGGCATTGTGGCAGGTGCCTGTGGTCCTAGCTACTTGGGAGGCTGAGGCAAGA
>NW_003852536.1:4954541-4972830 GCF_000181295.1 Otolemur garnettii | reverse complement strand
AACTTTTACTAATAGAAATATCCTTTGTGCATAGAAATTTCCTTTACAAAAGGAGAAACTTATATGTTATTTTTAGGCATTTAGGAAAAGAATTTTTTCTGTGTGGGTTGGTGCTCAATTGCCTTCAGCTCAAAATAACCCTTATGCCAAAGAGGCAAATTTTGTAGTGGTACCCTCATATTCTGATACACTTCAATTCCAAGAGACTAGGGGTTATTAATACTGCTTGCTTCTGTCAACCCAAAACAACTTATTGGGAGATGAAATGAGCAAATATAGTGTGAAGAAATAAGCACACTCCCAAAAAAGAAACCAAAAAAAAAAAGTCATTCTGGGTTTAGTCAATTTGGGGGATTATGCAGAATATGGTTGTGGTTTTCAAACTGGTTTTAGCAGTTGAACTTGTTCAATGAAAATTCAAGCCAAATACCTCCTCTGGTTTCTTTCTCCTCCCCTGGGCAGAATTGGCCCCATGCCACCAGTTGGAAAACCACTGAGTTTTACTCTTCCTTATCATGAGAACCTTCACAATTTTGAGATTTCATACAAAACTGAGGTCATAGCTGCAAGATACGTTAGAGATCAATGACACGCCAATGCCTTCATTTTATAAAGGAGGACACTGGGGCATAAGAAGATTGAGTGATGTGCTGATGGCCACACAACTTGCTAGTGGCAAAGCCAGGCCCAGAACAGCCAAGGATCTTCCTTTTGATCCAGTGTAGTTCTCTCTACATGACTATTTTGTTGTATCAAAGTCGGAAAAGGAAGGGGTCCTTGAAAAAATGTACTCCTAAGTCTCTCCCACTCCTTCCATTCTCAGCCACTGTCTATACAACACTAACAAGCCAAGTGGTGCTGAACTGAAGAACAAACAATTACCAGCAGAGTCAGGTTCTGGGTTATCTAAGAGCCTGCAGAACAATTCTCAGCCCCATGGGAGTGTGCCAGGTCTGCCTGTTCCTAAAAGGGGAGGCAGGAGCCAAGGCCACTCCCCTAAGCCTGGAGCTGGGAATGTGAGGTGTCAGAGGGTGAGAGGAAAGCCTGCAAACCACCTTCTGCTGTGCCTCCAACCTCTACCTGAAGGGAAGTGAAATAACAACACAGCAAGAAGGAAAATGTTTGAACACAATGGGCACCTGCTGGTCCAGGGTGCGGGAGAAGAGAGGAACCCGAGTGGAAGCCCAGTATGAGCACTCAAGGACAGTAGCATGGTGGTACTAACACTGCGACTTTACAACTAACTTAGAGGAGTAATGAAAGAGCCGTGTGGCCATTGTTTAGGCTGAAATTAGTGGCCCAAAGACAAAATTAAAGGAATATCTCAAAGCACACAGATGCATAAACACACACACAGACGCGAAGGATAAGGGGAATTAGGGGAAAAGGCTGATACACCAAGGAGATACCTTATAACGTGGCTAATAGGAGTGCTGGAAGACGAGAAGAAACAGAGAAAGAGTAAGCTTGCCAGTAACACACAAAAATTATCCACGTTGAGGAAAGACCTAAACCTACAAGTTGAAAATGTACCTGAAGACAAATGGAGGCAAATGTGATGTTGAAAGACATAGCTGGGCACATTCAATTAAATTAGTGAACCTTGAGGAGAGAGATAAACCTCCAGCCAGAAAATACGTAAAAAGTTACCCATCAAGGAAAACAGATCAGGCAGACTGGCATGAACTAATGGTCTACCAGTACACCAAAAACTGAAGTCCAAGAATCCTTTATCCACTCAAGGATGCAACCTGCCCTGGTGAAAGGAAGGAATATTTGCAGATATATGTAGAGTTAGAGACTATATTGCTTCATAACCCACACCAGGCCTCTAACCAAACCGTGAAAAACACTGAGCATTAGGCAGTGCCTATGGCTTAAAGGAGTAGGGCACTGGCCCCATATGCTGGAGCTGGCGGGTTCGAACTCAGCCCCTGCCAAAAAATGAAACAAAACAAAACAAACAAATGAACAAAAAAACACCGAGCATCATCATCATCAACAACAACAACAAAATGAAGAGCAAAAGAAACAAGTGAGGAACAATGTGAAATGTGTATGTGTTTAATGCACTTGCTAAATAAGGACTTTTGAAACAGAAGGTCTACTGACAATCTACTACATGCATTCTAGATGGGGGTGACATTGCCCCCAAAGGGGCTCAGTATTGGTTCTTCAGGGGGACTGGAATAATATTATATTTTTTTGTAATTAATATACAAATACACAAACAGCACATACATAGTATCTATCTGGTATTAAAATTTTACGGTGGGGGCAGGATTAAGGAAAAAAAAAACTCCCATTAGGCTCCTAAGTAAGATGACAATAAAAAATAGATTGAGAAATTCTTTTTTTTATAACCACCAACTGGATAAACCATCTCTGTAAAATTTAGAATAAAAATGGTGGAGGGATTAATAGTACTAAATGAGAAAGAGTAGGCCACTGTTATGTAATGGCACAATTTATAAAGCTATGATAGCTATCATCTGAGATTGACCAAATAGCATAGCCGCTAAATGCATAAAGCAAAAATTTAATAGAAATGTAATTAATACACTATTACAATCTAATACTTCATAATTTATCTTCCCAAATTGGACACATCTAATACAAAGCAAATCAAGATATAAGAAATTTAAATGCTATCAATCAACTTGGTCATATAATATATTTTTATATATTTCTCATTTCATATATCAAATATCTTCAAAACAATTTTTGTTTGTTTGTGGGACATTTACAAAGTCCTATGACTGCTATTAAGAAAAGTCTGAACACAGGTTACAATGAGATATACTATAGGCTTCTTTCCCTGGTCATAACTTAACAAAATGAGTGACAGATCATTAAAGTGTAACACATGAAACAAGCCTTACCTACTTGGATATTTAAAACCTCACTCTCAAGATTATCCTTATACCAAAGGAGAAAAGAAAAATAAATTTATGCATTCTTCAGAAACCTATGAGTGTCTCATAGCAAAACCAGGTAATGAAGCAATATCTGGTGTCAGAGAGAAATTTATACCCATAAATTCCTTCAGTATTATTAAAAAATACTGTAAAGCGATAGTCATCATATTAATATGGTAGAGGCATAAAGATGGAGAAATAGATAAGGAAATCCAGGAATATTAGGCACAAGGTTTTATTATCAGTAATAAAGATGATATTTTGATTCAGTGTGAAAATGTGAAAAACAGTTTGATCCAGCACATCTGAAAGGCCCCCTCTAATATATCACATATAAGAAAAAAGTTCTCAATCAGAATTAGTACCTACCAATACTTCCAAGAAAATCTAGGTCACTACATGCATCATGTTGGAGTGGAGAAAACCTTACCACAGTGGGAGCAGGCTAAATGATGGCCCCCAAAGTTATCAGGGCTTAAGCTCCAGAACCTGTCAATGTACCTTGATTGGATCCCTGCACATATGATTAAATTAAAGCTCTCACATTGTGGAGATTATCCTCGATTATCCAAGATAACCCTAAATGCAATTGCAAAAGAGGATTTGACAGAACTGGAGAAGGCAATGTGGAGATGGAGCAGGGAGGGATGTGGACATGATGGCCTTGGAGACTGGACGATGTGCCCCCAAGCCGAGGACTGCTGGCAGTCCCCAGAAACTCTGGAAGGAGCATTACTGCTGATACCTTGGTTTTGATCCAGTGAAACTGATTTCAGACTGTTTCTTTAAACCACAAAGTCTTCTGGTATTTGTTACAGTGGCCTGTATTAGCAAACTAATATACGAGCTAGCTATCTAGAAGCAATAAAAGAGAATATGGATATATAGCATCGCAAAATTAGAAAAAATCATACAGCAAAAGATAACACAAAGTTAACGAAAAACAATAAATGTGAAACAAATAGTATTTGTCATGCAAATCAGAGATGAGGGTTTAACAGCTGTACTCCATAAAAATAGATTAAAATTTAATAAGGCCAGTAGTCCAATAAAATGTGAACAAAGTATAAGACTAGATAATGATTAAGAAAAGTAAGGCTACATAGCCAAAAGACATAAGGAGATGCTTTACATAGTCAAGGGAGGCACAGAGTGGTGTAAAGAGACCTTTTTTTATTGTACTCATAGAGACTGGAAAAAATTTAAGAGTATCACCATATGCTTTTATCAGCGATTTGGGGAAAAGATACTCTGACATACTGGCTTTCTTCCATCCCTGAATCCTATTCTTAGAAATCTATTCCAGAAACATCACCACAGGGTGTGTTTGTGTGTGTGTATCATTATACGAGCATGGAAAAATGCAGAAACTCATTATCTTGGATATGCTATTACTTACACATACATACGTGTGTATATATCTGTGTATCCATATAAAGTTTAAATCAAAATTTAAAAGAAAACACAACTGACTAAATGTAATAAACATTTAATGACACAGTTATGAGAAAACAGATTTAGGATTTAGTTTAAGCCATAATGTACTTTCAAAGCAATACATATGCCTTGATTTTTTTTTTAATTTATGACATTAGAGATAAGACCCTTTGAAAGTCAATTCATTAGTTTATCTAACCAATTAGTTTCAATTTGCTATAAGATCAGTGTCTCTTCTATTTATTTATATTTGATATTTTTTTCCACTTGTATGATACACAAAGTTTGCTACAGACATAAGCATTAATATATTATTTCCTTGTGTATTTGTCAGTGTTAATTTTTATTCTCATATACACCCAGGACAGAGTGAAGTATCTTTTAAACAAGGGACTTATGAGCCAGGGGCTTTGATTGTGCTGGAGTTAGTGAATGAAACACACAGATGACAAGCAAGTAGAATCCAAGGTGACAAATTCTGGATGGAAGGAGTCCAGATCTAGAGGAAAATAGAGCAGAGGTCTAGCAACCCAGCCTAAAGCATTCAGGAAAAGCTCCTCAGAGGAAGGGAGGGAAGAAAGATGTTCCAGGTGGAGCCCTCTAGTGGACAGTCCAGAAAACAGCGCCAGACAAGGCTGGGGAGATGGACAGGGCACATCGAGGAGAGTCTTGTAAGATGGGGTAAGAGTTTGGATTTTATCCGGGAAACAGCGTGGACCTGCTGAAGCGTTTTACACAGGGAAGGATGCAATCAAATTTTTGTTCTAAAAGAGAACTCTGCAAATTGGAGAATGATTGATATCAGGCAAGATGGAGGCTGAAGGAGAAGGTTGGGGTATTGTTTGGTGAGAAATAATACATAACAGCCTGAGATAGGAAAGTGTCAAGGGCTAGGAAGAGAGACCAGAAGGAATCCAGGTAGCATTTAGAAGACAGCATAGTGACGAACTTGACTAGGTTGGGGTGTGAGGGTGATAGTGGACTTGGAGACAGTGGCCAGAGTTCTCAAGCAGGTCTCAGGAAGTTCCAGTAAGTTGGGATTCCTCATCCCAAGCCAGAAGGTGAGATGGCGGCCGTGTCATCTCTTCCCAAATGTCCCGAGGTCATGAGTCACGGGAGCTCAGACAGAACCACGGTCCAGCTCCTTAGAGGACAGAGTGCGACAAGGAATACCGTTATAGAGCTGCAGAGCGCATCCACTGTGGAGGGGCGCTGCCCGTCCATTTGCCATCTCATTATGGGATTTAATTATCCTGAGCAGTTAATCATCAAGACTTTGCCTAATAATGGTTATCTCAATTATGTATCCCGGGGGCCTGAACATAACCATCTGTCAGGGGCAAATGAAGAGAGGTGAATATGCTCGTTGGGCCAAGAATGGGCCTGGAAATAGCAAGGGATTAATATGGGAAGCTGCGCGCTCAGTAACTGAGCCCTGAGCAGCTGGAATCCTACAGTCGCTGGGAGGCTGCTCAAGCGTCCACCCTGGCTGCAGAGGGCAGGCCAACAACATTGCCTTGGCATGGCCATTTCGCAGCGTCTGGGAGAGCACAGCATCTGCAGGCCTGTGTCCTTCCTGAGCTGCAGAGGAAAGAGGTGAGATTGGGGCAAGAAAAGAACACCAGGGGGCGCCAAACACTCTGGCTTCCCCATCACTTGTTGGGAGTGGGCAGAGGGCCCCACACAGTCCAGGGGCAGAATTCCTTCCCTCAGCGCCTGTGGCTCAAGTGACTTAAGGCGCCAACCACCTAAGGTGGCAGGTTCGAATCCCCACCCCCGACCCCCCAACCAACAACGACGGCTGCAACCAAAAAAAAAAAAAAAAAAAAAAAGAACCTCACTCTGGATAGATTCCAGCTAACCCAGGGAGTACCCATGAGAATGTTCTAAGTGCTACCTGAAAATCCTACGGTCTTAAAGTCCCTCAGACTTCCCAGCCTCTTTCTTACTCTACTTTTTGAGAACTGATCTTTAAACCAATGAGCAAAAAGAAGAAAAACCCATCTTGGGTAGTCACACAAATGTACTCACTGCAGCAACATTTATTCAGAAAAAGGGGGGGAAAGAGAAATAGCTTAGATGTCCAAATAATAGAGAGAAATAGATACATAAATTTAATCTGGCGAATTCATCATATTGTATACTATCTAGCCAATTAAAAAAATGCTTGCTCAAATTTCTGATTAAATAGAAAAGTGCTTATGTGGTAAAGTTCAAAATTAAGATATAATTTATGTAATATGAGCTTATATATGTAAATTAGGCATAAAATATCAAACGGTCAACAAATTTTTTGTTGATGGCCATATAATTGATTTTGTTTCCCTTCTATTTTTCCTGTAATTTCCAAGTTTTTATGGTGAGAAGAAGCTATTACTGTTATAATGAGAAAAAAAAAATTATTTTTTTTAAATGAAAGTACCAAAACGATAAATGGCCATAGGGAAATAGGAAATATCTTACATAAGGACGTAAGTATAGAAAGAAAACGAACACACAAGCAAAGAAAATTCAGATAAAACAATCTTTAAGAAAGTAATTCTTTAATCTAAATCATTAGAAAGACTATCTTGGGATCATGATATATTCGTGTCTGGATAATTGGATTTAAAAGGAATCATAGAGGTCAAAGTCTCTCTAAAGCTAGTACTTATGAGTTTACATCAGAATAATGATTTCCCTTGAAAATATATTGGAAAGCAACCAAGAGGATGCTCAGGATTACTCAACAGATGGAGACATGAAAGCGTGGAAAAGCAGCAGGAACTTACTGCAAAAGAAGAGAACTCAGGGAGCACCAGAATCCACCAGGGCCTGAGAGCACTGAGTCCCGCTGAGCAGCCAGGAGCAGAGGCAAGTCTGCGCAAGCCTCCTCACCGACAGCCCCTTTCACTGTGTTCTGTCCCCTGCTCTGATAAACAGGTGGTCTGTCTTCCTCGCTGCACATTGAGCTCTACGGGGCTGGGGGCCATTGCTTCATTGATTGTGTATCTTCAGCAAACATCACACCACCTCAATAAATGTTCAACAAAGGCCCCTTCAAAATCACTTTGTAGCCACATTTTGAATGGGAAAATGCTAATTCATAAATAAGCACTTGCTGAGTGTTGGCGTGGTGGCTCACGTCTGTAATCCTAACATGCTGGGAGGCTGAGGTGGGTGGATTAGGCGCCTGAGCTCAGGAGTTCAAGACCAGCTTGAGCAAGAGCAAGACCCTGTCTCTAAAACTAGCTGGGCATTGTGGTGGGTGCCTGTAATCCCAGCTACTTAGGAGACTGAGGCCAGAGGATCACTGGAGCCCCACAGTTTGAGGCTGCTGTGAGTTATGACACCACGGCACTCTACCCAGGGTAACAGAGTAAGACTCTGTCTCCAAAAAAAAGTGATATATATACACACACACTTATATATATTTGCACTCGCTGAGTGTTGATTTTGCATAGCAGGGACAAGATGCTATTTTGAAACAGGGAGAGTCTCTTTCCATAGGGTAAAGCTGGATAGACAGCTTAATATTATACTTGCTGACACTGCACCAGGAGTCCTGCTGAAATCCTATTTAGCCTGGAGAGGAGAAGGCTGAAGAGTAATCGACTATTACACATCAACCAGTAGTCACTGAGCTCCCTTCTCTCCGCCGATGCATGGGACAATAAAGTCACTGGAACAATACAGCAGGGGCCTCGAGGCCAGGACTGTGGGAAATATTCAAATACAAGCTGTTGCTTATTTACAGCACCACTGAGGAAAAACTGCAATAACAGGTTTAAACTGAAACAAGCAAAATTAGCTTCCCAAACCAAGTGGGGATGGCGGGGTAGAGGCCAACCTGGCTCTGTTTTGAAACCTATGAAAATCACACAATGTTTATTAGACTGGGATGGTTTCTATAGCAGTAATACTCAATCCTAGCTGCTCTGTGGAATCCCAGAGTCATCTCTAAAAAGCATCAAAGCCTGGCTTCCTTTCCAAGTATTCTAATTTAACTGTTCTGGGTGGGCCTGAGCATCAGTGCAGTTGAAAAGCTCTTCAGGTGGTTCTGTCAGCTGTGGTTAGAAACCACCATATTGGGAGACAAGCAATCCAGCTAAAAGATGAGAATGACTTAGAGAAACCCATATTTTTCTTTCTCCTTTCTTCACTCAAGCCCTGAAGAGCAACTTGAATTTGTATTCTGGGTAGAATGATCTTAACTTCTTTTCATAGATGTTGAGATCTGGATAGACAGCTTAATATTACACTTGCCGTAAGTTTACATAGAGAGTGAAGTGCCCACTGAATTTCTTTTTTTTTTTTTTTTTTTTTTGAGACAGAGCCTCAAGCTGTCCCCCTGGGCAGAGTGCTGTGGCATTACAGCTCACAGCAACCTCCAACTCCTGGGCTCAAGCGAGTCTCCTGCCTCTGCCTCCCAAGCAGCTGGGACCACAGGCGCCCGCCACAATGCCCGGCTATTTTTTGGTTGCAGCCGTCATTGTTGTTTGGCGGGTCCGGGCTGGGGATTTGAACCCGCCACCTTAGGTGTACGTGGCTGGCGCCCTAGCCAGTTGAGCTATAGGCGCCGAGCCGCCCACTGAATTTCTAAGTAAATGTAGTGAACAACAAAAATAAATGTAAAAACAGCAACTAGCCTTTAGGAGCTCCATTTTTAATTGTTTGACAACTGTTATATAATATAATCAAATTAAAAAAACCAATCAATTGAGAAAGGCTTTATTATACCCATTTTATAGATGAGGAAACTGAGGATTAGAGTTGTGACATTTGTTCAATGTGCTCACAACCCCTAAACTATCAAATGTATTTAATGCCAAACCTTATGGTATTTTCACTATCTGTGTAAGAGGTATGACAATTAAGTTCATGAACTCATCCTAGAAACGGTAGTACGTACCTCATTGCTGAATATCACCATAGTCACCTTTGAGGTACTGCCCTTGGGAAGCTGTGCACCAATGCCAGCACCTAGTCCACCCTTCAAAGCAATTTTGAAACTTCTTTTCGGGAATGATCATCAGAGCCATTGTCATACAACAGTCTGAAAATTAAGTTGGTGAACTTGCCACCATGTGCTTATGTTGACAGCACTGTACAGACAACTCAGTAAGGTTTCATAACCTTGGTCTATCACTGTGTCACATCTGTGTGTCAATGTGTGGTGGTGTCTTGCGGAGTGGGTGGTGTTCATTATTGCCATTGTGTGTTTTTGTGTGCCATATGACACAAATGTAGCATTTTTTTCTAGGATGAATCCTTGAACTTGACAGTGCTCATAGCATATACCTCTGATTAATACCTAATTTGCCTTTTCTATGAAACCAAGCTCTGAGACCTGAATATAAACAAAATAACCAATTCTTTACAGAGCCAAATAACAGAGCATTAGTATATATCCTAATTATGTTTTCATTAATTTATACACGTTTTCTTTTTACCTTTATCCTCACTCAAGAAGACAAAATTCACTGTAGGAAGTTTGTATAATACAGCAGAAACGTGTATAGGCCTCAGGAACTACATCAAAACAAAGATGAAGTATGCGTTTTCCATGTTGCATTAAATGTCCTGCTTTCCCTGAGTGCCTCATTCAGCCTACAAGTGACAATACCCTAACCTACTAATTATAACAAACTCAAAGAATTTTAATTATTTAAAAGCATCTGGTCTTCACCAACTATGCACATCTTCTTTCAGGCAAAATGAAAAGCAGACAGCACTGTGATTTTATCTTCCTTGGGTTAAAAGGAAAGACATTTTAATAAACCATTTGATGATCAAGCCATAAGATTATTGGATATTTTTACCAGACATGGTAATAGAAATTGTCAAAAATAGGATTCTTCCTGAGTTCCAGACATACTCCTGTCCTGAGAAGTAGATGCTGATTGCTTGCATAATGAGTGAAAGAAGAGCCTCCTTCAAAAGACTTGAGGAGGGGATAGAGGATCCTTTAGCACTGAATAATGCCAGGTCATGTGGGCCTTCAATTTAAAACAACAACAAGAAGCAAAGAACCAGCTAACGGATGGATCAACAAAAATCAGAAGTGATGGTAGGTTTGACAAGCCCCCAGTAATCTTGAGTTACTGAGTATTCAAGATTCAAGATGTCAGCTGTCCAAAGCTCTCTATATGCTTTTTTTCCTAACATGAGCAACTCAGCAAATACAGATTGGGATTTTAGGTTATTTTCTACTCAATGATACTGTTCTAGGATCAAATATGTCACAATCTTACCAGATAATGACTTTACCAGATAGTGATTGATCAAAAACTTCAGGACAATCAAAAGGTAATAAAAGTATTCTTAAGCTTATAGAATTCTTGAGAATAAGGTTTTTGGATGGGGAGGAAGAAGTCAGTCCTTCTCAATCTTCATCAAAGCTGAAGTGGTCCCTGCTTCACCAGGAATAGAACAGATGCTTCTCAAAGGGTGTATCAACCAAGAAGTGCCTGAACAGATGAGTGTGAACAAGAGCATGTATGCATGCATATAAAGGTCTGTAATTAATAAATCAAATGAGAGCCGGAATTCCACAATAAAAGATAATTTGCCTAATCCTTCTTATCTACCCAGAGTCTCACCTTTCTGGAAACAGTGACCTCCTTTTAAACTTTACATGGTGACCAGGCCAGTTGCTAGCACAGTGCCAGAAAGGTAGTTAAAACTCATGGGATAATAGAATTAAATGGACTTGAACTAGAGCTGTAGCCTGTACACAGATAAGTGAATATGAATAACAACATTCATTATCATAACAAACACTTACTTGGGCACTAAAATTGTCAAACATTGTTATTCATGCTTTCCATGTTTTAACTAACTTAGTCGAAACAACAACCTATGTGGCAGATTCTGATTTTGCTCATGAGGAAACTGAGGCAAAGAGAGGTCAGCCGCTTGCCCAGGGTCACACTGCTAATCAGTGGGTCCTAAGAAATCTGAGCCCCTCCCTTGGTTCATTTCTACAGTCTTTCTAAGATCTGCTAACCGCTTACTGTGCAGAGACAAGATCCGGGCTTGTACTTTCCACCAATGACCTCCTGAATTGTTTATCTTTCATGCTTGTTGCTCATTAACTTGAGTAAATACCATTCAATTTAAAAAAACCATAATTTTTCTAAATCAAACAACCGTGATGTGTCATCAGTTGGCAATCACGGCTCACTAGTAGGCCAGTATCTAATTGAGTTCACATAAATACATCTCTTTAAGATTCGGTTGCTACAGCTGATTATTTTATTTGTTTCCTTACAGTGAATTCATAGATAATGGGATTTTTTTTTTTCCCCAATGAATTAGGTGGTTCTACTAACAAATAAGCCTTCATGTCATTTACATTTTCTGGCTTTTTCTGAACAGTCTTAATTTCATAAATCCCCATCTTTTTATCCCATAAATTAGCAACCGAAATGCCCCAGGAATTTCAATATTTTACATTCAAAGGGAAACTCATCATTGGACAGAAAGAAACAATTTTTTTTTGCCTGATCTTGTATTTTCATTGAATTCTGAAATATGGCTATCATACAGCTTCCTAGCCCTTAGCACAGATGTGACACGGAGTAAAGGCATTGTCCACTTTCCTTTAAAGCAAAGGGATTAACACCCAGTGAGAGGTAGGAAAGATAAAATGGGTTTTTGTAGGGTGGGAATCAAAACAGCAAAGCTTTGGAAACAGAGGTAAACAATTTCAATCAATATGTCTGTTTCTATGCAAATGAAAAATAAGGCAGGCATTCATCATTCCTGTTAGTTATAATCATTGCTCACTCTCACAAAATTGCTGCTCTGCCAGAGAAGAGACAGATACCATGTCCAAGTTTGGGTTCATTTTCTGCTGAGATGGCCTGCCTAGCACTGGCTACACAATTTCTTGATGTATTTTTTTTTTTTAATGTTGCTCCATAATAAATAGATAGCCTGCGTTTTGGTTACAGTTCTTGATACATGAACTTTATGGTTCCATTTAGGACTTTTCAGGCTCCACTGATTTAAAGCAAATGCTATATTTGACTGTTTTTCCCCAAATACAAATGTTACATTTGACTGTTTTTTAAAGTATTATCTAAAAAAAAAAAAAAAGGAAAATAAGCTGTGTACAGCTGAGTCCATTTTTATTACACATATTTGTGAATGATACTATTTCTTCCAGTATGTCTTAAATAAAATTTAAATTAGACTCACTTGAATAATTAAGGTGTGAACTATTTTCCTGGTATTCTTTGCATGCAATAAACTAATTAGTGATTATATCCCAATATTTATAAAGTCTTAGTAATAATAAAAGCTTGCTCACTGGTCCAAAGACTGACTGCCCAAAGTTTAAACTATGGGTAGATTCTTGGTTTTCCTTCCATTTGAAAAATAAAATCAAGTAAAAATTTAAATCAAATTGGCGTTAGCTAGTGCCTTCTCTTTTTAGGAGAGGTAAAAACTTGGTGAGTGAGTTATACCTGTAAACAGAAGGGGGCGGGGTCCTTGAACTATATCCCAAAAGGAAAAGTTTTCAGCAAGTACCTGTTACTGAAAACTCCATTTCTGATCACTGCATGATTATCCCCCCATTTGCACAGTGGGAGGGGGGATAGGACACTTTAAACATCATCTTAAAATAGTCAAGAGATGATGTGTTTAGACAGGTTCCCCAGACCTTTTAATTCTAAGCCCTGCGGCGCACACTGCTCTAGGGGTTGAGAGAGGTGGATGGGGGAGAGGTGAAACAGAGCACATCAGGAGAAAAACTCCTTTTACTCTGCATGATTGTGCCATCTTTAAACACCACACAGTCCACGCCTGCCCCTTGGCCAGTGGAGACCAAATGCATGGAATTCTGCAAGGGTAGTCACTTGGCCACTATAGACCAGTGGATGAGGAGACCATCTACCACCTTGCTGAGGTGGAGCCCTCCAAACTTTGCTCTCATCCTCACTCCCTCCTATTACTAATTGGAACAGGCCAGGAACAAGCAGGAGTGGAGAGAGCTGTTTACAAGGTCAGCCTTGCAGCCCTTGGAGTCCGTGTAATTTCCCAAAGAGACAAAACCCCTCTGATCTTCCTGTTTGCAAATGTGAAACTGCCATTTATAAAAATTAATAAAGGGCTGCAAGATGGGAACTGCAGCAGGGGCCTGAACTCTGCAAAGGTACATGCATAGTTAAGATAATAACCAGCCATTGCTCCCTGCCTTGCTATCCTATAACTGCTTACTACTCAGGAGCTATGAAACTGATGGCCGTAAGATTCGTAGCTTTCTTAATCACTTCTACAGATAACCTAAGACTACTCTTTGAGACATTTTCCATACTCTTCATTTGGAGGGACCAATTTGATGCCAGTGGCCATACTTAGGAACTGACTCCACAGGTCTTGTGGCCCTCTACCTAGGATCTGACTCAGCACAAGAAGATAATTTATACTTTCCGCCCCATGAGTTCAGCCATTCAGCAGATCTAATTCCCTAGCCCTCTGTCCTCCAACCTATGTTTAAAACCTTATATTTCAAAAATTATCAGATAGACGTATTTGAGAAATTTCTGCCATCTCTTTGCTTAGTGCCCTGTGATACTGAACTCTCCCTGCTGCAATCTCTTGTGTCTCAGTGTGTCAGCTTTCTTCTGGGTAGTGGGCAATACAACCTGGGTGAATGGTAAAAAATGCAGATCTCTCTCTTGTGAAGAGGCAAAGTGAAATTAGCCTCAAAAGTATAGAAAAACAGCTGATTTAAAACTATACAGAAGCCTGGTGCTATTGGGGGACTGGGAGGCAGCTAAAAGGCATCATTTTGGCAGAGGGAATATGACTCTACCAGAAGACACTATTTCAAATTGGGTCCCATCCAAGAGTGCTGTGTGTGAGTTCAACAATGGTCAGGTCATTAAGATGAAAAATTCTATTCATTGGCAGGAGGCCAGTGACTTGGACCAAACTTCTAAGTGTTATCATCTTTGTACATCAATAACAACCATTTTAATTCATTCTCAAGTCATGAAATTGACAAAGATTCCCTCCTTGGCCACAGTCCAGCCAGGCTCCTCTCACCCCCCTTCTCAGCTTGGCCTGTGAAAACTGTAAACTCTGTACAGGTAATTTGATCCTTCCTCCCCATTAAAAGGCTTGAACAAATACTAACATAGCTTCTAACAGCTCAAGACCACATCCTTGGGAAGACCCTACCCTTACTTAAAGTACCTGCCTAAGAAAGCTCAAGGATACCTAAAGAATCTTCTGTTTGTTTCAGCCAACAGCTAACAACAAGACCTTTCTCCCAGTCTCTGTGGGAGAGTAGACACCTATGAAGTTGGACAGCTAAGTTCATGAACTCAACCTAGAAGAAGTATTCATACCTCATTATTGAATATCATTAGGGTTTCCTCTGAGGCACTTCCTTTGGGAAGCTATATAGTGATACCAGCACCTAGTCCACCCTTCACAGCAATTTTGAAACTCTTTCTGGAATGGCCATCAGAGCCACCATTGTATGAGATCCAACAATTAAGTCTGTAACTCATCATGGAAGAAGTGCCACATACCTCATTACTGACTATCATTATGGTCACCAGATAGAGGGCCATGGGAGTACTTCAAAGGTGACCATAGTTACCTTCTCTTAGCCACGGGGACCCCCCAAAATATCCTAAAGCTGAGTTGTTAGCCAGACATGCCTCATCATGCTCCCTTCCCTTCTTGGAGATGTCCTTAGTAACTTGTCAACAGATCTAAGGCTATGCAAGACTAAGCTTAAACCACACCTGCAGGCCATCAATTTACTCATCAGATCACTTGAGTTTAGATAAATGTCCAGTGGCTTATCTCTGATTAACAGACATCCTTCAGTTAAAACATTCCAAGCCTTTAGACAAAGCTTCATTTCTTTAACTAATTGCAAACTGAAGAATCTTCAAACCCATCTATAACTTGTAAGTTCCTGCTTTGAGATGTCCCACCTTTTCTGGCCAAACCAGTGTATGCCTTCCACATACTGATTTATGACTTGATGTGTAATTCCTGTCTCCCTAAAATGTGTAAAACCAAACAGCAATCCAACTATAGTGAGACCACTTGCTCATGGCTTCTTGAGCATGGTGCTCTCTGATCTATGATCTCACATATTTGGCTCAGAATAAACCTCTTTAAATTGTTATAGAGTTTGGGTTCTTTTCCATTGACACTTTCTTCTACCAGAAAATCTGAACACCTAGGAGGATTTGCCGAGCTCACAGAGCAAGACATCAGCATGGTTTAGTTCAACAGAGACTACTGAAAGCATATAAATCACCTGAAGATCTTTCTGAAATGCAGATTCTGGTTGGAGTAGAACTAGGGAGGGTTCTGAGAGTCTTTATTTCTTATATCCTCCTAGATAATATGGATGCTGCTGATTCTAAGGTCAAACTTTAAGAATGAGTTTATCTCATACCTGAATGGATGGTCAGATTAAAAACAAGAAAGGGGCCAAAATGTCCAGACTGCTTTGGAAGATCATGTCCACCTGAAAGAAGGGGTTCTAAGTCACTCACCTAGATGCCTGTGAAGTCCCTTGAGTGCTTCTGCTCCACTGATTTGAACCATCCACACCATCCCCAGAGCTGACCAGAGCTACGGGGTATCTCTCTACTTCTTCAGCCCAGAATCTCTTCGAAGGGAACACTGATAAATGTTGCCAGTTACCTAGGCTCTCCAAGCCCAAATGACTCTGAATCTAGATTGATTATAAGAATCCTTGAAGCCAACTAGGATTCGGGGCAGGGTCAGAGAAACAGTAGCACAGGGGAAAAAGAAGACCATTTGCCAGAGTTCAGTATGTAGTTGAAGAGAAAAATCCAGCATTCTCCAGACACAGGTTACCAGAAAGGAGATAACCAGATCATCAAGTCCAGGCATACATGCAGAACTCCCCCTTGTATGTTTAACACACCTGGCTACTCGCTGGTGCCCATGAAGTGGAAAGCAGCTGTTGACCATCCCTGCTCACCTGGCACAGACACTTGTACTGATCTGGGCTCCAGTACACTGTGTGGCTCGCTAAGTCAAACTAGAGCTCATGGTTCCTGTCCCATTCAGTGGGACAACTTAAAATGTCCTTAGTCCTCAGCTCCCAGAATCCCTTTGAATCCTGCAAATGGACTTACTGGGCAGCCCAGGGAATGCTGTGACAAGTGTGGAGTCTTGTTTATACTATCAGACCTGCTACAGCAGACTTCCCGATATTAGCTGCCAAGAATTCCTCCCTTGTATATGTGGGTGCTGCTCTGCAGTCCACTCTCCTCTCCTGAGGGCTGGCCTTGTGACTTTTCTTCGACTATCCGACTGTGGCAAGAGCACTATTCTATAGTTCAGGCACTAAGAAGTCTTATAGTTTTCACTTTCACCCTCTTGGAACTTAGCTGC
Source organism: Otolemur garnettii (assembly GCF_000181295.1). Taxonomy (NCBI): domain Eukaryota; kingdom Metazoa; phylum Chordata; class Mammalia; order Primates; family Galagidae; genus Otolemur; species Otolemur garnettii. Next base: position 4,956,088 of record NW_003852536.1, on the reverse strand, counting down.
TGTATGTGAATCTTGGGATAAATTCTTGAATGATGAGAATCTACTAGGAGAGATCTTGTCCTGCCCCTGCTACTCTCCCAGGTAAACGCAGAGATACGTGAGTGATTCTACCCAGCACTGTTGAAATAAATAAACAAGCAAACAAAAAGAAAAACCATGCAGTTAACCCACAGAATGATAGGAAATAATAAAAAATACATTTCATATTATTTTTTACACAATGCAGATTAACTGAACTAGAAACTGCTGCAGCAAAAACCTAAAGCCATGTGGCATTGCCTTTGAGACTGCGATAGTGGAGGCTGGAATCCCATCCCAAGGCTAGAAGAATAGTAAATAACTTGCTTTTGGAGCCTTGAGAAGAAGCCATATGTATTGTTTAGCAGCAGGGCGGCAGAGCGCTTGGCAGCACCACCACCTGCTATAAAATAAAAGATATAAAATATAACTCATGAGCCTGTGGAGCTGGCAGAAAGACTTTGCAGTAAGCTTACTCAAGTTTTTGCAGTATATGATAAGGTTTTACAAAAAAAAAAGATAAACTAAAGAAGGAACTGTTTAGCTTGCATGCAGAGTTTAGAGAAAATGTAGAGAGTCAACACAGTGTCTCGTCCACAAAATATTCTCAAAGTAAGAAGGGGTGTTAGATGGGGCGCTGTGACCCTCTCAGCTAGACAAAAGACCTCTGCGTTGCATGTACTTTTACAATTTTCTGTATGTGATGATGTTTTGACATCTCAGAAAATCTTCCAGGCTGGGGAGAGGCTGTGCCTCCCAGGGCTGGGCAGTTCTTAGAGGTTGGAAACAGCCAACTGGAAGCGTGCCTTTGACATGCAAATGAACCAACTCAGAGCAACTCCTCTGCTGTTCAGCTCTTAAACCCCAAGAGGCAATATTCTTCTGCCTCAGTCATCAATGCAACTAGGAAGCACTGCTGCACCCTACAGCTTGGAGCCGATAGGCATTATTCCCACTCATCAATCATGCAGTGCATGCCCTTTCTCATACACAGATGCAACAGTAAAGGCTCTGACCAGACCTTTGCTTGCCCTGCCCTCTGCCTCCTAACCACCCGGGTGTTTTTCTGTGTGGCCCTGGTGTTGTACTTCACCTTCTATCTCGAGGACCTAGAAGTATCATAAACGTTGTTTTCCTGAGCCTCTCCTCTGTCTCTCCTTGTCGCTGACCATCCCATACAATGATACAGAACGGGCCCCCAGCAATTATAAGGGTGAAGTCCTAAAGCATCTTGAGTTACAGCCCAACCTAGAGAAAGAACCATCTGCTGCCCGTTATTGGTGGGTGTGGCTCTTTAATAGAGGTGGCTATGATTGGATGCATAGGATGTTGACACTTTTTTAAGGGATTGTACCATTTTGGACTAAAAAGGGATACAGATGGATTAAAATGGAAATGAATCTCTAGGGCCTTAAATTCTAGGGGCGGGAAGCAGAAGAGAAACTAACTACAAAATGGCCGGGTTTGGTGGCTCACGCCTGAAATCCCAGCCCTCTGGGAAGCTGAGGCAGGAGGATTGCCTGAGCTCA
>NW_003852536.1:4953654-4954521 GCF_000181295.1 Otolemur garnettii | reverse complement strand
GGGCACCTGTGGTCCCAGCTACTTGGGAAGCTGAGGCAGGAGGATTACCTGAACCTAGGAGTTTGAGGTTGCTGTGAGTTATGCGAACCCCATGACAGCGTAGTCCAGATGACAGAGTGAGACTCTGTCTCAAAAAAAGAAAAGAAAAGAAAAGAAAAGAAAAGAAAAATAAGTAAGTCTGAAGCAAACACAGGCTATTTCTCATGAAAAAAGGAGAACAACACAGATAGAGGAGCTTCTGAGAATAGCAGATTAGTAAATCACTCCCAGGGCTCAGAACTAGATGCTAGTCTAGACACATTTCTCTTCTTAGAGTTCAAAAAACTGGTAACACGCGCCAGGCTGGATTCAGAATCACTGCAACTAAAGTCTGATGTGTGCTCCCCACTTTCCTGTCTTTGAACAGAACTGTGTATAATTAGCCCTGTCTCACCATCCTGTGTTTGCAGTGTGTGCTGTGGTTCAGGTAACTAATCTGTTTAGTTCCCACACTTTCACATCAAGAGAAACCCACGTGGGGAGCTTCATCCAGATACAAGCCCAGTGCAAATAAAGAGATCCTGGGTTTTGAGTTGAAGGAGTGAAAGACGCATCATCCTGAATTATATCGGGTTGGTATATTGATTATTTCAAGATGAAAACATTCGAGAAATTGTAGTTTCAGAAAGAGCTAATTGCCCTGTCTCTTCCTCCATGCTGCCGTAAGGATTCCTCTTGAAGAGCTACTCCCCTCGAACCAAGGTGAAAAATTAGCCTTTATCAGCAGAGACGGGATGTTGGGAGCTGCAATGGACCTGCATAAAAATACTTAACAAAATAACCCTTGTCTTCCACTAGCTTAACCAACCCCCATATGTCTCCTAGTGA
>NW_003852536.1:4952114-4953634 GCF_000181295.1 Otolemur garnettii | reverse complement strand
TCAAAAAAAGAAAAAAAAGAAAAGAAAAGAAAAGAAAAGAAAAGAAAAGAAAAGAAAAGAAAAGAAAAATAAGTCTGAAGCAAACACAGGCTATTTCTCATGAAAAAAAGGAGAACAACACAGATAGAGGAGCTTCTGAGAATAGCAGATTAGTAAGTCACTCCCAGGGCTCAGAACTAGATGCTAGTCTAGACACATTTCTCTTCTTAGAGTTCAAAAAACTGGTAACACGTGCCAGGCTGGATTCAGAATCACTGCAACTAAAGACTGATGTGTGCTCCCCACTTTCCTGTCTTTGAACAGAACTGTGTATAATTAGCCCTGTCTCACCATCCTATGTTTGCAGTGTGTGCTGTGGGTCAGGTAACTAATCTGTTTAGTTCCCACACTTTCACATCAAGAGAAACCCATGTGGGGAGCTTCACCCAGATACAGGCCCCATGCAAATAAAGAGATCCTGGGTTTTGAGTTGAAGGAGTGAAAGACGCATCATCCTGAATTATGTCGGGTTGGTATATTGATTATTTCAAGATGAAAACATTCGAGAAATTGTAGTTTCAGAAAGGGCTAATTGCCCTGTCTCTTCCTTCATGCCGCCATAAGGATTCTCCTTGAAGAGCTACTCCCCTCGAACCAAGGTGAAAAATTAGCCTTTATCAGCAGAGACTAGATGTTGGGAGCTGCAATGGACCTGCATAAAAATACTTAACAAAATAACCCTTGTCTTCCACTAGCTTAACCAACCCCCATATGTCTCCTAGTGACTGCCCCAGGAATTTACTACTCCTAGCCAGATCCCCTTTGTTCTGTCATTTCTTCTCAAATTAATTATTCTTTGTCTAAAAAATATCAAAGCATTTCACTTTTGCAACTACTTTAAACGTCACTCTCTTCTGAAGATCCTCACGTACATGTAAAATTAATAAGACATGTTTGCTTTTCTCTTATTAATCTGCCTTGTGTCCAGTTGGTTTCTAGATCCAGCCCCAAAGCCCACTAACACCTCATGGGGGGTTAGAGATTAGGTCTAGCTTCCCTACAGAGCCATCGATAGAATAAGACTCAAATTTTAGGGAATGAGGTGAATGTATTTGTCATGTAGAAAAGCTACGAATTGCTATGGCCGGAGAGTGGCCTGTGGTGTACCATTTCCAAAGACAGCTGCCGACCCTTCTTCTCATTCCTGTACATGGATGCAACTCCTTCACCTTGGGCTCGTGGCTTGCTTTAGCCAATGGAATAGCTTGGAAGCAATATTCTGTAGGTCTGGGGCTTTAGCAGGCCTCAAAGCTTCTGCTTCTGCTTTCTTGGGATCCAACCACTATGTAGAGAGCTCAGGATAGCTTCCTGAATGATGGAGGAACATGCAAAAGACAGATCCAGCCTCCTCCAGATGGTCCAACCACGCTAGTTAAGATGCATCTTGCCAGAGATGCTGGCGTGGATGTGGAGAAAAGGGAACACTCCTACACTGCTGGTGGGAATGTAAACTAATATGTTCCTTTTGGAAAGACATCTGG
>NW_003852536.1:4947828-4952094 GCF_000181295.1 Otolemur garnettii | reverse complement strand
AGGGAATGAGGTGAATGTATTTGTCATGTAGAAAAGCTACGAATTGCTATGGCCGGAGAGTGGCCTGTGGTGTACCATTTCCAAAGACAGCTGCCAACCCTTCTTCTCATTCCTGTACATGGATGCAACTCCTTCACCTTGGGCTCATGGCTTGCTTCAACCAATGGAATAGCTTGGAAGCAATATTCTGTAGGTCTGGGGCTTTAGCAGGCCTCACAGCTTCTGCTTCTGCTTTCTTAGGATCCAACCACTATGTAGAGAGCTCAGGATAGCTTCCTGAATGATGGAGGAACATACAAAAGACAGATCCGGCCTCCTCCAGATGGTCCAACCACGCTAGTTAAGATGCATCTTGGATCCTCCAGCCCCAGGGAAACTACCCCCGCCAACACTATGTCAATCAGAGATAAGTCCATCTGCCAAACCCTGTCCAGAATCATTAATACATAAATGGCTGCTATTTTTTAAACCACTAAGTTCCAGGATGATAAATTATGCAGCAATAAATCCTAAAAGACCCACTTAAGCAGCAGAGATGGAAAAGTGCAGAGCACAGTTAGACAATTCATTCAGTTTTTCTTTAGTATGGCTTCCGTGTTTTTTGTTTGGTTGGTTTCACCAATTTTCCAATAACTTGACATTTAATAGTATGAGTGACTAGAGTCAACCAAATATTGAACAGATTCCCTAGATTTCAAAGCACCAATAATGGTTATGGGCTTAATGCCAACACATTTTTGCATATGATGAGGTCAAATCTTATCTTCCCCATGACCCAGACACGACATGTAAGTATGGGCTGATGGTCAGACACTTGCATAGGAAAGCTCAACGTAAACTGTCATGGTTGTACCAATATAAAGAACAATACACTAAATATAACCAGGATCATTTTCTTATATTCAGAGCCTTTTATTCAGAAATCATTTCGATCATTTAGTCAGTTTCCTAGAAGTTGTTGTCTGCAATAAGCACAATTTCTCTTCCTCATTCATTGGCATATGATAGAGACAAGAATAAATAATTATCCTGGGAAGTTTGACTCTACTATTAAAAAAAATTGAGTTTGAAGGCTGAAGGTGAATTACAACATAAATTAATCAAATAAATGCCTCCGCAAGGAGTTATGGAACTACGCATGTAAACAGGCTGCACAAAGCAGAACTGGGCCACACCACTGACACAGACTGTCGTGTGAAGGCGCCCCCTGAAGTTGTTCACCACAGCAAGGCTGTTATCAAGAGCCTAGTGCAGGTATAGGCGAAGCACGACTTTGCCCTTGAAAACCTGGCATTCTTGTAGGAGCTCAGTGACAAGTGATTAACAACGGCACATATACACGGATGTAATGATGTACATGTACTCCGGGTGAGGGTAGACTAAGAAAAATGAGCTTGAGCTTGAGAAGCAGAGGGCAAGAATGCTGAGGAGTGTAAAATGCACGTAAGTACAATCACATCACACACACAGAGGATGCAGCTTACCTGACATGCTGATGGATGAGTGTGGTTGAGGTCCCAATGGGAAGACACTATGTCAACAGACTTTTTGGCCATGTTGAGTAAATTCATCCAGCCTTGGAAAAGTGATAAGTGAAATGGTGCATTTTCTGAATAGTTAAGGCCTTCAGGAATATTTTCCACCAGGGCAATTCTTAGAAAAGATTTTGAGAAACAAACAAATAAAATCTAGTCAAATTGGAAGCCACAGATACATGCATATAGAGACATCTGAAAAATATTCTTTCTGAATGTATACTTTCCTTACAATTTACTTTTTTTTACCAAATCAGTCTTATATCCTCCCTTTGCTAATCTACTCCTGTGTTCTGAACGTTTATGTTGTTTTTCCACAGTTAGCACCTGTATTTTAGAAAATCATGACATTTATCTCTACTGGCCAATTTCAAATTAGCCTTGGAAAAAAATTCAGAGCTTCCTCTATCTTCCTCTAGTAATATATTCTTTATTTTTCTTCTACAGCAATGCAATTCTTTTATAAAATATTACTCTGCAAGCTACTTGAGACCATAAATCAAGTCTTGTACATCTCCAATTTCTAATACAATGTTGGGCACCTATTAAAACTCAGTAAAGGTGATTATTATTGCTTAACATCTCTGTTAATACTTCTTAGCCTCAGGGGTTAAAGCGACTCTGAAAAGAGTTATAAAACTTCCCTGTTGCAGGGATTTATTAAAGTCAGAGATAAGGAATTTAAATGATAGTAACAATCAAGCACTAAAAAACTGCAATCAGAATTATCCTAATAAGTTTGTTTATGTATATATATTAAATATTGACAGCATATCATTGTGACTGGTTCTCCTTGATATTTCAGCAAAGGCTGCATTTTTTTCACTTTTGAGTTAGGTAACACATAATTTCCTAACAAAGGAGTGAATAGCTATTTCCCAGTTTAATAAATGCATATCCATCTGCAATTCTTGATGAAAAAACGCCAAACCCTTATGAAAATACCTGTTAAATATTTCTAAAACAAAGAACTGTTTTATTCATACTTAAATGCCCAGAACCAGCAACATAATTAGAGCTCATAAGTGCTTATGGAATGAATTTTCTCAGCTTTCAATGAAGAATTCAGCACTTTCAATAATATTGTTGACGGTTACTCTTAATGACACTTGTTTCACTTAGTTTGCTTTAGAAACAAAAACAACATTGCTGGTAAAACGTTCTGGTGTATTTGAGGAACCTAGAATATTATACCGAGAATGAAGTTGGGGAATGAGGCCTAGAGACATTCACAATTTGGGGGCCCAATCACCCCACCCCACCCCCCCAGCCCTTAGAAGAACAGGACAAGCAAATTGCTCTGTGCAACCCCAAAATGACTATGACAAATCTTCTCTAGTCCTCAGAAACATATAATCTAATGGAAGAGCCTGTCTTGTGCATACTTATTCAAAAAGAGGTAGAATCTGATAAATGCTGAAACCAGGAGTAGGAAGTTTAGTTGGGCAGATAATTCACCTGAGCATCACTGGAATGTGGAAAGAAAGGAAAAATTGATTGTGATTGGGGACATCTGGAATTGAAAGAAGCTGGACCTGAAATTAGTCTTCAAAGACAGAATTTTTAAGGAGTGAGCTAGAAGAGAAAGATATTCTAGCAAAGGGGAAAAGTTGGGGAACTATAATGTGTCCAGATATTCGTGAGTTTGTAAACTAAGGGGAGTGTGAGGCAGGAGCTTGTGATGATGGGGAAAACTGGCAGCCTCTGTAGGGGCCACACGGCAGGGCTGGTGGACCAGGGGGAGGAGTTGGATTTCATTCTGATGCACTGGGAGAAGCACGTGTGTTTTAGGGGAGGGACTTGACAGCATAGCTGTCTGCTATTGGAACAGAGACGGGGAGAAGGAAGAGGACAAGTCAGAGTGGAGGATGTTAAAACAGTTGGGGAAAGAACAAGCAGTTTGAATTAGGTGGATGAGAATTTTTAAAAGGCATGCAATGGACATTTTAGAACCTCAATTGTAAACATTTAGTGTTGAATGGATATGAGGAGCAGGAAAAGGAGCCAGAGAGGCTTCTCAGACTTCCTTGCAGAGCCTCCATACCGTCCCTTAAGCAGGCTCTGCAACAACTTCCAGTGGTCTTCTCACCTGGATTCTTGCTCTTCTCTAAGACATTTTCCATGCCACAGCTGGATTAATCTCTTTTAAATGGAAATACAATGCTCTGCCTTTTGCCTAACTAAATTTCCCATGAACTTCCCCGCTGTCCTTGGGATGGTGGGTCCTCACCCCGCCCAACCGGCTGACAAGCATTTAGCAGCCTGCCCTGTCTTTCTGCAGCTTCACCACTTTCTAACTCCCTTTTTGGACTTTATGCCGCAGCCACCCTTTACATCTTTTTCTCCTTCCTTGCTGTTCTCTCTAGACTTTGGCATTTTGTGTACGTTTTCCCAATTCCTACACTGATCAGAGCTATCTCCCAATTAACTTTCACGGTTCTGATCAAAACATCAATAAGCTTCCCTATGCCCCCAAACTAGGCTAGATCCTTTATTATCACGCCTACGGTGACCTGTTCCTCCGCTTTCATCCTACTGATCACTCTTGAAATTTCTTGCTCAAGGTTGACTCTCCTCGATGAGTCTGTAGGGTGTGTAGAGGCAGGAACCTACTCCACTGGCCCAGTATTGTGTCCTCACTGCCACACATACCCCACAGCAAGTGTCCAAAGAATGACTGCTGAGTTTCAGGAAAGTGGGAACTGGGAAGATGGGGGCTAAGGCCCATTCA
>NW_003852536.1:4926533-4947397 GCF_000181295.1 Otolemur garnettii | reverse complement strand
AAACACAACAGCTGCCAGCAAATAGAAGAACTGACTAGTTTTAATGTTACTTTGATATAAAAGACACGCCAAGAAAGATAAGAGGAGATTCACGAAGCTCAGATAAACTGAATGTATGAATTTGGGGGGGGGGGTGCAAAGGGGTCCCCTTTCTTCACGCTGTTTTGTGTGGCTTCTGCTAAACACAGAGATAAGTGAGGGTTCCCAGTCTCTTTGGGGAATCTTTAGACCAGGTCTCCTTAACCTTAAATCTACGGGTAGAATTCAGGGGGATCTATGCGCTTGCTTTTGTGTATTTATTCCCAAATCTCTAAGTAAAATGTAACATTCCCTTCAGTTGTGAACATAGACCATAAACCAAAGGATTATTAGCAGAACTTGTGATTTAGTTTCCCTTAAGAATTTTTTTAAATAAAAAAAGTACTGTTATTAGACTGTTATACCCAACATTTCCAAGTCTTCATCATTATACTGACATTCTGGCAGTCGTCAGCACTTGTAGTTTCGTGAATATGTTGTGCAAGATATACATGACCACATCATAAATTTAATTTTTAAAAAACATTTTGATTCTTTTTAACATTCTTGGTCTCTTCTGCATTGTTTTCTTTCTTTTTTTCTTTTTTTTTTTGCAGTTTTTGGACAGGGCTGGGTTTGAACCTGCCACCTCTGGTATATGGGGCCCGCATCCTACTTCTTGAGCCACAGGTGCTGCCCATCTCCATTGTTTTCTACTTTAACTTACAGATTTAAAAACATTATTTTGGGAAGGATGCACAGGCTTCATTTGACTCTCAAAGGGGTCTGTGGTGAGAAGCTCTCATCAGATCTATAATGTAACATCTTCTCCTTTTTTGTCTATTTCACACATATTCTTATGAGATTTCAAAATAACTTTTTATTTTTAATTGTTATGGGTATATAATAGTTGCATATGTATATTTGTAGGGGACATGCAATGTTTTGATGTAGGCGTACCATGTGTAACCATCAAATAAAGGTGACTGGGAATACCTATCACCTCAAACATTTATCATTTCTTTGTGTTAGGAACACTCTGATTTCACTTTTTTAGCTATGTGAAAATACACAATAACTTATCGTTGACTATAGTCACCTGTTGTAATGTCAAGTACTAGATCTTGTTCATTCTGTCTAACTATATTTTTGTACCCCTTAACAAGGCCCACTTCCTTCCCTGCTCTCCACCTTCCTCCTCAGCCTCCACTAGCCATCAGTCCACTCCCTCTCCATGAAATCAACTGTTTTAATTTTTAGTCCCTATATATGAGTGAGAACATGCAAAATGTGTCTTTCTGTGCTTGGATTTTTTTCACTTAACATGATGTTCTCCAGTTCCATCTATGTTGCTGGAAATGACAAGATTCATTCTATTTATTGCTGAATAATATTCCATTATCTATGTGTATTATCTTTATACATGCATCTGCTAATGGACCCTTAAGATTGATTCTAAATCTTGACTATTATACATAGTGCCACCATAAACATCTTTTCTAGATACTTATGTCCTTTCTTTTGTATAAGTACGTAGCAGTGGGATTGCTGGTAGTGCTAGGTTTAGCTTTTTGAGGATACTCCGTACTGTTCCCCACGGTGACAGTCTAATTTACATTCCCACCAACAGTGCACGAGGGTCCCCTTTCTTCATCACATCCTTTATGGGCTGTGATTTGGATAAAAGCTATTTCAACAGGGGACAGATGTGTTTTCTCTACCTCTGGGTAGAATTCAACTACAGATGGCAAGTAGGCATTCCAGGGATTTGCCCAAGGATGAATTCATTGGTATGTTTTCTTTTGAGACTTGTCTGTGTGCCATCTGTAATTGAACTCTACCCAGTACTCTAAGATAGTTAGTAGTTCTGGTTTGCATTTCTCTGACGGTTAATGACGTTGAACATTTTTTTTTCCATGTACCTGTTGGCCATTCAGTTGTATGTTTTCTTTTGAGACATGTCTGTTCAGATCTTTTGCCCATTTTTAATAAGATCATTTAATTTATTCCTATAGAGTTGCTGGAGCTTCTCACCTATTCTAGCTATTTTATTAATCCCTTGTCATTGCCATGCAGTAGTTTGAAAATATTTCCTCCTGTTCTATGGGCCGTGTCTTCGCTTTGTTGCTTGTTTCATTTGCTGTGCAGAATCTTGTTGGCACGATGGGATCTTGTTTGTCCACGTTCACTTTGGCTGTCTGTGCTCTTGAGGTATTATTCAAGAAATCTTTGCTGAAACCAAGGTCCTGGTGTGTTTCCCCACAGGCTTATTTTAGTAGTTTCATAGTTTTGGCTCTTAGATTGAAATCTTTCATTGGCTCTGATTTGATTTTTGTATTTGGTAAATACAAATTTGAAACCAGATGGGTCTGGTTTCATTCTTCTGCATGTGGATATTTGGTTCTTCTGGCATCATTGGTTGACACGGTCCTTTTCCCAATGTACGTTCTTGGCACCTTTGTAGAAAATTGAGTTCACTGCAAATGTGAATTTTTTTTCCTTAGTGACTGAAACCTTAGAAGTGGGTAAGATTATCAAGAGACATTTTCAAAAACTGAGAATTGGGTCAATGCCAGTGTTCACTTCTGGTTGGTAGAGAAAGTGGGGCAAGTGAAGAAGAGAAAAAGTTCTGGAGCAGTTGAAAGAGAAAGAGAGAAAGTCCCCAGAAGCCAAGAAAGACTGTAAATTTATTTCAGTAGCCCACCCCCCCTTACCCCAGGTTTTCCTCACCATGGTTTCGGTTACCCAATTACTGTGGTCAAGAAAGGTTCAAAAATATTACATTCATTGACCTGTGGCTCAAAGGAATAGTGCGGCGGCCCCATATGCCAGAGGTGGCTGGTTCAAACCCAGCCCTGGCCAAAAACTGCAAAAAAAAAAAAAAAAATAAAAATATATATATATATATATAACATTCAATAACATATTTTAAGAGCAAGAGAGCATGGGAGGAAGACCACATTCGTATAACTTTTATTACAGTATTTGTCGTAAGTGTCCTATTTTATTATTGTTGTTGTTAACCTCTTTCTGTGACTGTTTTGTAAATTAAACTTTATCACAGGTATGCATGTATAGGAAAAACCATAGTATATATAGAGTTCAGTAGTATATGAGGGTTCTGGGACCCACTGGGGGTCTTGAGATGTGTATCCCCCTTAAGGATAAGGAGAAACCATTACATTGCTATTATTTAGTTTTCACTAACTATCAAAATAAGCTATGAAATTATAACAAAAATAGAGACAGCCCTTATTGTCTGGAGACCATATTATTTGGGTAATGAATTTCAAGGAACAGTCCCCCAGTAATGACCCTGCTTACCTGCTCACTTTCCTATCTTTTCTCTGGAGATCTGGATCGCTCCTTCTGTGACACAGGGCTATTTCCTATGCCAGAAAAGGTCTCCAGAAATCAGCTTCGAAATGACTTGACTTATTCCCATGACCTATCTTTTTATTTCCTTTAACAACCGACAGCTGGCTACTCTCCAGGGACCTGATCTGATTAGCATAGGAGCAGAACTCATTTCCATGGCATCCCAGCCCCGGGTCTACTCTCCCTTCTCCAGCTAGGAGACAAAGTAGGCAGATGTCATTAAAATTCACCTTTGGGCAAATCCCTGGAATGCCTACTTGCCATCTGTAATTGAACTCTACCCAGAGGCTGTATCACTATTTCTGACACCTAATAACTAGGGGAAAAGCTGAGTATACAGGGACACAACACAGGGAAAAATCTTTTATTCCTCTTTTTGCCGTATTTTAAGATAAACTATAAATGATCTGAACTGAGTCCAGGGAGCTTAGGTGGAATAAATGTAAGAAAAAGATGTTTACATTATTAATAGATTTTAACATAGAATTCTAACTGTATTAGTATTTATTCTTCAAACTTAACACGATCATCAAAATTTATCTTTCAATCCAGACAAAATATTGCATCTTCTCCAAGAAATAGTTGTAATTTCCCTTCAATAAGCTACTAACACATGAAGCCCATGCATTTGCAAGCTTTAAACCTTTTTAAAAAGTGCTATGTGTGTGTGTTTGTGTTTTGGTAAATACAAGAACCTTCATAAAATACACTGGTTCTCACACTTGATTTTGGTATTATTGTAGAGAAATATTTAAAACGACAGAATTTGGAATAATGTAGACAAAACCTGGCTCTGCCAGTTAAGAGCTGTGTGACTTTTAAGAAATTACTAACCTCTTTAAATCTGTTCTCACTTCTGAAAAGAGAAAATGTTATTACGAAGATTAGAGCAGAGAATCTCTGTGACTTGCTTTGTTCAAGGCCTGTTTCACGGTGAGCACTAAATAAAAGACATTATTTTTTAAAGTAACTTACAGCCTGAAAACTTATAATTTCAAAAAATTTCTCCAGGTTTCAGATCAATACAGCACAGTTACTAAAAGGATTCTACAAATAATGGCTAAAAGGAATCATAAAGTGGAACTTACATCACATTGTCAAAGTGGACTTGAGCTTTTTTCTTTGCCAAATGCAATGGATTGGTTATGAGGACCTGATCTTACAGATGGGCTTGGCAATTAATTCATTGACATTTGTTCTTTGATCTTGCTTCTCTAACCGCATTAATCAACAAAGCTGAACAGATGACCCCAGCTCATCAATACAATCTGATTTCCACTTAATGATCAGGTTTTGCACCCTCAGTGTGGTCATACGTCTATAATCAAAGCCTAGGATTGACAGGGCAAAGTTTAGCCTTGCCGAAAAGATACTAGAATCTTTGCCGATGAAGTAGAAGGTGACTTACTACTCCTGTGGCCAATTCGCTAGCCACCTCTGGACGTGGAAATAGTTGATACAGACCTAATGACTTCGCTTTAATTTAGCTGAGATATGTGTGTAATTTTTTTTTTCTAAGAATTTGGATCAGAGTGAGTTTACTTGTAAAAGATAGCAGAAAAAACATCAGCAAGGCCTGGCTGGTTAGTAGTAGCCTGATAACGTGGCATAGGGAAGAGCAATGTTTTCTATTAAAGTAATTAGGGATCTTCTTTAACCATTTTTTTAAAAAAATAGAGACAGAGTCTTGTTCTGTTGACCAGGTTCGAGTGCAGTAGAACCCCCAAAGCTCACTGCAGCCTCAAACTCCCGTGTTCAAGTGATTCTTCTACCTCAGCTTCCCAAGTAGCTGGGATTACAGGTACGTTTAAATATTTTTTGTTTCTGGTAGAGACAAGGGCTTATTATGTTGCCCAGGGTAGTTTCAAACCCTTGCAATCTTCCTGCCTAAGCATCCCAAAGTTCTAGGATTATAGGCTGAACCACTGCATAGTGTCTTGTTTTTTTAATTCAAAATGTTATAATCTATTATTGTCATTATTCAAATCGTTGCACATGCTGCCAGTAGGAGGCCCTATAAATTGTATCTTGGGTTCTTTTGATATATTTCTTTCAATATTTAAACATATTGTTATTTTTCTGTCACCAGATGTTTCCTTTTCATTCTTTTAAATTGACTTTCACAGACAACAGGTGCAGAGAACTTGATGGCATGACAGTGCGTTTGAGTTGGTGGCAGTAGATCTTTTGTTTCAGTAGATTTAGGCAGAAGAAACCTCATTACTTCCAAGTCTAGAATTCTGTTAAGTGAAGAACAACTATGGTTCCCATTCTGGACAGAGGCATCGTGGCCAGAGAGGAAGTATGAGGACTATAACTATTATTCTGTGTTTGCCTGTTGTAATATAAGTGTGTCTGCAGCTGTCATTACACAGCCTGGTGAATAGCAAGCTGTGAGAAAGGCTGGTGTCACTGTAGCAGATGAAGAGAGCAGGGCTCCCAGTGACCAGTTATCGTCCAGCCAGAGAGATCACTACATAGCTGAGATTTTAACTCTGTCCGAGTTCACATGTGTCTGATAGCATGAGATTCAGTCCTAGTCTTACCTCAGAGGGTTACCACAAGTGCACTGGAGGTCTACAGAGGGATCAAGTACAATAATGTCCTGCAGCAGAGGCTGCTGACCTATAGGGGAAGGTCATCTTGGACCAAGACCCCATCTTACCAGGACAAGAGGAGAAGGGACAAGTGGCAGCTCCCCTGACTCCCTCCTCCTTCCCACACTCCACACTGCCAACCCACATGGGCTAGGAAGTCTACAGGGACAGATATTAACAAATGGAAGAACTTGCCATGCTCATGGCTGGGAAGAATCAACATTGTTACAAGGAAGGCACTGGCTTAATATTTCCAAATACTGGCCCACAAAGGAAGGAATAACCAGAGAAGAAAGAAGAGCAAAGAAGATGAAGAAAAAAGAAGAAGAAAAGTGTGAAACTTACCTACCTTTTGATATTTTACTGATATAAAATGTGAACAAAGAAACAGAGAAGTCTACAGTAAGAAGATTCTGACGCTATCCTCAAAGAGCTGAAACACACAGTAGGAAGGCAGGTGATTAGGAAAAACTGCTTAAAATTTACAAAGAGTAATAGACAAATAGATTGGCATTCGAGGTAGTTATTATCCTTTGACATCTGGTGAAAGAGTTAATTATACTATTACTGTCTACTTTCAATGAGCATTTATTGAGTGTTTGTATTATGTCAGACACTACGTCAAGTAGATTTACTGACTATATTAATCCTGTTTACAATAATTCTCAGAAGTAGTTACTTCTGAGTTACTGAGTAGTTACTACTGAGTAACTGAGTAGTTACTACTGAGTTATTATCACTTCCATTTTACGGATGAGGAAACTGAGACCCAAGGAGCTTAAGTGAACTTGTCCAAGGGCACACGGCTAGTGAACAACAGAGCCCAGATGTAAGCCCAGCAGTGTGACTGCAGAGTGTAACCTCTTCACCACCACACTCCATTGCTGCTTAACTTTAAAGCAGAATACCCAGGCACAAGTACAAAATTCTGGGTTCTCCTGCCAAGTCCTCCAGGCACAACATCTAGAATAGCAAATTCTGGATTCATCAGCTGTCACTTTCTGTTAAGATGTATTCTCTCACTACTAATCTTTTTTTTAGAAATACAGAACATAACCTGTACAACTTTAGCTCTCTATTCATCCTTCCTTCAGCTATATTTAAGGAGAGTCAAATCTGTGATGAGTTCTGTACTGAGTGCTACAAGGCCCTGAGAGAATCACCTGCTCTCGTGGGCTCACGTAATAAATAAGTAAACAACAGGTGAAAAGGACAAAGAGAAAAGGAAATAGGATGAAGAGATAGAGATTCAGACAAAATTGCTTCTTTAGAATGGCAGCCAGGGAAGGCTTTGCTGAGGCTGTGTGTGACACTGGGCTCTGGTGCAAAGAATTTGCAGACCGAGTGTTCAGGGTAGAAAGGGCCAGGAGTGGAAAGAAATCACAGCAAGAATGAGATTAAAGAGTTGGCAGAACATCAGGGAGACTAGGGTGGTGAAATCTAGAGAGGGATGTGGGAGAGGGAGGGGAGGCGAGGTCAGAGGAAGTGGCCAAGAGTGGGATTACACGTGGCTTGTGGACACAGTGAGGGATGGAGACTTGTGCTGTGTGATGGGAAGACAGTGGGTTGGACGAGGGGTGGGGGGACGTGCCCTGGCCCCGTGCTGCCTGTGGCTGAGTGCTAAGTCTGCCCAACTCTGGGGCTCAGCTGAGAAGACCATTTGATCTCACATTAGGCTGTGTCTTCCAAATTAGCTTTTGTCAATAAAGTGATCACTGGCCTCCATCTGCCATAGACTTGTCAGTTTGTTCAAGAAGAAGGATGTTATTGAAGGTAGCAAAATATGCTAGCTGAAATATGCCACTTTGGCAAAAGGATCATTTTAAGCTCATGGTAACCAAGGAGAAGATACAAGTAAGGCCCTCTGCCTCCTCTATTTGCCTAAAAACAGGACATAAGTTCAGAAAGGTATTTTTTTCCTCTTTGTACCAGGAGGGATACAGTTGATCGCCAGAGACAACTGTGGACCCGTAACAACCTGGAGATGGCAGAACAACCTACATAACAAACTTCACTAACTAGCATTCGTCTACCATTAGTGTCTCATATACAGTTATGTGTTGTATAAAGACATTTCAGGCAAAGACTGACTGCATATAGGATGGTGGTGCCCTAAGATTCTAAGAACACCATTTTTTTTTTTTTTTTGAGACAGAGCCTCAAGCTGTCCCCCTGGGTAGAGTGCCATGGCCTCACAGCTCACAGCAACCTCCAACTCCTGGGCTCAAGCGAGTCTCCTGCCTCCGCCTCCCAAGTAGCTGGGACCACAGGCGCCCGCCACAACGCCTAGCCATTTTTTGGTTGCAGCCATCATTGTTGTTTGGCGGGTCCGGGCTGGGGATTCGAACCCACCACCTTAGGTGTACGTGGCTGGCGCCCTAGCCGGTTGAGCTATAGGCGCCGAGCCAGAACACCATATTTTTACTGTACCTTTCCTGTCTTCAGATGTATTTAGATACACGGATACACTGTATCGCAACTGCCATCAGGATTCAGTGCAGTAACCTGCTGTACAGATTTGTAGCCTCGGGGTGGTAGGTGATGCCATTTAGGCTGCCTCATCTAGGTTTGGGGGGTACACACTGTGACATTCACACAACAATGAAATCACCTAATGATGCATTTCTTAGAAAGACTTCCTTTAAGGCATAGATGACTGTATTTGTCTTTCCAGAACTTGCTACCCCTGGATTCTCCAGGTCCTTTTCCTTTGTCATTTCTCTAACAACTTTTTGGTTTTTTATTGAAAATACCACATACACCAGAGCTATAAGGCATCTATCTGACAGCCTCTCATTCTCTGGGCATTTTCCATGTACATATGAAATAGACCTATCAATCAACTTCTGCTTTTCTCTTGTTAATCTGTCTTTGCCACAGAAGTACCAGCCCAGAACTTAGAAAAGTAAGAGGAAATTATTTTTTCCTCTCTTATACTATCTTTTTAAGCTCTCTCAGACACCCCCCACATAGATTCTGGACATAGACTGGGATTCTCACACATTAAACTCTTCCAGCTATGCTGATGGAGATGGACCAAAGGGCAGATTATAGGATAAGCAATTGCAATGGACGAAATAAGCTGTAGAAAATGATTATGAGGGAGCCACTGCTGTCTAGTAAATGCTTTATTAGCCCAAGAATACCAATCCCCCCCGCCATTTTTTTTAGACAGAGTCTCCCTCTATCTCCTTGGGTCAAGTGCTGTGGTGTAATATCACATAACAACCTCAAGCTCCTGTGCTTGAGCAATCCTTTTATCTCAATCCCACAGATAGCTGGGACTACAGGCACATACCACTATGTCCAGCTGGTTTTTCTATTTTTAGTAGAGACGGGGTCTCTTGCTCTTGCCCAGGCTGGTCTCAAACTCTTGAGCTCAAGCAATCTACTGCCTTGGCCTCCCACACTGCTAGGATTATAGGTATGAACTACCAAGCCTGGCCTCAATTCTATTCTTGAATTGATAGAAAAGTTTTGATCAGGATGATAAGTACATGCTGCCTCTCCCCACACCTAAGCCCCAACACAGGCATCGATGATCAATCACAATACTTTCCTCTGAACTTGACCATGGTCTCACTGTCTCTCTCAACCTAGGGCTCCAGGCAGCTACTAACAACTGGGGTTGCCTCTGGGATGAAATCAAAGTCACAATCTTGAGAGGAACTAGGAAATTAAGCATTTTCTAGTTAACTCAGACTTATCCAGAAAAGAATTTCCATTTTAAGTCTTGTTAAAAATATTTTTAAAATATATGAATACTATTTTATAAGATTGGAATTAAGATTTCAAAGTTTGCCTTGAGACCTCCAAACTCTAGGTAGTAGAAGATATCAGAGGTTGGGACTAGCTGTACATTCAGGATTTATTCCTGGACTTATTTATTTATTTAAAAATAAATAAATTCTTGACTCAAAGTTTTGGGTTCGAGTTGTCTTTTTGAATGAAACTGAAGCATAGCAAAATTTTTAGTACCTGAGGGCTTACTATCAATTGTTGCTAGTATTTATTTGCAAAGTTAGGGCCAGGAAAAAGATTAGAGAGCCGACTCACGTTCTTAACTCCAGATCTTACCCAGTAACTACAAAACAATTCAGCTTTGCTCTATCATTGCTCAGGGCTAGTGGTAAGTGTTTTTCCAGGAGAGAGAGATTATATGTGATTTTTCCCCCCTTTCTTTCCTTCCCTGACTTGAATCTCAACAATTCTCAGAATTTGAGGCTGCTTTGATTCATAGGTAGAGTGACCAGATTCTAACATCTGTAAGGTGGGACAACATGGCCGGGGGCGGGGCAGGGGCGGGCGCAGGGCAGGGCCTGACAACAAGGCAAACTTTGATAAGCAGTTCTCTATAATCACTTCTCGGCAATTATTTATTACAGTTTAACATTATAAAATTAACAAAAATAATATAAAACTCGTATTCTGGAGAAATAGCCATATGGCGGTGGAAAACCGTATATTCCCTTCTTGTTCTCCAGCCGGTTAATGCATTCTTTCCAAAAATCGGGGCTTTTTTAAAATGCCACCGAACACAAGACAAATTGTTGAAAATCGGGACATCTGGTCACCCTATCCATAGGTCCCCTTGTTTGGTAAATGCTCTGTTGCCCACCATGGGCTATGTCAGAATGACGTGTACCCCACTGACACCAGCAAGATGAGCAGCTGACTGGTGGCTGCAGACGAGAGCCCAGCACTTTGGGGTCCCTTCTGTGTGTCTCAGTAAGACACCTCAAGACCGTGAAAGAGACCAGGCCCAGGAAGGACTCCTTAGAGAAACACAGCAGTTTCCTGTTTAGGAAAGACGTCTACAGCTGATGCTACCTCCAGAACCAAGGAATGATTTTTCAAAAGCAGGAAGAGTGTCGACTCAGTGTCCCAGCTGGAGTGCAGTGATTGTAAGACACAACCTGCCTCAGGGTTCTCTACAGCGGGCTCCTTCACTGCAGGCCGTGGCCACTCAGCACAGGAGACAATTTTGGCTGCTGTATTTCAAGTCCACCAAGGCTGATCAGCATCATCTGGTAAAACATGTGCCATTTCCAGAGGTTTAAAATAGTTTTTCTAAATGTGTCTTTTCACAGTCCGAATATGGCTTAAGTTTCTTCTGAGCTGACACTGTAATGGGGATGAGATGATTCTGTAATGAGTGAATCTTGCCAGATAATCAAATAAATTCTACAAGTTGATCTACTTTCAGACCCCCAAGAGGAGCACATCAGCCCACATAGGAATATCTCCTTTAATGCAATAAAGCAGTTTCTTCAAGAAACCTTTCATGCAGGGCTGGGCGTGGTGGCTCACACCTGTAATCCAAATACTTTGGGAGGCCAATGTGGTGGATTGCTTGAGTTTAGGAGTTTGAGACCAGCCTGAGCAAGAGCAAGACCCTGTCTATACTTTAAAATAGAAAAAACTAGTGGGGTGGGCTAGTGGTGGGCACATACTCAGGAGACTGAGGCAAGAGGATCACTTGAGCCCAAGAGTTTGAGGTTGCTGTGAGCTGTAACACCACAGCACTCTACCAAGGGTGACAAAGTGAGACTCTGTCTTTAAAAAAAAATTCATTGCATATAGATTTTTAATTATTAAATCTAAATCTCAATGCAGTGTCAAAGTTTTGATATCCAAAATCATTTCATTTTTATTAATTTCCAAAAATCTGCTCAGTGGCCCAGAGTGGACAAATGGTACCAGTTGCTATTCTCTGCAACTGAGGGATTTCTCATGTGCCTGTTCATTAGCTAAACTATTTTCTGTTTAAATATTTCCTGCACACATTCATTAACTTAGATACTTTCTATATTTGGCTCTTTCAAAGTATGCTGAATGATTTATTAAGACATGCATTTTCTTCACTGTTCCTGTGAAGGAAGATGGGGCCTTCGGAGAGGTTTAGTCCAGGGCCAAAAGCAGAGACTGCCCACAAGTGCCTATTTGATAGTATTTTGTTTTCCAAAATCCTGATCTATTCATCAGATGAGATGAGGTGTCTGGAGTGGAAGGACATAGGGGGGTATCTTTCAGAAGCACCAAGGTAGACAAGAAAGGGTTCCCATAACTGGAGAGGAAGAGGGGTCCCCGGGTCTTGCCGGCTGCAAAGGCCCTGCCTGGGAAGATGGCAAACTCTCTGAGGTCAGAGGTTGTGTGGTGCACAGTGAGAGGCTGTGACGATGGCTGTCGTGGGAACCAGGTTGGACAGACTCACATAACCAGAGGGGCCTCTTGCTGCAGGGAAAGACCTCGGGATTTTGTACAAACTTGGGCAGTTGGTGCTGAGACTGCATTCCTGCCAGTCATCCACTTAGCAAATAAGTAAGGATTTGGAATCCAAGTAAAGATGATTTAAAGACGATAGATGGAATTTCTTTTAAATCTGAGTTTGTGGGTTGCAATTTTACAACCATCACATAAACAGGGTACTTGGTCCTCCCATGCTGGGTCAGGGGAATACTGTGATGCTGAACTTCCACTCCTGTGCTCCAGTGTAGTGAGCTCACGATCAAGGAATTCCCTGATTCACATGGAGCATCCTTTGGCTGCAAGTGGCTCAGTCTGGCAGAGATCGGAGACCAAGCTGCAAAACTATTCTGGAAGCAGAAGTGATAGTCTCTAACCAGCGTTACTTCTGAGCATAACCTGTGCCTACCTGCTGCACAAAGAAGCACTTGCTCCTTTCTAACCCAAAGGAAAGAACATATAAAATCAAAATTCATGGGCAGTGCCTGTGGCTCAAAGGAGTAGGGCGTCAGCCCCATATGCCAGAGGTGGCGGGTTCAAACCTAGCCCTGGTCAAAACTGCAAAAAATAAAAAATAAAAAAAAATAATAATAATAATAAAAAAATAAAATAAAATAAAAATTCACCATTTTCCTTTTTCCTATGGGAGCTAGGGGGAGACAGAGTCTCACTCTGCTGCTCAGTCTAGGAGTGCCTTGGTATCAGCCTCACTCACAGCAACCTCAAATTCCTGGGTGCAAGTGATCCCCCTGCCTCAGCCTCCTCAGTAGTTGAGATTACAGGTGCCCACCACAATACCCAGATAATTGTTCTATTGTTAATAGAGATGGCATCACCCTCTTGCTCAGGCAGGACTTGAACTCTTGAGCTTAAGCAATCCTCCCGCCTTGTTCCCCTAGAATGGTAGGACTACAGGAGTGAGCCACATTCATCACTTTCCAGTCAACTAAACCAACTATCTCCAAGAAAATTCCACTCATGTTGGAAATATCCAACTCCACCAGAAATATCTCTCTGGTACAGGTTGAAAACAAGAAATCCAGATAAAGTTTAACCCACCCCATGAAACAGCATTTTTTTTTTTTTGCAGTTTTTGGCAGGGGCTGGGTTTGAATCCACCACCTATGGCATATGGAACCGGCACCCTACTCCTTTGAGCCACAGGCGCTGCCCATCCACGAAACACATTTGACATCACACACTCACTTCCATGCCAGGAAATGGCATTTTTCCATTAATTTTTGCTAAATTACACTAGATTTCCCAGAAATCAAAGCATTAGGAGATGTGTGCCAGGCTGGGCTCATTATCAGTTTGTAGGACTAACCCATTCAATGGCTTAGTCCTTGCTGGTGAGAGATTTTAAATGTCCCTGGAAAGGAACTTTCTGGGTGTTAATCATGCTTGTGGTCTAGACACAGGATATTAAGTTGGATTCTCCTGTTTTCGCAGTTTGGGCAGCGTGCAGCCCTCTGTGACGATGAGCCAGCTTCCAGATTACATAACTGATCTGTACCTGTCAAAAGGATGCTGTGGCTTAACTTCCAAGAGGGTTAAATCAGGAAATGGCAAAATCATGAACATAAAAAACTATCTCTGAAAAACTGCACATAAATACCCCCATTGCCATATATCTAAAAATAACAAAGTAAGGCTAATGGTGACAGTAACATGTGGCGTTCGTTGTGATGTCCACGCCCAAATGCCTTGCAGACATGATCATAGTGCCCTGTGACACATTCTGATTTTTCAGATAAGACCAGCAGGTTTGGGGCAATCATGTAAGGCACTAGGGTCAAAGTCACAAGCTAGTAGGAGGGCCAGTATTGCACTCTTGTTCTGTCTGGCACCAAAGTCTGCCCCGCTCAACACATCCCCCTTGGAAAGTTCCCTCATTGTGTGTGTGTATATAACCATGTTAGGACAGCAAACACAAAATCAGCCATAGTGTGGACTGGGGAAGGCTAACGAGGTGAGCGCTAACCTGAGCAAACATTTGCAAGCCAACATTTGCAAGCCAGGCTTCTCCTTTGTTCTCCTTTTTTGCAACATAATAAAATATATTTATTGCCTCCACCAATTATCTACACTCCATTAACACATTGATGGGTTTTTAATCCTGAAAGGGCCATATTAATTAGCCAAATCTAGCTTCATTTCTCTCCAGCAGCTGTTTCCAATCCATCAAAAGAGTGTTCAAAGCTCCAAGGGGAATAATTTCTCTACTTGATGTCTTGATGGGTTTTGATATATTTTAAAACTTATGAACTCTATTATACAATATGAAAGAGTTATTAGGTACTATACGCAAGAAAAATTAGCATCCCAGGGCTTTCCATAAAGTTTCTTATAAATATGTAAATATTTTAAATAATGAGTAATAAACTTTTCATTTATATTCACATTATAATTAACTTTTTAATTTAAGTAGCATCCTAGGAGCTATAAATTTGGGCTCCTGATTCACTTCCAATCACCTTCTAATTTATATTTGCTCTCATTACAACTAGTCTATGAAAAACTTCAATCTTGCAATTCTCTAATCTTAGAAGTTTAAAAATTCATAAGATATAATTAGAATCTGTGTAGGAGACATTGGGGTTTAGTAAAAAGAACGCTCAACTAGGAGTCACAGGAACTTGAATCTGGGCTGGAGTCTGTCTCCCACTAAAATTATTTCTTTGCAAACTATTTTACTTAGCTGCAAAACAATGGAGACGCTTTTTAAGGAACCTTCTAGATCAGAGTTTTTCAACCTTTTTTATCTCACGGCACACTCGAACCTATAGATAAACTTCTGTGGCACACTTAAATTATGTTGTTCAAAAAAAGAGTAAAAAAAAAAAGAACATACTGTGCTTTGAACTTTTTGAAAATAATTTAATTAATGATCTTTAAAAATTTGCAAGGCACAGCTAAAACCCACCAGTGTGCCATGGCACATCAGTTGAAAATTACGGTCTAGGGTTAAGATTATAAATTATGCATTTTTAAGCTCATAAAATCATTTAAGCTCATTAAAATGATTACAAACCAAGCTATATATAGACAGGGATGTGTATGTGTACATATGCTTGCGTATATATAGCTATTATATATAATATCAGAAATAATTTGCTCATATCATGTAACCAAAGTTAAATGTGAATAATATGCTTTCAGTTTAAAATACATCGGATGAGAAAGAAAAACATTAAATTCCGGACTATTCCTGGGAGTCACATAATTAGGTCTTCTTAAGTATTTAAAACTTGTTAACACTACTCTTTAATCTTTATCCTAGGGGGAAAGAGTAATAGCCTAATTACTCAAGTCTGGGGAAAAATAAAATAATCCTTTTCATTCTCGCCTGCTTAACTCTGGCCACCATCCTCAAGCTTGGATGTGCTTGGGTATTCTGTACTGTATTTGTTATTTTGGGCTGGGGGGTGAGGAGGGAGGGGAGAGATGAAAATATAGTCTAAGGAATCAAGAAAACACTGGCACTTCATGAGAGGGGAGGACAGGATTCAGCAAATGGAACCTTGAACCACGGGCAAGCACTAATGAAGGAAGAAAAGTCTACACTCTACAGGGAGCCTGCAAACTGTTTCCTACAATTCCAACTTTTCTACAGGAAACACTTCCCTTCTCTCTAATCCTCCCCTCCCCCTCCCCAACACATGATTTCCTAATTGGAATTCACTCATTTCTGGTCAAGTTTAAGGAGAAAAATGGAAATTTCCATGGCTTTTAAAATTGCTTAATATGGATATTTTGCTGCCTATAGTCCAAGCTACTTGGGAGGCTGAGGCAAGAGAATGGCCTAAGCCCAAGAGCTGGAGGTTGCTGTGAGCTGTGATGCTACAGCACTCTACCAAGGGAGACAACGTGAGACTCTGTCTCCAAAAAAAATGGATATTTTGAGTAAGCTCCCATTTGAGTAGAATAATTTATTGGGCTTTTCTTTCCTGATTCTTAGAGTATGGAAAAACATTTTACCTGGAGAACGTCAAAAAGAACAACTTGTTACAATAAAAGGCAAAATGTGACATGTAAAGTTAGAATTGGGATGGTGTGTAACTCTCTTTCAGTCTTCACACTTAAATGCCAAAGATTTTTTCTTTCTTTTTTTTTTTTTTTTTTTAGCAAAAAGTCACCCTCAGCGGAGGGGGTGGGCGGGCTCTACACCAAAAGCATTCACTCGTGGCTAGGGCAGAAGTCAGCAGCAGCAATTGTAGCAAGGTGTTGTCAAGATTTAGAATCTCCATCCCGGGCAGTGTACCAGCCTGGCCTCATGTTCCCCAAACACACATGCTGTGAGCAGACAGTCCCTAACTTCAGTGCCTGTTTCATTCCCTCTCTTACACAGGCTGTGGACAGACATATGTGACTCGTGTCTCTTGGACATCTTCCCAGAAAGACCAATGGGATTCTTTCTTTTCTCTTCCAGAATACTTAATGGAATAAAATCTGCCTGAACTTAGTGGCTAGTAAAAAATTGTCACACCTGTTCCTTAGCACCCCTCCCCCCCAGGCAAATAACAATGATTGAGTCTTACTGGGGAGGATACAGTTTCCTTTTTTCAATTTGTATGAATAAATGAGGCCAAAACACTTAGATTCTTTGCACCAAGACAAGGAGAGGCAGGTGGACAGCATCTTAGTATGAAGTGAAGAGTAATTTGCAGATGCAGTAATAGGATTAAAGAAAATCATAAATTTGTGTTGTACCTATATCTTCCACTAATAGGTAGAGTTGTAAGAGACGGTGAAACTGACTACTTTGATCCTGAGTTTAACAGGGAAGAAACCAAGGCAAAGGGAGACCTCATTGCTTTATGTGGGAGTGTTTGTCCTGGTTTGAACTCAGATTTTCAGAGTTGTACCTAACGATCTTTATTTACTGAACTGATCCACATTTTTTACAGTAATCAGGGGCATTCAACTTTTATTCTTCTCTGCTGAAGAATAAAGAGGTGTTGGACCATGCATTAAATGTACAAACACTAACAGAAGCTGATGAGAAAAAAAAAAAAAAAGAGCCCCACATACTTTTTGAGATATCGAATAACACAGAGAAGCAAAATAGGTTTCAAATAATCTGCATGTGGCCCCCTGGCTATGGGTTGGACACCTCTGCATGAACTGCATAAATCACATATGCTATAAACAAAAAGCCCTCAGCAGACTCTGTAATCAAACACATTCTTATCTTTATAGTAAAACAATGCATATTCACCCTAGGCAGGAGCCCATCGTTAGTTTAGATAATATTTGCCACCACAAACAATTTAAAATGTTTTTTCTTTTTTTGGTGTTGAGTATTTTGGATTTCTTTTTTATTTCAGATTAATATGATGGTACAAACAATTAGGTGACAATGTTTGCATCTGTTAGGTAAAGTCCCTGTTGTAGTTGTGTCCCACACCCAGGAAGTGTGCCATATACCCTTCTACTGTGCCCCTTAGGTCAGAGCACACTCCCTCCCCTCCTCCCCTCTCCCATGTTTTGGATTTTCAGAGTTGGTTACAGTTATGTAAATTTGATTTTAGGTGAATTATATAATTCCTTCAAAGAAATATATAATGATCTTTTTAAGGATCCCTTGCTGGTGACAAATTGCTTTTCCCTTTCTCTTTTCAAGATTCTTTGTTTCAGCTTTTTATAACTTGAGTGTAATTTGTCTTAGTATGAGTCTTATTAGATTTATCTTACTTGGAGTTCTTTGAGCTTTTTGCATTTGTCATATGTATCTGTAGTTTTCTGCAAATTTGAGATATTTTCTGCCAATGTTTCTTTAAATAATCTCTCTTTCTCTCTTCTTCTGGAACTCCAACAATGCTTATATTGGTCCCTTGATGGGTTCTATAAATCCTGTATGCTCTGTTCATTTTTCTTCATTCTTTTTTCTTTTTATTCCTCAGACTCAGTGATTTCAAATGATCTGTCTTGAAATTTACTGATTCTTTCTTTTCCCTGTTCAAGTTTACCATTGACCTCTTTTGTAAATTTTTCAAATTATTTTATTTCTTTTTAAACAAAATATTTATTGTGTGACTCACTGTTCAAATTCTTATGATGAACTGGATACTGTAGCTGTCCTCCAGGGTTTAGGTGTTCTTCCTCCATAGAATCCATGTCTGAATCTACAGCAAACAATTTTTAGGTGCCTCATCCAACCAGTCCCAGTGGTACTTTGCATTTTAACCTTGCATTGTGGTTATACTTTCTCTTGTGCTTGACAGGGTAGCCACATTTGCCACTTCTGAAGGTAGCAGGCCTTAGAGCCATACCACCAACATAATGCATTTGTCTCATTGTGATACTTTCCAAATGATGATGTTCCCTTTGTCATCTCACTTCTGCTGCTGGGACAAAAGAGCTATTAAATTTTTCAGCACTGGAATTTATTTTGGTTCTCTTTGTTTGGTTTTATCTCTTTGTTGATATTACCGTATTGTTCACATATCATTTTTTTTCTTACTTCTTTTAGCTTTCTGAGCATATTTAAAAGAGTGGTTTTAAAGTCTTTGTCCAGTAAGTCTGATGCCTATGCTTCTTCAAGGACAGTTTCTGGAAATTTATTTTATTCCTTTGAATAGGTCCTTTAAAAAATGTTTGTGATCCTCTGTTGAAAATTGGGCATTTGAAAAAAATCAGCCATCTCCCCCAGTCTTTGAAGACTGGATTTAGCAGAGAAAGACCTTTAATAATCAGGTCTATTGGAAGAGTTAAGGTCTTCCCAGATCCTTTCTGGGCATATATCATCCCTGGGGCCATGTGTGTGCTTTTCTATGATTCCTTCAGCTAGTTTTCAATGTCTCAATTTCTCTAAGATTCTCATCCTTGCTTCTTCTCAGGTCTTACCTGTTCTATTGCATTTCTAAGACAAAAATATCTTTCCCTACATATCTATGGGTCTGTAGAGCCCTCCACTGCTTCTCATAATTTGCTCTGAACACCAAGTTGGGCTGCTTTTGGCTATCTAGCTCCTATGTAGGTAATATAGAGACGAACCTCTTACGCTTCACTCATATAGGTTGGAATACTGCATATTTGGTCCAATTTTCTCCAATTTGCACAAGGAAACTGGAACCAGGCCACCACACCCTCCAATTCTCCAACTACCATATGTCACTGGGAAAGGGGTGGGGGGAAAATGAGGAAAAATGCTACAATATTTCTTACTGTTTGAATGTGTATTTTTCTTGTTTGTTCTCTTGGCTGTTGCAAATCTTTGAATGATTTCAAGACATTATTTTAATATAAAAATCCTATAGCATTATTTTAATAAGACACTATTAAAGTTGTTTACTTGATGTCTCCATAGAGAAACAAGAGCCTAGAGCTTCCTACTGCATGAGGTGCTAATGTCCTCATTGCATATTTCCTTCAACTTCAGTTCTTTATAGTACCTACTTCACTGAGTGTTTAGATGTCAAACAATAAGATAAGTAAAATATTTAGCACAGACTTTGCCTATAGTAAAACCTCATTAAATTTTGGCCATTGTCATTATCATAAAAATAGTACAACTACAGTTTTTATTCCTCATTTTCCTTATCCTCATTACTGGGAGTCTTCAGTGTGAGTGACAGAGTGCTGACTTAATTGTGCTTTAATCACAAACCCACCTCTCTCCAACAACTTCACAAATATCAGTTGCCTAATCTACAATGGATACATATCTATTATTCATAAAGGGTACACATTACTGAATACTTGAGGCAGATCACCTGAGGCAGATGTTTTAGTTTTTCTTCAGTCAGGATGGGTCACAATATCTAGCAGAAATTTCTATTCTCATAATTTGTCTGAAGTCTAAAGTCTTTTGTAGTAGAATTGTGAGAAAGCTGCATATAGACTCAAGTTTCACCTTTAATATGGACAAGGTCAGGCTTAATTTTAACACTATCATAGACATGATAAAACAGTAGAAGAGTGAAGACACCTTTTTCCCTTTGCACATTCCATGTCCATTATATGGCTCCCAAATTGCCCACATTTTGGGAAAACACTGAGGCTAGTTCTTCTATTTTTCCAACTGATAATGTTTCTTTACTTTTTAATTATCTGTTATTTTGATTAACAAGTACAAGCCCTTTTAATTTTTTTCTTTGCAAAAGACAGTAGCTGCCTTTATAGAAGGCATGCTTCATTGGTCTTGAACTGGGAAAGACACTGCTAAATTGTAATGTTGTATAACAGCATTAGCCATGGCAGAGTATTCAAGGTGAAGATCACCTTGAGATAACAGAACCTGTGGGCAGGAGATAACAGTGAAGGTTGTAACTTAGAGAAGCTGCCTGAGGCAGATGTCAAAAGCATTTTTCATAGAGTTAGGAGGTCACCTGGGGCCTGAGAAGAAACCAGCAAGGGAACCAGGAAAATTAGCTTTGTGGTCAAGGCTATTGATATTGCTCAAAGGAATCTTCCACCCCAGAGGGGGTTGACTGATCATCCAAACATATTCCTAACAGTGCCATGAGCCTTGGTAAATGATCACCTCAAGGTCAGGTTTTGAGATTTGTAGGCTTATAAACCTGATTTGATCTGTATATTGAAACCAGGATGCTTTGCAACATGAAACTGCACTAGTTAAGCTCAAAAAGATACAAGCCAGATAACTTTGTTTTAGAATGA
>NW_003852536.1:4921550-4926023 GCF_000181295.1 Otolemur garnettii | reverse complement strand
GATTCATAAATAATACTGAAAAGGACATTTGTCTAAATTTACAAGAAAAATTTCTTGGTGGATGTAATTAGTGAGTCAACATTGATTGAATACCAATAGTGAGTCAAGAACTATAGTAGATATTGGGGATATATAAATAAAAAACGTGGTTCTTCTCTTCAGGCTTACTCGGTTATCTAGTCTACAGAGAGCCCTCAACACCCCTGAAGCTCTAGGATTCAATGTGTCTATTATTGAATAATAATAAGGTTCCAGTGGGCATTGAGATGCTCATGTCCTCAGTCCCAAGTACCTTGACAACTTATTACAGGATGGTTTAAGCTTTTGGTGTTCTCTGCTGCTTTCAGATTGAGTTACTGTTGTATAAAGTGCAGTCTTTGGAGTCAGAGGGATCTGCTTTAAGACTTCACTTACCTTGTAAATTATTGAGATAAGAGAGCATTGAAGTTCTTTGTTGGTATAGGAATTCAATATACACTTACCAGGGTTGAAGTGAAAGTACAACCAGTGGCCAATAACTTGGGCCCTGAAGTCACATGCACCTAGGCTTGAATCCTAGTTTAATCGTTTTCCATGAGGGTGACCTTGTGTAAGTTATTTAATTCTTTTTTCCCTGTTTCCTTGAATATAAAAATGGAGAAAGGATATCACCTAACTCCAGTGAGAAGAGCCCACATCACAAAGTTCCAAAACTGCAGATGCTGGTATGGATGTGGAGAGAAGGAAACACATACATTGTTGGGGGGAGTGCAAACTAATATAGCCTCTGTGCAAAGAAGTATGGAGAATCCTCAAAGAGCTCAAAGTAGACCTTCCACTTGATCCCACAATCCCATTACTAGGTATCTACCCAGAGGGAAAAAAAATCATTTTACCATAAGGACATTTGCACTAGAATGTTCATCACAGTTCAATTCACAATCACCAAGATGTGGAATCAACCCAAGGGCCCACCAAATCATGAATGGGTTAATAAACTGATATATATACATCATGAAGCACTATGCAGCCATAAAAAAATGGAGACTTTACATCTTTTGTATTTACCTGGATGGAGATGAAGTACATTCTTTTTAGTAGAGCATTATAAGAATGGAAAAACAAGTATCCAGTGTATGCAATACTGGATCTGAAACCAATAGATAAACAGCTACACCCCCACATGAGAGAAAAAAACACAATTAAATTCAAGTGAGGAGAAGGGGGAGGAAGATGGGGGATAGTACTCAATACTACCCCACACAGTAATATTGAGTACATTGGATACTTTTTCCTTCATATAGTCCAGAAATAAGGAGGGAAGAGGAAGGATAGGGGAAAAGAGAAGGGTGAAGGGAGGGTGAGTAGAGGGAGGGCATTTGGTGGGACCTCACCTAATGTGCACAATGTAAGGGTGTACAGCACACCACCTGGATGGAGGGCTCAACTACAACTTGAACTTCACCTAACAATCCCAAAAATGCAAACTAATCATTTGTATCCTCCTAGTGTTCTGAAATAAAAAAATAAAATAAATAAAAAGGGGGAAAGAATCATATACCACAGAATTTATGTAAGGAGTACATGACATAATGGATGTGAAATGTTTAGTGTGGTGCTGAGCACATAGTAATCATGTAATAAATACCAGCTATCATTACTCTTTGAGCACTGAATGATTTACTATAGTGTAAGCACATCGAACACTTAAAATTAGAGTCTTTTTTTTTTTTTTAGTAGCAAATTTCAAAGATGCCATTTGTTCTTAATACAGTTTATAACAGAGACATGCAACAGTGACACTGGGTCCTTCAGGGAAGTGTGCTCTATCACTGCAGATGACCAAAGGGACATACATGGCTTTGAGCCAAACTTGAGGATATAGATCTCCTATGCTGGAAAGTAAGTCATACAAGATGTAACTTCAACTTTAGTTTTTCTTTTTTTACGTCTTACATTCATCTCTGGCTAGAAATGCTGCTATCATTTAACATTGGGGCTTTTAAATTATTAATCATTAGTGATTTAATAATTATTAATGACTTAATAATTATTAATCATTAAACCTAAACTCTTTAAATCATTTTTATAAAAGAATCTATTACTGGAAAATATTTGAGAATTTATCAAATTCCTTATTTCCAGAAAATACATAAGTCCATTCTCTTGCCTACTTCTCTGGTTGGAACAATCACAAAAAGAAGCTCAATTCAAAGCCAGTTATCTCATCTCAGAATGAACTGTCATTTTCTCTCAAAACGTTCATATCCTATTACCTTCTCAGTCTCTTGAAGCAAGTAGCATGATCTGTGTCAGTTCTGCTTCTCGTGATATTATTATGAACTAGGTCAAGAGTAGGTAGGAAAGAAATAGGTCCATAGCTAAGAATGTCATTAAATTAAAAAAAAAAACCCCACATAGTAGTATTGAGTATATTGGATACCTTTTCTTTCATATTGTCCAGAAAGAAGGAGGGAAGAGGAGGAATAGGGGAGGGGAGAAGGGGAGAGGGGAAGCCAGGAAGAGGGAGGGTAGTTGGTGGGACCTCACCTAAGGTGCATAATACAATGGTACATTTCAAAACTATTAAGAATAGAATGTAAATTTCTTACCACAACAAATAAGCAAGCGAGGTGATGGTTACATTAATCAGTTCAATGTAAGCATTCCACACTGTTTATCCATTCAGCACATTGTACCCCATAAATGCATTAATGTACATAGTCATGATTTAATCAAGAAAATAAACCAATTGACTGTGTTCCATGTTCATGTTCAAAATAAACTCTATTCTCTACTCCAGGAAAATCATAAGATTTCTGAGAAAAATGCCATTCATGGAGGGAAAGAAGGGTTAAGAAGCTGAACACCTGACCGCGATGTCGCCCCCTTTGATGGGAGGTCAGTAGTGTCAGCAGTGAGTCACTTTCCCCTTGCTTTTCAACCCTCTGAGTGAGGCTGCTGATGGGAACACAGTCCTGGGCACCTTGTCAAGAAGGCATAAAAAAGCTTGACTTGTGCTGGTGCATTTGTCTGTAGCTTGAAGGAAGGGGTGACTTTGGAATGGGGACTTTGGAATAGTCTTGAAATGTGGCTTGCCTCCGAAGAAAAACAAAAAAGGGAGCAATAGTGTCATTATGTAGGACAAAATGAGGTGCCCAAGGGTTGCAAAGGAGAGTGTGAGTGAAGAGGAAAGGACAGTGCTCAGACTGGGTTTAAAACCCTCCTTTACCTAGGTAAAATAGAGGACCAGGCTGGGTGGTCTGTAGAGAGCATGTTCTTCCACGAAGCTGGTACCTGGAGCCCCCACCCAATCCCCGTTCCTCCTGGAGGAGAAGTCTTTTTTTCAGACTCCTTTGCTGTCACACCTGCCAAGTTCTGCCAGTAGGCACTGCCAGGACCTGGACGTTCTTGGGCCAGTTCCCAAACAAGTGTGCTGAGGGGCAGAGACAAAGAGAGCTCTGCTACCAGCCTGACCCTACACCATGCAGGGCCAAGTGGGTTATTATTCTGCATTTTGGTTTACATGGAACTATTCTGTACAATGTGGGTCCCCAAGAGGGCTCCTTGCCACAGGGAAATGTTAAATGCACTGGTCAAGAAAAAGAAGTCTATAATTTTTTTAATTGTGGGAATGTTTGTTTTAATTAGAAAAGGGGGGATTAGGCATCAAGAAGAGAAAGGGAAGAAAAAGATAAAGAAAAGTCATGTTTTTTAGCATAGAGGTGGGGGGGGGATTAAAACATAAAATAACACCTAATGTTGGGATGTCCTGGGAAGGGGTGGAGGTGGCTCACTCTGTCTTGCTGAGTCAAGACTCCTGATGTCCCTGAGGGGCCCCAGCTATGAACCCAGGTGGTAGGGACGCTCCAGAGAGACCCTTCTGGAACCCGAGAGCTTCCTGCCCTAATATGGAATTCCCAGATTTGCTTTTGTTGTTGTTTCTGCTCTTTTTATATTCCATGGAAAAGTGAAAATTTAAAAACAAACAAACAAACAAGCCCTGGGACAACACTGAGTTGCCCACTTTTTACTTTGCCAAGGGGAAAAAAAAATCCCCCAATTTCAATTATAACATCATCAATATAGCATCATTTTAAAATCTCCACCCCCGTAGAAAGAACATCATGCCAGGATAAAAATAGTCTTTCTGAAGGAAGGTTAGCTGAGCTTCAGATGAATCATTTATAATAATTATACCGAATCACTGTGAACTATACAAATTCACATGCCTCAGTATATAAACATAATGACTGTGTGTGTGTGTACACACACACTGATATGTACGGATGTCTTTATGAAAAATGTAAATACAAAAAAATTAGCATTCCATTTATTGATGGCAGTGGTCCTCAACCATTTTGGCACTAGGGGCCAGTTTCATAGAAGATCATTTTTCCACAGACAAGGATGGGGGGTGTTTTGATGTGATGGGAACTTGTTCTGATGTAAAGAAGTTCTCTTCAGGCAACTGATGTATTATGATCTCTGTGC
>NW_003852536.1:4916699-4921314 GCF_000181295.1 Otolemur garnettii | reverse complement strand
GCCTCGGTTGTGCAGGTGATGGGAGCAGCTGTACACACAGAGGAAGCTTAGCTTGCTTACCTCCCGCAGTGCAGCCTGGCCACTAACAGGCCACCTGGAATTACCTTGTAGGTGACTTGTGTGTGTGTGTGTGTGTGTGTATGTGAACTGGGTCAGGTAAGAGTAAACTTGTGGACCTTTTTTAAAACCACATTTTATATACACACTTATACACAGGCCTCCTGATGCAAATGGAAGCTTTACGGTTAACTAAGGTGAAGAAAGTGGCGGAAGGGGCTGGGCAGAGCTGGCCACAGCTTCTGGAGAGGGGTGCTGAGGGACACACTCTGTTTTCAGAGCCTCTGAGACCTACATCTGGGGAGTTTCTGCCCAACACGAGCGTCTGAGAGTGGCTGTTGTCAGTGTGCAAACTTAGCCAGGAGCCGCCTCTAGTTCTGGACCTGGAGTTTGCGAGTGGTCTAAGTAATGCCAGGGTGGGAAGACTGAGAAGTGTTGCCGGCAGGTTTTCAAGGTCTTGTGACCCTTGGAGGTCTGATAATATGGAAAGGCAGAGCCAATGTATAAGCTACACATAAACATACTTGGCACCAGCCTGGAAGGAGCTTGCTGATCGTTTTCAGGCAGGTCACTTGAGCAGACGTTCTCTCGGCCCCTTAGAATCACATGGGGAGCTTAAACTTATAATCTCGGCCTGTCCTCCAGAAGTTGGGATTTAATCCTTTTTTTTTTTTTGTAAAGTTCTCCAGGTGATTCTAATGTGCAGCTAAGTTGAGAACCACTATTTAGAGAGTTAAGAAAAGGTTTCGGGAAAAATTTTCTCTCATCAGACACCTGCCGACTACTCACAATAGGACAAAACATTTCATAATCAACCACGTTGGGATTCTCTTTTTTCACCGTAAAACCTCACGATAATTAACAGGCAGAAAGACGCTCTGCTTACCCAATGCCAATGAGACTGCCTGAGCGAGGGAAAATGGCATTCGTAAAGCCACAGCAAGTGTCCCCATCAGGGAGATCTCATGGGCCACCCAGAGGACCGCCAGAGCACCTGGATTACCTTAGGAAGGGCAATGTAGTGGGTGGGCGGTGGCTGCTGGCAGAAAGGGGTCTTCATAGCTTTGGAGTCTTGACTACATGCCAGGCACGGTGCCACACATTCTCAGTGTAAACAACCTCATTTAAGGTACAGGTTTGTTCATTCTTTTTTGGTCACACTGTCCCAATGTTACTTTTCAAACATGCCAGCTATGTCACCACTGTTATCTTTCTGCCTGGAACCCTCTCTCCCAGGTACTCATCTCTTTCAAGTCTTTCTCCAATATCCACTGTCAGGGCTGGCTGAGCTCTTGATTCAAAGGCGCCACCAGCCCCTCTCTCTCCGTATCTGTTTCTCTGTGCTAGGCTTTCCTCCTTCCAAAGCACTTAGCACCTTTTAACATCAATCGATCATATATCTAATCTGTTTAGATTATCATTTACCGTCCCTCTTTCCCGCTAGGACCTGAGCTCCACAGGGCCAACACGTCTCTCCTCTCTCTGTCTCTCTCTTCCTGGACCAGGACTAACCATGCCTCACATCTAGGGAATAGTCCCTAAATATCTGCTGAATGAGCAAAAACATTTGGTAAGAAAGAGTACAGTGAATTATTATCGTCATCGTTTTGATGAAAACAATTTTTGTGTTAAAAAAAAGAAATGCCAAAAAAAAAAAAAGAAATCCTTTTTCTTTGTTTAATAAAAGAAGATAGATGAAGGAGGAAACTGGAAAAAGAAACAAGAGAAAAATAACCTTAGCTGCCTGCTGCCCACCTCAGCGTGAACACACAATGATGGACTCCTCGGGTCAGGGAATACAAAGGCCACACACACTCAGCTTGTGAAGCTGAGGTTGCTTGGTCTGTATCTCTAGTCGTCTTCATCAAACTCCCTTTAATGTTAATGCTTTTTTGTAGTTTCCAGACGTGGCACCTACATTATAGTCACTTTCCTTAACTGGTCAGCGGGAATCTGACCTCCAAAGGCTAATGGCCTGTCTTTAAAACACAAATCCTTTCTCAGACTTGCTCCCCAAAATGCACACAGTATGTTCCACTGCTTTGAAGATTTGCATGCCTCTCTAACATTTATCAGGAATTATTCTGACAAAAAAGAGAACCCAACAGACAGCTCTGGTCCCTTTTGCTGACAATGCCTGCAGCTTTTCTCAAATTCCTTAGGTGTGTTAGAACTGCTGTCCCCATTCAGAATTCTGCGTGCAAGCCTGTAATCTCAAAAATCCTTACTTGGCAGGGAGCACATTGAAACATTTTATTTTTGCTCCCACTGTAACAGCAGAAAAAAAAATTACATTTTTATAAGATTTCCCTGCTTTTAGCCCTAAAATGTTTAAGTGGACTCTGCATGTAAGATTACAGGTTTCCCAGATGGTCAGAAGAAAATGATTATGGCTGCCAAAGAGGAAGCAGAAAACCCATAGACTTCTTGATGAAACAAGAAATAAAGTTAACAAATGTAATTTTCTGAAGGCAGGATCCTGTGAAATCATTATATTTTCAACAAAGATAGTATTTCCCCGCAGAGTTAGATCTCTGCAGTGGAGCATTAAAATCTTCATCTTTACTAGATGCATAAAATGGAAAATAAAATTGTGACAGAGAGGGAGGAACACGAGCAACTTCAGTTTCATTCTCTCTTTTACAAGGCAATTTGAAGTTAGGCAACCCTCACCCCCACTTTTAGGCAAATGAGAGCCAGTGAAACAGCTCTCAGTCCAAATCCAAGATAAGGGAAATAAATCTAGAAAATGTCAAATCACGAGTAAAAAGTAAGATGGTTTCATTCGAATGATCAAAGGCAGTATTGAATTTCTATTAAAGAATGAATTTTCATGCTAAGCAAAAGCGATTCAAATTAACTCTTTGCTAAAAACAAAGTAAGCAAATTTGTGGAGAACTCATTATACTTAGTGCTGATGAAATGTTTATTGAACATAAAGCTAGAAAATATTTTATACCTCTGCAAAGTGCTCCTAAATCATCCATAAAAATAAGCACAAACTCTAGTTTATTATTTTCCAAACTTTTCTGTGTGTAATAGAGGTAAAGGTCTGAAAAGGGGCAATGAAAAGATTCATGATTAGTCTCTTTAACGCCCCTCTCTTTGGGGGGATTAAAACTTGCATGCCTTCCCAAGGCCAGTGATGAATGGAGGAGAAAACTATTCTTTATTTTCTATTATTATTATTATTGTTTGAGACAGAGTCTCACACATTTGCCCTGGGTAGAGTGCCGTGGCATCACCATAGCTCACAGCAACCCAAAGTCTTGGGCTCACGTGATCCCCTCACCTCAGTCTCCTGAGTAGCTAGGACTATAGGCACTCGCTATGATACCTGGCTAGTTTTTCTATTTTGAGTATAGATGGGTGGGGTCTCACTCTTGCTCAAGTTGGTTGGTCTCAAACTCCTGAGCTCAAGCAATCCACTTGCCTCAGAGTGCTAGGATTACAGGTGTGAGCCCTGTGGTCAGCACTGGATTCCTGGCTTGGCGGCTGTCCCTCGTCTGTGCCTGGATAAGTTACTCGACTTCTCTTGGCCTACTCAAAGTGTGGGGTGATATTGTTTACTTAAAGTTCTTCATGTATATGTGCAAGAAATGAGGAATATTTTACCTAACATATGGCATTTTGGCATGCTGGACCGACCAAAGAAGCCCCAAGGCCTCTGACCTCCCTGATCAACTCTCCCTGAATCAATCAACTCTCCCCAAATCAATGAAGTTTGTTTCTCAACCTGAGATCCAGACCCACCTAGGAGAACAATGGTTCTTTTCTTTCCTTCCCTGTAAGACCAGGAATGTGGCTGCGCCTGAACAGACTCTTTAGAAGATCTTGTCTGGTCTCTCAGACTCATTTAAATTCCCAGGTAAACTATCTACCAATTAATCTTTGTTCCCCATCACTCATCCTCCCGGAACTCCTTTCTCCCCTTCCATAACCTCTTTTACCAAAAAGTCATCAGAGCTTCCAAATCCCACCGGGGAAGTGAATCTGCATCCTGAGGGCTCCCCTGTATACGTGTTAAATACATTTCTATCATTTTCCTCCTTTTAATCACTCTGCCTCATGTCAGTGATTTTTTAGTGAACTTCAGTGGGGCAAGAGACTCTCTCTATACACTGTGTTAGATAAATGTTAGATGTTACCCCATCCCTTCTTCTGGCTTGAGGAGAAAGAAAAACATACACCCCATTCTCTGCCTGAAACTTTGCACTATTGAAAAAAAAAAAAGATCTTGTTCTTTTCTTGTATTCTCTTTTGGTGATCAGCTATCCCTTTCCATCTTTTATATAAGCTTTTAAACAAGAACACGACATATAGCTCATTTTATATTTTTTGAGTAAATAAGAGAGTGAATAGGATAATCTTTTGACAATATCAACTAGAATTCTTTGGTATCTAG
Organism: Otolemur garnettii; assembly: GCF_000181295.1. Taxonomy (NCBI): domain Eukaryota; kingdom Metazoa; phylum Chordata; class Mammalia; order Primates; family Galagidae; genus Otolemur; species Otolemur garnettii. The sequence goes on along the minus strand of NW_003852536.1, from coordinate 4,916,852 downwards.
CATTCCAAACTTGAAAAATGGTGACCTGTAATTCCTTGTCTTAGCCGTAGAACAGAACAATGTGCTGAATCGTCCCTCAGTATTTGTTAACAGTTTTAAGTAGAGCTAATTTGAAATAATAAAACTCACAACTGGGAATCTCAAATATGCTGA
>NW_003852536.1:4876719-4904555 GCF_000181295.1 Otolemur garnettii | reverse complement strand
CCAAACAACCGCCCCTTGACATCAGCAAAAAAACTTGCCCCTCCATGAGATCCTTGGGATTAAACATGGAATAAAAACTTGATAATAATGTATACACCTGTAGCTCAGTGATTAGGGTGCCAGCCACATACACTGGGGTTGGCAGGTTCCAACCTGGCCCAGGTCAGCTAAACAATGACAACTACAACAAAAAATATCCAGGTGTTGTGGCGGGTAACTGTAGTCCTAGCTACGTAGGAGGCTGAGGCAAGAGAATAAGAGAATTGGTTAGGGCCAAGAGTTAGAGGTTGCTGTGAGCTATGACACAACAGCACTCTACCCAGAATGACATGGTGAGACTCTGTTTCAAAAAAGAAAATAATAATGTATACAAAGCACAAATGCCACTGCTTCCTTCTCCATCAAAGTTGCAATAGGGATGAAAGGGTTCATCAGGGAGAGGATTAAAGCACACACTTGAGAAAGCTTAGCCTAGCTCATCACTACACACACACACACACACACAAGAAGGGCAATTAGGAAAAGGATAATACAGCACACAGTTCAGAAGGTCTGTCATAACTCATCTGCATCAAAGAAAATCCCTACAGAAGGGATCCTCCAATATTCCCTGATTCCTAAGACAGAATAAAAATTGAGGCTTCTGAGAGCAGAACTGTTAATGCCTGAACCTGGAAAGAGAAACAGCAGATGCAAAGCAACATAATTAACATTTGATATCACATTTAAAGTGTGTCTCAGATTGTTTAAAATATGCCTTGACTTACTTTTCATTAATGTCAGACCAAAACCCATACTTAGGACTCACTCATCTAAGAGTGTCTGAGAGCCTTGTGACATGTGATGTTAATACTTTTGGGACTCCAGGATGCCCCGTGTATAACGGCCCTAATATGTTAAAACCAGGGTAAGGCAAAGTTTCTCTCCCAGCTATGCCTCCTTTATTTTGTGTTAACAATACAAAAAGAACGACGATCAAACTCAAAGGCCCTTCTGCACAGTAGCTCAGTGCAGTGTTATGGACTGAAGTACAGTCAGAAATGTCTGTCATCCATATTTCTAGTGAGAATTTTCAACGACTTCAAGATACTAATTTCATGGAATAAGCCTTGTTTGGAGGCTGGTTGTATTACTAGAGAAATTAATAATTGGTTTTAACCGTAGATACCAAGCATTACAACAGAGATCAGCTCTGGGATGCCTAGGAGTACCCAGGACTGTGTCCTCACAGGGGCCGAGGTGAGCAGAGCAGGCCTCCTGAAGGTGCTGCCTGGGTGAAACCAAGATATGGAGTCAAGACAGAAGGCCGTGCCCTGAAGAGAAAGCCCTGGGAGATAGGCTGAGCCCTGGGACAGCCTGGTACTTTGTGGGTCTGGCAAGACATATGAACTGAGTACAGCATAGGATGGGGGTTGCTAATGGAAGGAACATCAACCTGGAGCTGTCCAGGCAGGGGACTTGAATCTCCTGTGCAGAACTGTGTGCATAACTTCACACAGGATCCCTTAACGCTGGTTCTCAACCTTCCTAATGCTGCAGCCCTTTAATACAGTTCCTGTGGGTTGCGACCCATAGGTTGAGAATCCCTGCTAGAACCTCAAAGAAAGTCAACCTCCACTTCATGTAGAAAAACCATCTTCTGACTCAAACCTTCAGATGGATTTGGGATAAAAACAAATGTGGTACAAGGATGGATATCTTAAAGGTTTATACAATTCAGAAACAGGTTTTTTTCTTTTGTTTGAGAGTAGAATCAAGGGAAACATTTCAACAGACAGCAATGCATTGGCTGAAAAAGTCTCTGTCCTCTGGGCAACGCCTGTGGTGGGTCCTGGAGGAAGCATGCTATGACCTCAGTATCATGGTCTCCTGGGGGACGGGAGCAGGAGGGCATCAGGGCCTCGTTAGGGGACAGTTTCAAGGTGGGGAGAGGCTGGGAGAAGCCCAGCTGTGTACTGGGACACAGTCATGTGTGGGCTGGTTTTATGGAAGGCTGTTGGGATTAGGAATTTATATGTCTTTACTTGGTCTAAAATCAGAACACTTTAATCTGAGCCTGCTGTACATTTCCTTGTCATCATCCCAGAAGTTCAAAAAATGAAGATGGGTCTGTGTCAAAAGCTAAAGAACGGTGATGGAAGATGCTTGTATGTGGCTGAAGCAAAGGGAAGCATTGAGGCAGAAACGCACTGCAGGCAGATGCTGGAGGGAGCACGGTGATGTGGGCTCACCCCGACTGTGGAGTGTGCTGGACAGCACAGCAAATTTACGGCAGTACTCCTCCCCTGTGCTGGGCAGCACTCACACACCAGCCCTAACTTGGCCCTTGCAACACAAAAATAAGGAGACTCAGCCAAACCTAAATTTGAAATGAAAGGAACCAGAATATGCCACCCCAGAATACGCCATTTAGGCAAACAGACTATTTTGAGCTGATGGCCATGGAGAATCGACAGATACAGAAAGAAACCTTCATGGACCTTCCCTTAGCTGGGTATAAGCAGAGACTTCTCAGAGATTGCCACACACCCCTCTCTGGGGAATTTATAGCCATGCACAATAAGGGAAGTTGGTACTGAGATGGTCCTGTAGAGACACACGTTACTAAACAGCACGTATCTCCTACTAGGTTCTCTCATAATTTACTGTGCCTAGAAGTTAGAAATTTACCTTCCCACAATTTACTGTGCCTAGAAGTTAGAAGTTCAAAGTTCTTTCTCTTTGTCTTGTCAATTCTCCACAGATTTATTGTCCTTATGTAAAACTGGTCTCTGGGTCTGATACCTCACTAGGGAGTTTCATTTAATTCTGTGAGTCCCATCCATACGTGTATGACATAAACCTTTTTCTCCTATTTATCTGTCTTCTGTTGGTTCAATTTAGGGGGCTTCAGCCACTGAAACTAAGAGGGTAGAGGGAATAGGTTTTTCTTTTTTGAACAAAATGCAGTTTCATCTCTTACTAAGAGGAAAGATTAGTTAATAATTTTATCCCTATCATTTCATCTGTAAAAAAAGGATAACGCTATCTGCCTTAGGTGTATTCTAAGAATCAATGGGATGTTAGGGACCTTATATGGAATCTGGCTTATTATAGGCACACAATAGATGAAAGCTGCAATGATGCCCCAAACTGGTCATTTGTCACAGGCCACAGTGCACCCCAACCAGAGAGCTAGTTATAATCCTTTTGGTACTAAGAACTAGGGGGGATATGCATTGAGGCTAGATAATGTTATTATCAAATTAAAATACAATAGACAACTTTAACTTCAGTTACTAAAATAGAAGTAGCTAAAGCCAGGCATGGTGGCTCACACCTGTCATGCCAGCACTCTGGGAGGCTGAGACAGGTGGATCGCCTGAGCTCAGGAGTTCAAGACCACCCTGAGCAAGAGTGAGACCCCTGTCTCTACTCAAAATAGAAAAACTAGATGGGCATCATGGTGAGCACCTGTAGTCCCAGCTACTTGGGAGGCTGAGGCAAGAGGATTGTTTAAGCCCAAGAGTTTCAGGTTGCTGTGAGTTATGACACCATGGCATTCTTCTGAGGGTAACAAAGTGATGCTCTATCTCAAAAAAAAAAAAAAAAAGAAAAGAAAAAGAAAAAGAAAAAAAGAAAGAAAGAAAGAAAAGAAGAAAAGAAGTAGCTACATTGAGAATTGTATGGTAAAAACAAGAAAGCATTTGCATATAGGTAGAGCTAAATTTCCATAAATAACAGTCCTCAGAATAAAGTAAGGAATTCATTAATAGTAAGGAACAGGGTAGGTCCATCTTACATGGTGAATGTCACAATTACTGAAGTAAAGAAATCATAGTTATAGTTCACCTCACACATGCACAAACGATCAATCTTTAGTATTCTCTGAAAGTAAACACACATTAATATTTACCTATGAATATCTCCTGCAATTCAATATTTCTAATATGATGGCAAAGAAAGGCCTCCAAATCTCATTGTACCTCTCTGATAAATTATATTTGCTCTGTGTGATGTGATTTATTTTGTTGCTATTGCAATTATGATGATGATTATTGAATTGCTTTCAGATATTTCACTGTGTTTTACTGGAACTTGTCTCAACCATATTCCTCTGGACTATGATATGAAGAGGCAAGACAGACAGAGAGGCAGACGTGGCTCTTATGGGGAGAAGATGTAGGAAGACTTTCAACATTATCCATAATGAAAATAATAATAATAAAATACCAATTTTTTTTCTTTTCTCAATCTAACAAAATAAATAATTTGACAATATTCAGTGTTGGCAATAGCAGGGAAAATGAGTGATCTTACATCTTAATGATACAGACTTTTGGAATACAGTTTGAACTATCTGTACAAACTTAAAGTACATCCACCTTTAGGTTTAGCAATTCAATTCTTAGGAATTTAAAGATATTCTAGTATGTATATAGGCAGAAGGCCTGTAAGTAAGCCTTTAAACAGTTCCATTTTGTGAGAGCAAGCTTGAAGTCTTTTGTGAGTTAGAATGTAGAAATACTGGGATAGAACTCTCTATGTGGCTCAGGACTTTATCATGTAGAAATGATTCAGGGCCGAGCCTTGGAGGGACTGGCCTGCAAACAGGTACTGGTATATCTCAGGAATTTCCAGACTACTTCCTAAGATGAATGGCTGCCTCCAGATGTTCTATTGAAGGTCGAGCATTCAATCAGCTTATTCTCCCAGAACCTTGTTTTGTGGTCTTGTTTTTTTTTTTAAGGTTTAAGAATAGTTATAGATAAAGTTAGTGGAATGGTTCTTGCTAATCAATAGACTTCTTGGCGCCGGGCCGTGCTGGGCTTGTGTCAGGAGGTTTGGGTCACTTGTTTACTAATTAATTGTGTGTATGTGCAATATGCTCTGTATAAGCTTTGGTAGAATAAAGAACTTTGCTGGATTGCCAGAGAAAGCTTCCAGTCCTTTATTCTTCAGTATTTCTCTGCAGATCTTATCTCTGCTGCACCACATGGTGTACATCTACACGCAACATTCACGCAACATATATATGGCTAAATGTGTTTATACAGAGACGCCCATCAGTAGCATTGCTTGTTCTGATAACCCAAAAAGAGTAACAACAGAACCCCCAAGGAAAACTATTTTCAGCTCAGTAAAGAACCAGTTAAATTAATTATATTATATTCATATGGTAAGCACTATGCAGCCACCGTCATTCTCTACGTCTAATATGTAAAGGTGTCTGGAAAAAACTTCATGGCACCAAGTCATGTCTATACACTTCCATTTGTAAGAAAAAAGGACAGATATATAGATATACAGAATACAAATGTCCATGCCCACTTATACATATGTAAAGTCATATTTCTGGAAGGATATATGAGAATGAGTTAGCAGTATTTGCCTCTGGGCAAGCGGACCCAGGGTCTGCAATGGGAAAGGGATCCAAGAATGCACTGTTTACATTATTGTCATCTGTATTAGTTTTTCAATTGTATAAATACTTGTTTTAAAAGGTAAGTATCTAATTGAATCACTTGGAAATACAAGTGTGATAAAACAAGCAAAGTTAAATGAGATAAATCTAAGATGATGAATTTTGTGCAATAGATTAATCTTTTTCTATCTTTCTTTCTTTCTTTTCTTTCTTTCTTTTTTTTTTTGCAGTTTTTGGCTGGGGCTGGGTTTGAACCCGCCATCTCCAGCATATGGGGCTGGCGCCGTACTCCTTTGAGCCACAGGTGCTGCCCTTTTTCTTTATTTCTTTCTTTGTTTTTTGAGACAGAATCTTACTCTGCTGCCCTCGGTAGAGCACTATGGCATCATAGCTCACAGCAACCTCAAACTCTTAGACTCAGGTAATTTGCTTGCCTCAGCCTCCCGAGTAGCTGGGACTAGTGGTGTAAGCCACAGCACCCAGCTAGTTTTTCTGTGTTTAGTAGAGATGGGGTCTTGCTCTTGCCCAAGTTGGTTTTGAACTCCTGGGCTCAGGCAATCTACCTGCCTCAGCATCCCAAAGTGCTAGGATTATAGGTGTGAACCACCACTCCCAGCCTATTAGATTAATATTAAGGGAAGAGATTCCTGACTGATGATTTCTTTTTTAGTCAAACAAGTTACATATCTTAATTCATTAATTTCTTTAAATCAAACTCTATGGAGTATATACTAATATGGTCAACCATCTTTCTATACATGAACCTAAGCAAGTTAAACAACTCAAGTTCACATAGTAAGTGGCTGAGCTGACATGTAGACTCAGTTCTCTTGGGCATTCCTCAGTTTGAAGGGGCAGAGGGGAGCCCAACCATAGTTCTTCTGAAACTAAGTTACATTTCAAAGACATCACTACATCAGGTGTGAGTGACACCTGAAAACCAGCTTTAGATTTGCAGTTGAGATTTGCCTGCAGAACCTTGTATTGCTTGCAGCCGTGTCTTTTAGACTCAAAGTTCAAGGTTTCCACCCTGAGAAAAGAACCCATTCTTCAGCACTGCCTTCTAAATCTGCAAGTTCTAAATTTGAAAGTTCTACAGTTTTGGAAGCTGAGTTACTATGAATTATTTGACAGATTTTTGGGGGTTAAAAATGTTTGTGTTTCTCAGCATGGTCTTTGTGATCATGGAAGTTACTTTAACTAAAAGTTCTGATTAGAAAGTTTCTAAGTAGAAGTCTGTAAACAAAATACAAGAGTATCTGGAGGTTTTCTTTTTCATCCCACTCTACTCCCTCCATCCATGTTCCTACTGCCTGGGTTAAGAGTTGGCCTCCCCACAATCATTACTGGAGAATGGTTATGCATTGGGGTCTTCCTACAAGGTGGCTGAAATAGGCTGTTTGTACATTCTGTTCCCAAGACAGTCCATAATTACCAGATGTCACTGTGCCTATAAGGGCTCAATGAACTTTTTGAAAAATATATACCCCATTGAAATGATGTTTTTGGAGGATAAACCTGGCAACAGGAAATGTCAACATCATTAACTGTATATTAAGTTTCATTAAAATCAAAACTTTGAAATAATTAGCCTCTGCTGCTTCCCAAAGTAGTAATTACAGACCATCAGGAAGTGTTGTACTCTTTCAGATTGCCTCCTATAAACATTAAATTCTAAAGATGAGACATTATTCTTAAAATAACCTTTGCGATTTTAGCTGTGGGACTATAAACAATACTTTGTAGGTAAATCTTTCATAATTCAAGAAATTTAAATTTTACTGAACTCGATGGCAAAAAGAAAAAGGTCAAAAAGTCCCATTTCATATAAGCAAAGTTCAGAAAAATAAAAATATCTCTACTTAAATGTGTTTGGGGACATCTCCTTTTTTCATTTAAAATTAAGCTTTCTTTAATTTCCAATTAATTTTAAAGTTATTTATTCAATGCTAGTTAGAAAAAAATAGTAGTATTAGATTATTCTACTTTATTTTACCAGATGTCACTGGGCCTAAATTTCCTCCACAAATTTCTTTTTTCTAACTTATTTCCACATGACAGTCTTTAGATTTATAATCTATAAATGTTTCCAACTCTTCTCACAATCCTCAGTTGCCATCCCAAAGCAAATTATACTATGAAGGAAAAATAAAGTAATTTAATAATTCATTATATCTCAAAAAACACTATTACTCCTGTAATTTGTACTTGTTTTACATGGAAATTACTGCTCACTAAAAAAGAATAGCTACTCAGTTCTGATGTGTGAGATACGATATAAGACACAAAGAGAGAAATACAGATGGGTTCCCTGTTTTCAAGGAGTTTTTGATCCAGTAAAAAAAAAAAATTATAATAATGAACAAACTGAAATGGTTAGAACCCCAATAAGAAGCCAAAGTTGCAATTTTAGAAATGGCCTTATATTTGTAGAAAAGGGGTAAAAAAGTGACAAATAAAGAAGGATGACCATCAGCACAGGTCTCTGGGAGAATGCAGATGTCCTTAAAAAGAGCAGAGGCTCAAAGGAGAAAGAAACATGCAACAGTTTACTTTTCCCACTGCAAAGCTTTCCCACTCCTCTGCCAGCCCTCGAGTCTCTGCCAGAACTCATGTGATGTAGCCCCCTTGGTGTAGCGGGCTCAGAATGAATAACCTTTGCTTTTCCCATGTGCCTGGTCTTCACTGATTTCCATAGGATCCAGCATGTAGCCAGAAGGGTTAGCTTTGGAAAGAGCAAGGGACATCTCTTCCTCCGAAATAAAAACATGAAGAAAGAAGGATGAGTGAAAAGACTCTTGTGATTCTCAGTTGGTAAGAAAGCTGAAAGAGTTCTATCGGCTGGGTGCCATCTTCTCGACTAATCTCCAAACAGACTCGGGGAAGTGAGGTTAGGGTTATAGGACAACAGAAGGAATTTAGAAGTAAGGAGAGATGAGAGGAAGCCAATAAGAAGTGGATCAAATGATCCACTGATGGTCAACACAGTGAATGAAAGCATTTAGCTCTTCTCTTTCTTCAGAATCTAGAAAATGCTGGAAAAACAGACGCCAGCACTGAGAAAAGAAAAAACACATCAAGAAAATGATTAAGGAAATTGATTATTTTGGGCTCAAATGGAACAACTGGGAGAGGAGGTAAAATAAAAGGCCCTAGGGCCAGTTTTGCCTTTACTGTACCTTTGAGCAATATTATTCACCAGTGCACTGGAAATCTGTTTGCAGTATCAGGTGCTCTAGGCTTTCATATGCTTTGGGGTTCCAGTGTGGGTGGGGAGTGTAGGATAGAGTTTCTCTTTCTCTTTAGAGAGTCAAAACAGTGCTCAGTTATCAAATAAGAAGCCAAAAACCAAATGGAGTCTTCCATTGGGAACCATGTTCTAATTTTAACACATAGTTGGCTTTGTCCATATAGAGCACAGTAGATCCAAGTTAATGCAGGTAAAGGGAAAAATACATTGTTCAAGAGGATGAAGAATGATCATAAGGTTGTCCTTATTTTGGAGCAAAGTTAGACAAAACGTAAAAGGAAACTGAAAATACCTGCAATGAACTTATATCCCTCAATAAAAAGAATAGCTAAGTTTTACTGAACATCGATTATATGCCAGACGCTAGTGCATTAACACATTTAGTCTTTACAGAATCTTTCAGATAAGACACAATAATTGTCTTCATTATACAGATAAAAAAAAAAAGTGGCACAGTATAATCAAGAAAGTCGACCAAGATTGCAAAGCTCCTAAGTGATATCGCCAGATTCAAGTCCAGGTAATTTGGCCCCACAGTCCATGCTCTTGGATCTGTGAGATGGAAGAATGAAGGGAGAGAAGGAGGGAGAAAGATAGGGAGGGAGGAAGGAGTCCTGTTCAGTAATAAAAGTACTGTAGTTAACAGAATCTCTCCTCTGGGACCATTGTGTCTATCACCAATAGGGGGATGATCTAAGGACACGCTCAGAACTAAGATTCTAGTCCTTAATAAAAGCCTCCAGGAGAAGGAATCAGGGGCTCACTGGAGAGTAAACAATATCATGTCTCAAAGCAAGAAAATTTAAAATGTCACGAGAACAGCTTGTTGCCAGAAAGCAGGGCTGATCTCTGAGATATCTGGAATAGTGTTGGAAAGTACAAAAGGGGGCTCCCACCGGTCAAGCAGCGATGATGTGGGCATTAAAAGGAAAATAGTAATTATTGTCTATGGGAGCATGTTGGACCTGTTAAGATAGTCTAAAGACACTGAAGGGAAAAGAAAATGGCACGAAGGCTGTGTTAACCAGTTGGACGAAAGTATTTCAAATTATATATAGAAACAACACACTGTACCCCATGATAGATTTAATGTACACAGCTATGATTTGATAAAAAATTAAAATGAAAATTAAAAAAAAAAGGTGACCGTGCATAAAGAGGTCTCTCCCTGTACTCCCCTCGGGATGTCATAGATTGACGAACCCCATTACATACATCCTACGCTGGAACTGAAACTGAGCTACTAATATAAATATATTACGATATGTCTATAGATAAAGGTTTTTAAGTAAGAAAAGGATTGGTCAGAGGGAAAGATTCAGCAAACAAAGGATGTGACAAATATAGAGAAGTCAGCTTTTTAATAAAGAAATCAGAAAATTTAGAAAGGATTCATAAAATGTCTATGGGGGTGTGGCGTATTACAAGGTAAATTTGGCCCTTGCTATACTTCCTGTGACCAAATTTTGATTCTCTATCTCCTTACTAGGAAATCGTTATGGTAACTTATATATTGGTATACTATATTATAGCCTGGTACTATATATTACATAATATAAACAGAGTCTGACAATTAAGTTCATGAACTCATCCTAGAAAAAGTGCTACATACCTCATTGTATAATATAGCTATGGTCACCTTTGAAGTACTCCCCTTGGGAAGATGATGCCACTGATGCCAGTCTCCAGTACACCCTTCAAAGCGACTTTGGAACACTTTCTGGAATAACCATCAGAGCTGTCATTGTATTACCCTTGTTGTCCTGTCATTAAAATGTCTTCTTTTCAATATTTTCTTTATTTGGGGGTAAAGAAAAAAGGCCTGCTATGCTTCCAATAGTCATCCGATGATTCTGACACACAATTTGATCAATTTTTCGCAATTTATTCTTAAGTTCTGCTCATTACTGGCCACCCCGACCACTCTTAATATGTGACAATTTCTCTTCCACCAGAAGAAAAACATTTAATCCATTTGTACACTGCTGTTTTCTTCATGGCATTATCCCCACAAACTTGCACTGACACGTCCCTGATTTCACTTCCACTCTTCCCAAACTTAACAACAAGCTTAATGTTTGTTCATTGCTCTAATTCAAGCTTTGACATTCTTGTGATGACAAAAACACACAACAACAATCATGATCACCACTCAGCAAGACACTGCCACACATCAACATGAACACAACTGTGAGACACAGATCTATCAGGATTATGAAACCTTAACAAGTTTTTTGCACAGTGTTGCCAAGGTAAGCCCATGGTAGCAAGGTCATGAACTTAATTGTCATACCTTGCATTACATGAGTCCCCTTTTGTACAGATCCAAATATATTCATTGTAGGAGGAAAGAACATTCCTGCATTCAAGAATGGTGGGAATTAGATACAGAGGTAGATATATGGAAGAGATGAGGATACGACTGAGTTGGTCCATTCTCTTCATGCTTCAAACCAAGTTAAAGAGGATGTGAAGATTTGTGGGCAAGAGCGAGATAAACTAGACCAGTGGCTGCTCAGCCATAGTGGTTGATTCAGGAGGCTGATGGGCCGGGACATAATGACCGGATATGACAGGTGGTACACGCCCATAATTATGATTATGTGGCTATGTTAAGCCACTCAAGATTTTATGTTTATTCAGCTTGTTTAATGATATTTATCAGAAATTAATTCTCCTATTTTCATGAGAACTGGGCCTGAGGTTGGGGAGGAACAGCATGCTGACGGTTCTGTGTGGCTTTATCAGGGAGGTGTGGCAAGAAAAGTCCCCTTCTAGTGAATGTCTAATAGTGTAGCTAACAAGTGGGGGGGTAGCAACCAGGCACACCTGATAGAGGATCATTTCGGGGGAGGGGGGAGGTGTCATAGGGCAGCCAGTGACACAGGAGCAGCAGCACATACAAAAGAAAAGCCTCTCTTCTGGAAGGGTGAAAATTCCACACGAGAGCGGGTGTTCTGCACCTGAACAGCACCCAGAGGTCAGTGCCAATGTCTCTGTGGGTCTCTGAGGGAATGATTTCCCACAGGGTTCTATTTCATATGTGATTTGGACATTGTCCATTGGTTTATTCAGCCTCAGTTCCCTGAGCCTCTTCCTGTACTATTAGCCCCTTCTGTGTGAAGGTCCTTCTCATCTGTTTGCCAGACCGTGATGAGCATGTCTTGATGCTTCCCATGGCATACTGACTTCTCACTTGCTCCTTTGGATTTTTGGACCATTTATTAAACTGGTTGACTCCTCCTGTCCTGAGGGCAGCTTCAGCCACTGCTTCTAACTCTGGTTGGGCCACAGAGGAGAGTGAGTTGCAGTATTCTTCAGCCCTGGCTTCCTCCACGCAGGGAGTCCCCAGGTAAACGAGGTGAGGCTTTGCATTGATGCACCTGCTGATACGCTGGTGCCGATACAGACCAGTAGGAAAAACTGCAGGTCTCCAGCATTTCTGTAGGAAATTCCAGCTGTCCTCTCTCACGACCTCATCCCTTTCCTGCCACTAACCTCCCCAGACTCCTTCCCAGTCCTTCCTTCCAGGCGGCTCCAGCTACGTCACCTGATGCTCAGTTTCTATTTCCTTCACCGCAGTACAATTTTCTCTTTATGCTTTTCTCCTTGTGGTGTCATCGTCGTAAAGACCTGCCTGCTCCGTTCAACTTTGCTAAGATCTCACTACATTCTAATTAAACTCCTCTGTGTCTGTAGCTCTTCTCACTCCTGAACGTTGAAAGAGCACCAACACTCCACGAGCTGTCAGCGTCCTGTCCCCAAGACCTCCTCATCCGGTGAACTCTTTTCCAAATACATGACTTTAATTTGTCTTATTCTACTAAGTAGCCTTTCTGTCTTCTAATAGATTCCCACTCTGAGTCATACTGCCCACTCAATGTTTTTCCAACTTTTATATGTCTGTCTAAAAAATGTAACTCCCTATTAAACATTCTTATGATTTTTTTTCCTGTCTGACCTGTTTTATTTCTTCCCCTTGTGTTATCCTGTTGCTGTATTACTGTGCTAATAGCAGAGAATTTCATCATAATTTTCAACACAAATCTACGCAATGCCAACTGCTCCAAACTTACCTCCCAAACACCTTTGTCCAGGCTGAGGTGTTATGTATAGAAATAAGACCTTTTGACCTCAGTAAATAGCTTTGACCTATTTCTTTGTCTCTTTGTAGTGGATTTCTGTGTATTTCCACCACTTCCCAAAGCACTTTTAATTGTGGATTCAGTCCCCATCTTTGAACCTCTGTGCCACTTGGCTACCTGAAGGCAAGTTTTCTATTTTCTGCTTAGAAATACATCTCAGCAGGCATCGTTGGGTAGGTAAGGGGAAGCTTAAATTGCCAGTGCAGGCTGTACACATCTTGTGACTTGGCTAGCTGCAACTCAGTAGTGTCCCTAATTGTCACTGTGCCCCTTTCTGCTAAGAGACAACCATGCATTGTGAAGTTTCCCACACAATCACAAACTCTTGGGCTCAAGTGATCCTCTTGCCTCAGCCTCCACAGTAGCTGGGACTACAGGCACCACCACAATGCCCAGCTATACTCTGATAATTTTTAAAGGGAAATGAAATTAAAATGGCCTTCATAGCCCATAAGGGGTGAAGTGGCATCCAAAGACATATTTACTCCTTTCGCTCTCCCAGACTTCCTGACACCTCACTGTGGCTCTGAGCACGGTATCTTTCCTTGACAATCTCATTACTGTGTGGAAGCTCCTTGTTTAATCTCTCAGTGCCCTGCCCATAAGTGATGAATGAAATAATTCAACTAACATCTTGCCAAACGTTACAGAGTCGGTGACAGTATGTAGATTTGAATTCAGATAGTTCTGATTTCAAAGTCTACCGTCATTCACTGCATTAGCCTGGTTTGGAATGGAGTAGTTTTCTGGCAGGGAGGTGCCAGTGTGAAGGGGACACTAAATTTATGGACTTGAGATGGCTAGAAAATGGTAAGGCTATAGGATGTTGTGAAATAAACTTTTAGGCTACTGAGGATGTTAGCAAGGGGTAAGTCTCAGGGTGGGGAGGTTGGCTAGCCAGGACAAAGAAGGTGAAAAACTCCTGGAAGTGAGAAGACAATGTTGCCCCTGATGGTAAGAGGGGAGTGGACGGTGGAAGAAAATTTCCTGAAATTAAAATGAGAATGACCCAGAAAAGATGGTAGAACTAGAAACCGGGTTGGTGCATCAGGCATGAATCACGGTGGCCCTAACTCCTTACCCTGTGCATTGGGAAGCAGAGGACAAGCAGAAGCCTCCTGCAGATGACCTTAGGAGGAAGAAAGACATAATACCCGTTCCAGGGCAGACATACAAGACCAGAACCACGGGACACAGGGGAAGAGGCTGCAGAATAAAAAAGAGGTGAACAAGATGGTTGCAGATAGGGGCAGCGTTTAGTAACCAGGGTAGTGATTCCAAATCCCCAAGGAAGGAGGCAGGAGAATGGGTGGTCGTAGGCAGAACATCTTCCAGACATCAGGAGAAGCAGCGTTATCAGCGTGTACTTACAGACTGAGACAGAAAAAACAACTAGACTCACATGCCAAGTTGTGTGAGTTATAATAAGAATTAAATTGCAGCTTCCTCCAAGTGAAAAGAAGTATAAATCAATCCTTAGGCTCTCTCTTGTTTGTTGAACACTACCATGGGTGTGGACAGGTCCTGGGTATCTTGTCTTGAGGAATTTGCCGTGGTTTGACCTCTATCAGATTCCTTTCTAGGTGTTCAGGTTCACATTTAAAGTACACAGCAGTCTTCATTGTACGGTGAGGAGAGAGAGAGAGGCAGGGCGTTTCTACTTACGAAACATTTCTGTTGGACATGTCACAGCCTTAATGGAAGGTGACAGCAATTGGCTGTTGTTCTCTTGCCTTCCTTATTAAAATCCCCAAACAATTTTTCTCCCAAATCCAGTCTGGGAAGTAAACATATTTATGGAACACCTTTCTAAGATGAAGGAAGAACATCTAACATGTGTATATCGATTTCTTTCTTGTACGCTCTGCTCTGTGTATAATACTTGTTGCCAGGTAACTAGATGATCATGTATCAGGGGTTAAAAAAAAAAAGTCATTTGCCTTTGCAGGGCATTTCTTGGGCTAGAACACTTCATTTCAAAGCAAAACATCCAGGATAAAAGCTCACATACACACAACCATGTTGCTGATTTTAAGCTGGAAAAGAGGGGCTCTTAGACCAATGCTTTCCGCAGGGAAAAAATACAATTTAAATTCATTATAAGCTCTTATTTGTAATGACTAGTCTAAGTTTGTGGCCATACTTCAGTTTTGCAGAAATACATATATAAAAATAGACCTCTATCTGCCCCCTTTGGGTACTTTTCTATAACCTCCCTCAATCTGGACTAAAAAAAAAAATAGTAGCTCAGGCAAGAATTTGATAAGGAGATTTACTAGTGAGATAGATGTTGCATTGTGATGGTTCTGCCAGTCGGGAATAGCCTCAGGGAAATGCCATTTAATGTAACTGAAGAGATGGAATGCGTACATATAATGATAAAGCTGTCATCCTGTCTAGATTAAAAACTGTGTCCTACATTGAGACAGACCGAGGAGGCCCAGGCCTTCTCATATACATGCCTACTTCTCTAATCCCTAACTTTAAGTTGGAATTTTTCCTGAGATTATTGGCTAGCTTCCATTTGCTATAACAACCAACATGGTGTTCTGTGTCCACTGGGTCACCCTTTTTTGGCCAGGCTCATCATGGGGCAAACTCAAACCTCATAGTTCTGCCTCTAGAAATGCAGATCGTTATGAAATGTCATTCTGTTGATCGCTGCGCCCTATAAAGTATGACCAAATTGTAATGGGAATTCAGTCCTGGCTCATTTTTATTCCCCTGGCTAACAGCGAGCACAGTGACAGGCAGAGAGTCAGGCCTCAGGTTAAGCACAGGGGAAGCTTAGGGACTCTATGCAGTTATGATCTTTTTCCCTCTTCTGTCCACAGCCCTCTCCGGATTTCCTGCCCACCCCCCAAAAGAGAATTTTTGTTTGTTACCTCTTACCGACATTTATTTTGGCAATTCTTTTCTGAGAGTCCATCCTCATCCTCCCCCATAATGTCCACGGCTGAAAATATCAAGGCGACCAGGATGGCAAAGCAGCACACCAGGGCAAAGATCACGATGCACTTCTGCTGGGACTGGAAGAGGGAAAAAAAACAGCACCAAAGTCAGTGCGGCCACTTCCACTCAGGGAACCCAACATCTGACAACTCGTCAAAATTCCACAACAAATTGTGGGGGGCTAGAATTACTTTTATCACTGTCAGAGAAAGAAGCGCTGCTCTCTGGGTGAAAAAGCCCAGGACTTTCATGGTTCTCTCTCAACACAGCCTCAGCCTCCCACTAAACATGGGGGAACCTGTTGAATAATTCAAATGCGATCTCCAGAATTCTGAACTTGTTCTCTAATTTCTACTCAAAAACAGTCCAGAAAAGATCACTATGAGATCTACCATTGCAAATTAAAAATTAAACACCAGGGCGGCGCTGGTGGCTCAGTGGGTAAGGCACTGGCCCCATATACTGAGGGTGGCACATTCAAACCCAGTTCCGGCCAAACTGCAACAAAAAAATAGCCGGGCGTTGTGGTAGGCGCCTGTAGTCCCAGATACTTGGGAGTCTGAGGCAAGAGAATTGCCTAAGCCCAAGGAGTTGGAGATTGCTGTGAGCTGTGATGCCACAGCACTCTACTGAAGGTTAATGAGTGAAACTCTGTCTCAAAAAAAATAAATAAATAAAAATGAAATATCAATGGATTATTTAACTGACATTATTCATTTCAAAACACTGAATACAAAGTACTTGAATGTCATGCCTTTATTAGATATGTGCTATCTCAAATACAGAAATAGAGATACATAATCTCTAACTAGGGAAAGAGTGTTCAACTTGAAAATTAGAAGTACAATATATTTTTAGGCTGGGCTTTTATACACTTAACAAGCTTTTATGAGGGATTTGTACCCATGCATCTGAAGTGTACGTGCAAAAATTAAGCAGAAAATAAAATCATTTCTAATTTTTTCATTTATTTACCATGAGAAAGTTTTTAAAACAAAATCATTGCCAAGCTGTAAAAATAACACTTGTTATGTGTACAATTCTTAATACCTACAAAAAGCAGGATGTTCTTTACCAATTATCCGCCCTGACAAAAGTGGAATTAAATTAGAAATCAAAAATCTGAAAGATCTCTAGAATAACCTCAAATATTTGCAAACTAAGCACATTTACACAGTTCATGGGTCAAAGAGCAAATCAAAAAGAGAATTTGAAAAACTTTGAGCTGGATGAAAATATTAATAAAAGGCAGTTATGTCAAAATGTGTGATACTCTGCAAAAGAAATGCTTATAGGGAAATTCATAGCACTAAATGCATGTAAGTAAGGTCTTAAATGATCTAAAAATATATCTTAGAAGGCAGAAAGAAAAAAGACAAAGTTAAACTCAAAATAGGCAAGGGAATGGAAATGAAAGAAAAACAGGAAACACACCCACAAAGTTGGTGAAACTAACGTCTGATTTTTTGGGAAGATCAAGAAAACTGATAAACTTTTAGCCATACAGATAAAAAAGAGAAAGAGCAAAGACACAAGTTGTGAATCAAGAGTATGTCACTGCTGAGACGACACAAAATAAAAGGATAATACCAGGCCTGTATGCTGGGGTGGTGGGTTCAAACCCGGCCCCGGCCAAAAACTGCAAATAAATAAATAAATAAATAAAAACAATAAAAAAGAAAAGGATAATAAGGGAATACTGCAAACAAATTCACGACAAAAAGTTGTTAGTGTAGGTGAAGTGGCCAAGTTTTTTGCAAGATAAAATTATCACTCAAGAAAGACAGATACCTTGAAAACCCTTATATCAATCAAAGAAAATGACTTTTTAGTTAAAAACCTTCCCATAGAAAAACTATAGGTTTAGGTGGCATCACCGTATTGTCAAACGTTTGAGAAATAAATAATGTCAGTTCTACACAAAAGCTCCCAGAAAACGGAAAAGGGGGAAAAACTTCCCCGTTAATTCTATGAGATCAGCATTATCTTGAAACAAAAACCCAACAAAGACTTAAGGAAAGAATTTTTTTGTCCACACAATTTTGAAAACCACGCCTCCACACTCATTTATTTAGCAGATTACTTAATATCTTCTCTGTGCAAAAAAAGAGCAGAGAGGTCTGCAATCGTCATAATCTCAACCGAAAACAGAAAGTCTCAGATTCCTTATTAAAAACAAGGTCTCCATCTACCTCAGCTTGCCTTTAATTGAAAGATGAATCATCAGTTCCATCGTTTTTTTCATTTTTCCATGCCTACTGAAGTTCTCTCAGTGGCCCCAAAGTGTGTTTCTGCAAATTCTCACTATTTTTGTTGGAATAATGATGAAAATAATCTCTGCAACAACCTAGCTAATTGTTTGCTTCTCAAGGAATTGTACAGTCATTGCTTGATATGCACTGGCTAATTTTCTACCTATTAGTCTTTTCACTAAATTAAGCTCTTAGAGTTTTAGGATCTTGCCTAGATCCATGATGCCTGTCAGATGTGTTCAATCAATATTTGTTGAATGGGTGATGAAAAAGTGAATAATTTAAAAAAAAATAGCAAAGGCTAAGAAATCACAATGATGATTTTTGTGTTTTATAGTTCTGGTTATTTATTTTCTACTTATAAACTTCTCCACCGATTTTCATAACAGAAACAAGTTGATTTGTAAAATTAAACACACAGAGAAAGTAAACACCCTGAGCCCCTATTAGCTTATTTAAGAAAAAAAAAATAACAATAAAAGGGCATCTTTTCTAAAATAGCAAGACAAGTTTAAATCAAGAGATCAACAGAGCAGAAGGCCCTTTATATGGTCATCATAATAATGATAATTCTGTAATATAGTTTGATAACTAAAAGGACAAGAAATTTTGAAGATTTACTGGAAAGTAGATTGTCCAAGAACAGCAAACTCTTAAGACACACACAGAAAATTCAAACTGCTATAAATAAAGGACAGTGTAATGCCTGGAGGTAACAGGTGCCACAGAGGACAGAAGTGCCCTTCCCATGGTGTAGAGGGCTGAGACGGAGTGGTTAGTGGCTGTGATTGTGACCCATGTCATAGAAGAGTCCCTTCCACTTGAACAGGTCAGTTCTGGTGTCTCCTACCCTCCCTTCCAGGCATAACTAATTCCTACAATAGGGAATCAGGGATTTCCTCTGTACTCACCATAAAGCAAAACGAGTTATTTCAAATGTTAGTGAATGAACACTCTGACAATGTTAGCATGAAGGAGCTAATATTTAATAGCTAAGACAGTAGCCTTTCACAATTTCTATCCTTCCCTCAAATATAAATAAAGGTGAACAAAAAAATGACAAAGAAATTGTCAACTGGTCTTTGATAAACTGAGGGCTATTTTGACAATCTGTAATAAGCTTTGAATCTGTTAAAGCATCAAGGTAAGTCCCAGTGCCTTCAATTTACTGTGACAGGAGATTTATTCTGAAGTCTGTCTGTTACAATCCTTTTGGTTCCTTTCTAAATTATCTGTTTTCTAGTCACTGCAAAGCTTGACGTTTCATCTAGTTAAGGGGAAAAAACACCGCTGACCAAACTCAACTCAGCTTTTTATTTTAAGCTAATAAAAAGCAAAGAAAAAGTCAGGATGGACTTTGGGTATAACAGGGAAGGATGCAAAAACCAAAATTTATCTTTGGCATCACCCATGTTCAATGTCTCCCTTATTTTTAAAAGGAAACACACACACACACACACTTTCATAGGAGTAATGAAAGGCTTCCAGTCTGGATGGGAGGGAACCTTGAAACCATCTGATCCAACTTCGCAGTCAGTGCAGGGAGCTGACCTTCTGTTCTCCTAACCACATCACCCCTTTCCACTTGGACACTAGCTACCAAAAGCTCCCTACTTAATGAGACAGCACTAAAGCCTACAAAGTTCATACAGACATGGGAAGACATGTGACCAACAGGAGCCCACTGAATCCTCAATGTCAGGCACCCATCCCAACTGCTGCCCGCTCCTCCTCACCTCAGCCTTAACTCCCTTCATCCTGACAGCTCATGTAGTGAGAATAAGATTGAGTCGTCAGGCCAGGGCTGAGAGGACACAGCCGGCCTGGCTGGTCCTACGTGACCTTCATGTCCTGTCTTCCATCCTTGTGGTTTTCTAAATTCAGCTTTAACCTAAAAGTGTATATCTTGAGTCATTTAGGGTGACTGATTTAGGACTTTAACTTTGGAATTAGAAATGTTTGGGGTCATGGGCTATGCCAATTATTGTTATTTAAAGTAGGGGTTAATTACTATTGTTTAAGGGTTAGTATGGTTCTTGCTTTTAACTTTTATGTATAAATCTGGGGTTTTAGAAATGAAAGACAGAACAGCTTCTCGCTGTTCTCCAGAATTGCTGGCCTTCTGATAATAAAGCTAGTTGGACCTATCCCCCATCTCTGCATATTGGAGGGACAGGCGGCTGGACACTCTTCATCAGGTAACACACCCTAGGGGCTGTTTCTCCAGCCTGCCTTATCCTTTTTCTCCCTCCTTCTTTGTCTCTGCCTGTCTCTCTCTCTCCCCCTTCTCCTCTGAATTCCCTCACTGCTTTCCAAGCCTGCCCCTGCTCTTGCTCTCTTCCAAACCTCCCTGCTTACCCCCACACCTCAGTCTTCCTTTGAGTCAATGCAGCTGACCATTCATCCACAGCTGAGCTCACACGGGGCTTTCCCTACAGAACACACCAGCCTTCTGCTCTGGTCACACAGGGTTTACAAAAATAAAGACGGTAACATCCTGGGGCAAAGGATCAAGAAATGCAGTTTTGTAATATAGATGAATGAGGTCACTAATACTGGAAGAAAGACTGCATTTTTAGACACTTTAACAGATGATTAGCATCACTATAGGAAAGAAAAAATGCAACGTGCTGCTTTTGCAAATCCCTGGCCCTGTGGAGCACTTCCTATAGCCTTTCTCTCAGTCTACAGGCAGTGGAAGTGGCTAGACCCAGGGTGTCCATCCTGCAGGCTGCAGGCTGTGTGCTGATTTCATGAGGACTTTTCTTGTTTATCTGTGGTCTTGGTATCATGAAAAGTTTGCACAGGCCTTTTTTTGTTTGTTTTTTTCTCATCAGCTTTTGTCAGTATTTGCATACTTAACTGTGTGGCCCAAGACAACTCTTAGTCTTCCAATGCACGGCAGAGGGCAGAGAGAAAAAAAGGTTGGATGCCCCCGTAGAGGTTTTGTTAGGGCTGGATCTGGGCAAAGAGCAGTGTTATTGTGGCGCCTTCAGCTCTGATGCCACTGTGCAGTCACCTGAGTTGTCTCCCTTAGTGCAAAGGTCCCCCATTCTTCTCAGGGGTGACAAGGGTCCCAGTCCTAAGGACTGTGCTATCCAGTTTTCTAAAAGGTCTGAGCAGCACAGCCCTCTATGCATCAAATTGGGCATTTCAAAACCGCTTGCCTCCCAAAGGAGAGTTTAATTCTTTAGCAGTAAACACAGCTTCCTCCCACAAAAGCTTCTGAGAATGGCTGCCCTGCCAGTCAGTCTGAGCAACGAGATTTCATATCTAGGTAGGGACATGATCCCAGTTGTGGGACAATCTCACATGGGAGGCTGGATATCTCAGACATACACAGCAATTTGGGCAGGGAAAACAGGCAAATAAATAAGTAAACAAATCAATATATTCAACAACAAAACCCCAAACAACTCAATTAAAAAATGGGCAAAAAACTTGGACATTTCTCCAAAGAAGATACACATGGTTAATAAATACATGAAAACATGCTCAGCATCCCCGTAGGGAAATGCAAATCAAAACCACAGCAAGATATTTCACACTCATTATGAAGGCCAGAATGAAAAAAAAAAGGAAAATAACAAGGGCTGGTGACGATGTGGAGAAACTGTGTGCACTGTTGGTGAGAATATAAAATGTTTTCGCTACTGTAAAGCATAGTATGATGGTTTCTCCAAAAATTTGAAATAAAATTGCTATCTGAGCTAGCAATTCCACTTCTAGGTATGTTCTAGAAAGAATGGGTAGCAGGGATACAAACTGATTTGTGCACCAATGTTCATAGCAAGTCAAAAGGTAGAAACAAATCAAATCAGAAGATAAATGGAGAAACAAAATACAGTGTGTATATATATATATGCAATAACAGATTATTCAGCATTAAAAGGGAAGGAAATTCTGATACATGCCACAATACGGATGAACCTTGAAAACATTATGCCAGGTGAAATAATCTGACACAAAAGGACAAATGCTGCATTAGTCCACCTGTATGAGGCACTCAGAGTAGTCAGATTCATAACAACAAAAGTAGAACAGAGTTTACCAGGGGCTGGGAGAGGGAAGAATGAGGAGCATTCTTAATGGGTATAGCATTTCCGGTCTGTAAGATGAAAGTAGTTCTGTGGATGGATGGAAGGATGGCTACCCAACAATGCAAAAATACTTCATACTATTGAGTGGAACACTTAAAAATAATTTTAAGTAAATTTTATGTTACGCATATTTTAACACAATAAAAAATAATAATTAAAAAAAAAACCATCACCAACAATGGTTGAGTTTGGACTTTATCAGCATTTCGTCCCTTCCTAGTCTCCCTCTACATAGCCCAAAGCCTTCCTCTGAGCGCCTGGCCCCCCTCTCATCTCATTCCTTGGTCTTCTACACTTCAGAACTTTTCCTAAACATTCCAAGAGATCAAAACTTATCAACTTTAGATAGAACTCCCACTTCTATCTAGGAGATAACTAGCTGAATTTGTTAGTCCCCAGTGGGACAGCAAGGATAAAAAGGCTTCCACTCTACTTAAGCAGACCAGGCACTTCGCCGCTCCACTCTGGAAAAGATGATGAAGTATGGTGCTCACGGAAATCACTTATGTTCCCAGGGGAAATCTGTGTTGTTATCTGTAACCTACTCAGCTGCCCTTTGGATAGCTCGCCTACTAGCATACACTGAGATTCCCTAGGGGGCTCACTCCTTACCCACTTAGCCTATTTCTCTTTGCATGGACCTGGTTTCAGCTCTTTCTCAAACAAATCTCAGCTCTTCCCTCTAGTGTACAAGTTTGCTTGGGGGTGGGGACATAACCGATTATTGCTAACATAACAGATGCTGAGGAAGAGGGGAAAAACATATTCCAAGAAATGTAACCATAGGCACATCTCCACATGAAACTTGAGCACAGCAGCATCCAGGAAAGAGGGTTATGGACATACAGGTGCGTTACAGAGGAGTTCCAGTCATTGCTTTGCTTTTGTTTTCTACCTTTAAAAGAAAAATATTTTTTATTATTTCCTAGGTCAAATGGAAGCACATGTCACATTTTTGTAGCTGTTATTTCATCTTCTGACTGGATCAGCTCTTTCAATAGTTATATTATTTCCCTTATGATAAGGTCAGGGAGGGTATATGTCTCTTCCCCCCCATTTTCTACTTCTGCCATATATATATATGTGTGTGGGGGGGTAATTTTATATATACATACATACATATATATGCACACACAAATATATATATAATATGTATTTTATATATATATTAAAAAGCCATGTTCAAATTTCTTCTGTGCTGTTTAGTGTCCCAAGCATCTACTTTTATTCTTATCACTCAACTTCTTATAGTTTCATCTTTTTGTCTATTTTCAAGAAAACATACAAAAGGATCCACAGTAACATAATAATAGATAAGTTGATACAACTGTGTTCTTTATTTATTTCATCACATGCTTCATTTGTTCTCTGGTTTTCAAGATGATGACCCTTTAAAACACAGGACCATTTGGGAGCTCTATAGTAAACCAGTGGGATGACATTTCTGGGTAAAAGGCAAAAGAGAACTAACATTTATTGAACTTCTTTACTGTTCCAAATATGGTCCATGGTGAAATTTTCATATATTTTAGGTAATACCTTAGGCAATAAGAAATCTCCCCCTTATAATAGATAAGTCCCCCTGGGAGTTACATGTGCTCTTTCCTGCTTTTGGAGTATTTTAGTGGAAATATTATTCTTTTCAACAACACTGCGTAGCTATTGCCTTACGTTATGGCACAACACGATGTTCTAGGCACTCTGCCCCAATCCTGGAATCACTATCTCTAGGGATTTCTGTGTTCTTTCA
This sequence comes from Otolemur garnettii, assembly GCF_000181295.1. Lineage (NCBI taxonomy): Eukaryota > Metazoa > Chordata > Mammalia > Primates > Galagidae > Otolemur > Otolemur garnettii. The sequence goes on along the minus strand of NW_003852536.1, from coordinate 4,880,702 downwards.
TGGAGAACATTATTTAGAAATCAAGATCTAGGTAATAAGAATGTTCAATGTTATTTGAGGATATTGCTTCTCCCAGATCCTCTCAGGGCCTGTAGTTTAGAAACACACACACACACACACCCCATCCTCATTTTCACATCTGTCTGTATGTTTTAATAACCAAGAGTTTATGCCAGCATTGCAAATTCCAATTCACATTATTCACATTCCTGGTTCATTTTCACATCCCTCTTCTTTTATATTTGTAACAACTCCCTTCACTCACAGTAAGAACCCTGGCTCCCAGTATCTTCCATATTTTTACATATTTGTTCAACTACTCCACATGTAATCATCTCCCAACTCCACTGAGCTACCACCTGCCTCAAGCAGCTTCCTCACTTAGCTCCAAACCCGTCTCTGCCTCCAACAAGTATTAGGAAAAGAAAAAGTTTAAACTTTTCAAATTTATCTCTCTGGTTGCTGTCTGAGAATAGGAGGCCATCTATTTACTGATGTACAAAAGAGACAAGTGACTTATGAGATAAAAATAAGTGGAAGTGGCTTGGCACCTGTAGCATAGTGGAAATGGTGCCAGCCACATACACCAAGGCTGGCGGGTTTGAACTCAGCCTGGGCCTGCCAAACAACAATGACAACTGCAACAAAAAATAGCCGGGTGTTGTGGCAGGTGCCTGTAGTTCCAGCTACTTGGGAGGCTGAGGCAAGAGAATTGCTTAAGCCCAAGAGTTTGAGGTTGTTCTGAGCTGTGACACCACAGTACTCTACCAGGGGTGACATAGTGAGAGTCTATCTCCAAAAAATCATCATAATAAAATAAATGAAGGTGTAGAATATAAATGTCTTAAGATAATAGCTAAGAAAATGCTGTGAAGGCTAAGTTGACCAGTTTCACGAAAGCATTTCAGATTGTGTGTAAAACTAGCACATTGTACCCATGATTGCATTAATCTACACAACTATGATTTAAAAAAAAAAAAAAAGAAAGAAAGAAAAAGAAAAAAAAATAAGTGGAAGAATCCAAAATGTGTCCTGAATATAGAGCTGGAAAAGTGCTCCTGGGCCAGCTGCTTGGGGGTGGATGTGAGGGAAAAGGAGGAACATGGGCAATCCCCAGCATTTTGGAGGAAGGTAAAGTTTCAAGAGTTGTATTTTGGAAATTTTACTCCAAGATTCCTGGTCATTTCCACTGGACAATGGCAAATAAGCAGTTGGATACGGACATGGCCATCAGCATCAACCGTGGCATCTGCTATCCTGCGGCTAAACGAGATTGTCAAGGGAAAGAATGAGGATGAAATGAAAAGTGAGCCCAAGGCCGAGCCCTAAAGCACTGGGCCTTGGAGACAGGTCGAGTCAGCTACAAAAACACAGAGAGGGAGACAGAGAGGAGGAAATAGAATCTAGACAGTGGTGTCCTGGAAAGTTAGAAAGGAGGATGATTCAAGCAGGAGGAAACATTTAACTCTATCCACAGCTGCTGACATGCCGAGCACCTTGATAAGAAGCACCCAATGGACTTGGCTTTGTGGAGAACGCAGACAATGCTTGATAAACACACTTTTACTGGTTTGGTATGGACGTGGGAGGAAAAGAATGGACTGTGTCTTTCTGGCAATATTGAGGACTAATCAGGAGAAGCCTTCCTGATTGAAAATATATAAAATACTTCATAAAATATTTATTATGTTAGTAACTTTATATTAAAAATAGGCACAAAGCATCTCCAGGAAAATAAGAGCTTGAATTATATACGCTTCCTCAAAATAAATACTGATGCTCATTAATTACATTCGAATAGGTTTTACAGCTCCTCTGTTAAATCTCTTCATGGACTGACAGGTTTTTAGCAAAATATTTGCAGGTGTAAAATCCTTTTTCTTATGTCTGATAGCTTGCAGGACAGAATGAGCTCCTTCAGAGAAGTTTTGATTTGCCATAAAAACAAATGTCAGCTGTCTACCAAATGTGGGTCTCACATCACTTTCCTGCACTTTTTTCCCCCTGACGCTTAGCAGCTGCTGAAATGGAATCAGCAGTCCTCGGTTCGGAGAGTCTCATATTTTTTATCTTGAAGTTTCTTTTGCCTTTCATTAGTAAGCTCTCCTCAATTGTTTAATTTTGTTTATGCTATTATTTATAATTAACACATTATATTTGTTCATATTTATAGAGAACAGTGTGATATTTCGATACATATATACAATGCATAACAAATCTCCAATTTGTTTCTTTTATTCATTCAACTTCCTTATAAACTTTCAAAACTTTGGTATCTTTAAGAAGTTCCTCTATGTCCTCATTTTTGGTACCAAAGCCCTCTTTCCGTGGTTTTCATTTACCATTTCCCCCCCCCCACCTTTTCCTTTTTTGGGGCTCTGCTATGACCAAGCTTTATTTTTATAAATTTCTTTCATTTTCTATTTCTTTTTTATTTTTTTGCTGCTCTAAGAGCTTCTGTCTAAGCTTTCGCCTAATTTTATCTTTAAACGAAAGCTGCCTGTGTCAATTTTTATAAACACAAAATGTGCAAATGACTTCCCCTTAGTTCTAGCATTTTGGGCGTCTTGACGAGGGCAAAATCTCACCAAGATTAGAAAAGTCAAGATTCTTTAATTTGAAGACAAGTCTGCGTTCACGCTTTGCATAATCTTGAAACATGTGACACAGAAAGTTTTCATGTGCTTTTCAAACACAAGTCTGCCTGCAAGGGCCACAGACTTGCAGAACGATGGAAAAAACCCACTCTGTTTTTCTGAGGTCTCTTCCATTTGCTGTTTTTGTTTGCTTGTTTGTTAAAATATGAGGGAACTCCATCTCAAAAAAAAAAAAAAAAAGAAGAAGAAGAAGAAAAAGATACTGATGTATGATTCTTCCTGGAAAGTAAAAATCTCAGAACTTGGCTTCACTGCCATATTGAGCTGTCCAGCCACAGGGACTCACCACAAAAGCATCTGCACTGCTAGAAGAATCCACAGCCAAACTCAGTTTCCTTCAGGAACAGCTATTTCTTACGCTATAGCGTACTTTCTTCAAAATTCCACTTTGCAATTTGTAGAATTTATAGTCTTCCTGGTATGCCAGAGTCTTTCCACAGTATTCCAACCCATTACAAAGGCTGGTCTGTTGATAACCAGATAATGTTCCTAGTTCTAAGTTTGAAGAAAAGGCACTGTTCAGTTATGGTCTCTTTTCCAGTACACACTACGTAATAAGGGAGAAACAGACCATCATAAAATTTGGAGACAACTGAGCTCTGACTATTGGCTGGATATTGGATGATATGAGTGAAGTAGTGAGACTATGAGTTTCTGTTGATGTAACAGGTATGGTAACGTGTAGTACAGAGAATGTCCTTGTTTTTAGGAGAATTAGAGGAAGTGTCATGTTATCTGCAAAATATTTTCAAACCAGTTTATTTAAACCAATTTGTCTTTGCTAAAAAAGATTTTTATATCAGTTGCTTATTGTGAACATGAATAATCAATGGGAAAAGGGGATGGTTATATCACAGCAAGTGTGGCAAACCTTTACAGTAGCTGACATTAAATGCAGAGAAGATGAGTGATTATTTTACTATTTTTAAAAACTTTCACAGTAAAAAGCTGGAAGAAAAAGGATCTAGTTAAATATAGAGATGCTCATGTTCATGGATAGTTTGACTTAATTTCATCCTCCCCAAAGTGTCCTATGTGTTAGATGCAATTGCAATCACTATCCCAGTAGGGTTTTGTCTGTGTGTGTGTAACTTGATAATGTAATTCTAAATTTTATATGTAAATTTTGAAAGGGCTGTAAATAGCCAAGATTCTTATAAATGAGATTAATTAATAATGTGAGTTTCTCTCCTATCCCAGAATGGAAGAAAAAGTATTCAATGTACTCAGCCCTACTATAAAACTAATTTATAACTTTCATAGGAAACCTATAGCCCAGTTTTAGCCCAGGAATATGGGGAGAGGGGAGAGGGAGGGGAGGGGAGG
>NW_003852536.1:4874867-4876503 GCF_000181295.1 Otolemur garnettii | reverse complement strand
TATTTTACAACAACAAGAAAAGACTCCTAATAAGGCTAAAGTGACCAAGACAGTGTGGCATTGGTGCAGGGATAAGCAAATATCCCTGTGCATAGGGATATTTCAATATCCCCCATGAATAGTGGAACAGAACTGAGAGTTTAGAAGCACAGAATTCAGGATAGTGGCTACATCCTGGAATGGGGGAAGGTAGACAGGGCTATGACTGCACAGATACCCACAATGCAACATTTTCTGATGTTCCAGAAATGTTCTGTTTCCTGAGCTGGGTGATAGGTGCATGATTGTTTAATTGATTATTCTTTAAAGAACACACACATTACATATATGTATGACATATATCATGTATGACGGACATCACAATAAACAAAAGAAATGTATGGAAGGATGCAGCCAAAAAGTAAAGTGTTAACAGGAATTAAAAGGGACATATTAACAGTATGGGGAAAAATTTACAAAAACCCTTTCATCATAAAGAAAAACTAAGTATTAGGGCTGCAGTTGATGAGGCTGAAAGGGTAGGGTTTGATTTTGTTTTCTTGGTTGCTGGCTTTACTGTTCACTCTCAGAAAAAGATCCCACAGAAAGGGAAATACTGAGAATGAGAAGGAAGAGAAAAGAAACAGTACTGACATGGAAGTATTGATAATGAAATAAGAGAAAATAAAGCAACAATTGCAAAACCCGTGGCACCAACATAGGGGTTGCCATAGAGCAGATCAGGGACATTCCTGAGGCATGTATTTGTTACAGAGGTAGACAGTGTTTGGGATTTGACATTTGAAACAATAAAGCTCTGGTTTGATAGCTTGTTCTTCCATAAATGAAGTCTCAGATAAACCCATTAACCAAGGAGGTAGAGTGATTATAGAAGAGGGTGGAAGGTTTAAGAGAAGAAAGGATAAAAAGATTTTTTCCAAGGAGTAAAAAGGTGAACATTCTAGGAAAATTTAGTACAATAACCAGGCCATGCTGAAACATGTGGTCTTGAAAATAAAATGAAATAGATCAGCACAGCTGCGACATTTTCTCCAGCCACGCTCACTGGGAAGATGCTTAGGTGGTTGCTGACAAGCTTAGGACTCAGTCAAGGATGTAAACGTAAGGATAGACCATGGAATCCAGATGGTCTAGGGAGAAACAGGAGGAACAGGATGGTCTAGGGAGGGCCAGGGAGGAATCCAGATGGTCTAGGGAAGAACAGGATGGTCTAAGGAGGGCCAGGGAGGAATCCAGATGGTCTAGGGAGGACTCAGGCAAGGATGTATATGTAAGGATAGACCATGGAATTCAGATGGTCTAGGGAGGAACAGGAGGAACAGGATGGTCTAGGGAGGGCCAGGGAGGAATCCAGATGGTCTAGGGAGGAACAGGAGGAATCCAGATGGTCTAGGGAGGAACAGGAGGAATCCAGATGGTCTAGGGAGGGTCAGGGAGAAATCTAGATGGTCTAGGGAGGAACAGGAGGAACAGGATGGTCTAGGGAGGGCCAAGGAGGAACAGGAGGAATCTAGATGGTCTAGGGAGGGCCAGGGAGGAATAGGAGGAATCCAGATGGTCTAGGGAGGAACAGGAGGAATCCAGATGGTCTAGGGAGGAACAAGAGGAATCCAGATGGTCTAGGGAGGAACAGGAG
>NW_003852536.1:4863547-4874828 GCF_000181295.1 Otolemur garnettii | reverse complement strand
GAGGAATCCAGATGGTCTAAGGAGGGCCAGGAAGGAACAGGAGACAGAAGAGGGTGAAGTATAGTTTAGAAAATAATGGACGGTATTCCATGGGATCCAAGAATCACTAGGTGCTGTCATAGGGGAAAAGGACTGAAGAGTTAGCCAGCAGAGCATACAGAATGTGTGGCACACAGGTGATGATGCTGTTGCTGATAATGAAATCCAAGGTATAGTCATGGGAATGGGTGATGGAGATGGGACAGAGGAAATGACTGAAAAGTCACTGACCACCAACAAGCTATGGTGCTGACGGAGTCTCCAAACTAATGCTGAGGCCACTAGAAACCATAACAAGTCTGGGAAGGGGGAAACACTGTGAAACCACAATCCACTGTTCAATAACTGTTCAATAACTGTTCAACTGTTGTTTGTAACTAATATCCCAACATCGTAAGTAAATAAATACTTTGAAGTGTGAAAACAAAATTACTCACAAATTTTAAATGCCAGTCCTCTGGCATATATGTTACTTTATGATGAATTTTCTAATTCATAAGGACAGCATGTGCAATTTAATACACATCTTAGAATTAATTACACTCTCAAAAGGTTTTATTTATCTACAATGACAGCTCGCCTAAGCTGGGCCATCAATATAGTAAGTGCTATGCTTCTTCCAAAGGACTCCGTTTAGAAAATATTTATGATACTATTGTGCTAACATGGTGTCTATAACAATGTCTAATAAGATCCCAAAAGAGTGATGAATACTTCACTGTACCAGAAAAATAATCTCTCGGATATTCTTTGAGAGAAAAACATATACTTAAGATTTTCTGAGCTATATCAAAGCAGCAGAAAGAGACATAAATATGTCACTTGGCTTCCTATGCTCTTCCTTGGGCAACAGAAAATGATATAAGAAGGCCCAAGTTGGCTCGAACAATAGATAACCGTTACTGCAATCTCTCTACACATAGTGACTAGAGTGATGTTTCATAAAGATTAATAAACAGACGGGCCCTGATATACTTTAATATCCCCTTAACAGCTCTGAGGAGGAAACAAACGTGGATTGATGTAGAGCCCACTAAACTTAAACGTAGGCCACCCTTCTTTTTTATAAGCTAAAGAGGCTAGTTAGTTTAGCATTTAGTAGGATACCCCAAAGCTCTGCTGGATACTATTACTAGAGTATGCAAAAGGTTCAATATGCTCTACTAGAAATAATAATACAAATTATTAAAGGTTCTGTGCAAGGTACCAACATCCAGATAAGGATGATTCCTGTCAACTACAAATACCTTGGCCTGATGGTCTTCAAGTTTGAGTTAGGCAGGAAGAAAAAAGGAGAAATATACTAAAATCCTCTATTTCTTCCCTGTTCTCTGCTTTATTTTTTCTTAAAAAGACTGTCATTCAGTTCTTAGATTTGATCTTTACATTTTCTTTATTTCAGTGGCAAATAAAAGAATATTCTTTTAAAACATTCCATGAGCAAAAAAACCAAAACCCTGCAATCATCAGTTATTTGATGCCAAGGTCAAAATGACCCTGGTGCAATTGTTTACTCCAATTTCTGAAAGGTTGAAAATAAAAAAGATGATGTGTACTTAGCTGAGGAATAAAGCAACAGAATAGAAATACTGATTCATGTTGCTGCTATCACAGAGGAAATATAAAATTTCTGTATTTCAATATGCAGACTGCTTTGAAATCAGTCCTCACAGTGGTTCTCAACCTTCCTAATGCCATGACCGTTTAATACAGTTCCTTGTGTTGTGGTGACCTCCAACCATTATTTGCTACAACAAAAATAATTTTATGGTTGGGGGGTCACCACAACACGAGGAACTGTATTAAAGGGTCACAGCATTAGGAAGGTTGAGAATCACTGCACTAGAAGTATACCTGTCCTAGCTTAGCTGCAGGAAGATTAAGTTCTTCAAAGCAGGAGACAATCTCAACTTCTCGTGTAAAAGACCCTGGGAAATGACAGAGAAAACATGGCACTACCTGAAAAGACAAGCAAAGAATGAAGTGAAAGTTTCTTTGGTTGTCAACAATGTGGCTCTGGGTCTAGAGCTTACAGACCTTCTGTGGCCTGACAGGCCTTCTGTCAAGACCTACAGAAGGAGAGAGCACCAGGAATCAACAGGGAGGAGGTAGGAGTGAGAAGTGAAGAGGAGAGAAGTGGTATGCATTCAGTAGGATCAGAGGAACTAGGGAAAGGGGTCCACTTGTGGGAAAAGGGCAGAGGATAAAACCACAGGGCTCTTTACTTCCCCTGAGGACACTGCAAATAGTGGGAGGGCCTCCACACTGCAGCAGGCCTCTGGACTGCCATGGATACCCAACAGGGAGCTATATGGCTGCATTGCCCCTCAAGGAAGATACAGCTGGCTTGTGAACACCAAGTACTTTAGCGAATACCATTGTTATCCCAGGCCTAGGACACAACATCTATCCAGAGGTCAGATCCATAACTGCTACATCCCTCTCACTCCTGCTGAGTGGAGAGAGAGTGGGAAGGGAGCAGGGAGTCCTAGTGCTTTCACAGGTCCCATGGCAGGTGCTGTGTGCCTCCTCCACTACTGCTGAGGGACCTGGGCAGAGCAGGAGACCACAGACCTGGCACCTGCTACTGAGGCTTAGGTAAACCTGCTTAGCCACATATCCTGCAGGACCCAGGCAGAGAATGCAGCCATAACCTTTAACAAGCACTGTCTACTATTAGGATAGCTAGATCACTGCTACTGCCACCTGGAAGGCCCCAAGCAGTGCAAAACCAGTGTAACTACCACCTTTGTATCTAGGCTGACAGCCCACTGCAGACCTGCACCACTCCATGTAGGCCTGTTCTGCCCTTATGAGGAATATACAGCATTCTATCCTGCACACCAGCCCTGACTAATGTATGTTCCCTGTACCAGAGACCCACCCTGCCATGGCATCACTGTGACAGCCACAAAGGAACAGAAGAAACACCAGAGCAGCAGTGTTAAAGGCTCACAGTGCATCTTTCCCTCTCTTGTCTGGTCAGTGTTCCAGAGTAGGGCTCAAACATGCCATCCAGGGACACATCCCTCTCTTCACTGAGCAATAGAGGTCCCTGCAAAGAATAGCTGCCACCATATCTGAGAAGAGGTTCCAGATGAGAAATAACAAACATCAAGGACTCTGGCAGCATGAAAAACAGGTTGTTTTTCAAAAGATCACAGTAGCTCCCTAGAAACGAACTCCAACCAAAAGGAAATTATTGAAATGACAGATACAGAATTCAGATTATGCTTGGCAAGTAAAATGAATGGGATAGAGGAGAAGGTAAGAAACCAACATAAACAAACAAAAAAATGGACATGAATGAAAAAACTCATTACAGAGAAAGATAAGAAAAGATAACAGAACTTAAAGAAATTAAAGAGTCATTTAGGGAATTTCAAAATATAGCAGAATATTTTAATAACAGACTAAACCAAGCTGAAGAAAAAATTTCAGAGCTTGAAGAGAAGGCTATTGAATTAACCTGATAAGTCAATGATGTAGAAAAAAGAAGAAAAAAGAATGAACAATCACTGAGACTATGCAAAATGAGCTATTATAGGTATTTCTAAGGGAGATGTCTAATGTTGGAGTGTCTCAAGAATCAGCCTTTGCACCTCTTATTTTTCCTAGCTCCACTGTTCGTCTCATCTCATTTCATTACTTCAGATACCATTGGATGCTGGAAATTTTGACATTACTTCTCTGTGTGGACTCAGCTGAATCCTTTCTCCAAACTCTAGATCAGTGTTTTTCAACCTTTTTTTATTTCATGGCACCCTTGAACCTATAGTTAAACTTTCACGGCACACTTAAATTATGTTCATTTTTTTAAAAGTAAAAAAAAAGGATATACTTATTGTGCTTTGAATTTCTATTGAAAACTAAATAATGTAAAAAAGAATTACAAAATAATATTAGAAAAAGAAAGATAGCATTGTATCAGCAACCAAAATAGAAAGTACCTATCAATATAGCTTTAACAAGAGCTGTGCAATTTTTTTTGAATACATAATCATTTACTACTTGTTTGTTACAGAATACACAAGATAAAATACAAATAGCAAACAAATTTTGTTTTGTAATGAAATTTGTATTTTTTTAACAAACCATTGGGATTTTTAAGTTATCATAATTGTATTAGCTAGGATCTTAAACTTTACTAGGAGTGGTGGTAATGAGTACACTTATTCCATAATTGATTTGTAGATAATGCTTTTGTTTCCTCATAAAATTGATAAATTTGTCCCAATGTTATCTTCAATGATTATGTTAATGTTTTGCCTATAGTTGATGTTCTGTAACTATTCATGGAATAAAGGAGCCTGAAATAAAAAAAGAAAAGAAAAGAAAACTAAATAATGATCCTTAAAATTTTTCATGGCACATCTAAAATCCTTTCACAGCACACCAGTTGAAAAATCTCTGCTCTAAATTCAAATTGCTAAATGGTTATCTAATAGGTACCTGAACTTTATGTGACTATTCCTCCCATAGATCTAAGACCTATCAGGTGACAGCAACTTCATCCTTCTGTTGCTTGAACCATCCTTGACTTCTTTTTTGTTCTCATATTCACTGGTCAAGTCCTGACTATTCTAACTTCAAAATACACCCAGAATTCAACAACCTTTTGTTATCTCCACTCCCATCCTCTAGTCTCAACACCATTGTTAGAGGAGACCACGTGGAGCAGCAGGCAGCAGAACATGTCTAATAGATAAAGAAATTAAAAACGTTAAGTCCTTTAAATGGTTTATTAAATTTAAAAAAGAAGAAACTAAAACAGCAATACCCATAAAAGTCAACACATACAAACCATCTATGACATGTGTTCTGTTTCATTAGGGATAAAAGAAGTACAGAGATTTTGCCAAGAGGAAGGGCCAAGGCTCGGAAGGCACCATGTTTCCCCCAAAATAAGACCTATCGCCAAAATAAGCCCTAGCAGGATTTCTATGCATTTGTTAAGTATAAGCCCTACGCTAATAATAAGACCATGCATTTTAGTGCGGAGAGTAAGACATCCCCTGAAAATAAGCCCTAGTGTGTCTTCTTAAGAAAAAATAAATATAAGACAGTGTCTTATTTGGGGGGAAACATGGTATATATAGTTTTCACAACAACATACGCTGTGCCTACTGTTTTTAAGACTATTCCAACATCAACTTCTATGACAGTGGTTCTCAACCTAATGCTGTGACCCTTTGATACAGTTCCTCATGCTATGGTGACCCCCAACCATAAAATTATTTTCATTGCTAGCACTGTATTAAAGGGTCACGGCATTAGGAAGGTTGAGAACCACTGTTCTATGGGAACTATTCCTTGACCTTCCTGGAATGCCTTTTTTAATTTTTGTAGTCTCAACATCTCTCAGAGTTCCTAGAAGATGGCAGGAATGTATGTAAATATTTACTTTAAAAAGAATAAACACATTGAGAAGTTAGCCAATGCTTCAGACAGTCATGTTAAGCCTTTCTGGAGGATTAAGGGGGGCTTGAAAAGCTAAATTAGAAGCATGAAGGAAAAAACGTTCTAATGAGCAATATACTTAAACTCAAACACCTTTCCTGAGGAAACAGTTAGAAATGTATTTTCCAAACTAAACCTTCCTTATTAAGTGATGAAAGCAAAGATAGATTCAAAGAAAGCAGAGGTAAATCAAGACCACAAGAAGAAAGTCTGAATAAGATGTAGCAAGGTGAGGAGGAGAAACAGAACTGGGAACTTTTTGTGTATTGATGCATCACAGGTGCACAGAGGCCCCAGCAACACAGCCCTCACATGCACAGCCCAGAAATGCAGAATATTATTTGCAGACCAAGGGGGCAAAATTAACATTCTGTTCCACAGACTCTCAGTATAGCTCATATACCCAAACTTGGTAAGGGCTGTGTTTCTCTGGAGAAGCTTCACATTGCTCAATCAAAAACCATGAAGTGCTTCCTAACAGGAATAAGCTTTGTCTGCTGAAAATACTGTCATCTTGTTGAAAACAATGCCATTATCATCCTCAGCCTATGCAAGAGGAAATTAGCTTATTCCCTTTCACAGGGTCTTCACAACCATGTCCAGCAGAGGTTGATGTCTTTCTTCCTAGTTTTGTTTGGCTATTATTTGCAGACTCTCTTATCCTGTAATCATAGATACTATAGTTTGGTAGAAAGAACATATATTTTGGAGTTTCACCTTCAAGGTTTGAATTCTTATTATACCAGCTGTGTAATCTTGAGCTTAGTCATTTGACTGCAAGATCTACTGTCCTCACCTGTAAAATGAGGAGAATGATACCTACCCTAATGATTATGATAAAAAGAAGATATGTGAAGCTCTTTGCAAACTTCCAGTCTTGCCCAAATACTAGTTATTAAAATGTGAGACATCAGAGATCTTCAAATGTTCTGTAGGCATGTACAGAAAGATGAGGTAGAAGTCACAGAGATGTCGGTATAATACCAGAACATAATTTTAAGGATTGAAGTTGTCCAAAATTCTACCAGGTAAGTCCCCTCACTGACATGGATGGACACAGCTGAGGAAGATGACAAGGTGGTGGAAACTGTAGAGAAGGCCATTGAGCCTTCAATTCCAACCGGGAAGGTGAAACTCCAAAATATATGTTCTTTCTACCAATCTCTAGTATCTATGATTATAGGATAAGAGAGTCTACAAATAATAGCTGAACAAAATTAGGAAGAAAGTTGAGCGAGAGATGAAGTGATAGTGTCCTCCCATTTTAAGTTTCTGGCCTCATTATCCTTTTCGACATGGCTAACTCTTCTCTCCATCAGTAATTCGCAAGCAACAGGACTGTGCATGATACTTATTTGTATTCCTCACGTGCTTAGCACTGGATTCCACACATAGTAGGGGATCAATAACTATTAGTTAATTGATTGAGAAAAGCTATAATAAGTGTCACTGTGCCGGAGGTTTTCTCAGCAGGAGTAGAGAGAATGTATAAGAAGACAAATAACTAAATTGCATGCATTCAACATAAACATGATCAAATCCAATTTGTTCTGGGGAAAAAAAATGTTGGCACTCACTTTTACATGTCTTGGGAATGCTTCCAAATTAAATGCATTCTGGACAAAAGTACGTGACACAGTGAAGAAAATGCTGGATATGTGAAATTAACCGGGCCCATTCATTCTTTCCTAGAAGTAGGACCGGTTCCAGAGAATCAAGCCCTATTTTGTCTCAAAAACATTTTTTGCTCATCCTAAAATAGCAAGGATTCTTTTTGATTATTTTTAACTATTGCCTCTGGACCCTGGGAGGAGGCAACAGAGCTAACCACAAAAAGAAAAAAAGAAAAAAAACCCACTAGATTATTCTCTAGCTTCTTCAATACACACTGAACACCCAATTATTCAGGCTTAATGAAGGACAAAAGGAAGAAACTCAGGGTACCTGCCTCTGATGAGAAATGAGATTTCAAAAGGCCTCAGTTTTGATAAGAATGAATGCACAGTCCCTGATCTCAGGGCGCCTACACTCCAGATAAGGACGTTACAATTCAATTGTAGAAACATTTATCAAGCACCTACGCTATACCAAGTCCATGTATATGTTTGCACAAAAGTTTCTTGTCACCCCATGTGTTGAATACTATCATCACTACTTTATTCTAAAACCACCTATATTAAAATAACTTAAGACCACAAGGCAAGAACTGTTGCAGAAGTCTAATTTCTACAGAAGTACAGACGTATCTAGAAGTGAACCAGCCATTATTCCCTAACCTGCCTTCCTGTAACTGCTTACTACTTATAACTGCTTAGTGCTTATGCATCCTCCACAGGTACAAGATTTGTGACCTCCCTCATCACTTCTATAGATAACATCATTACTATAAAATGTAAGACTAGTCTTGGAGATATCTTCCAGACTCTGCATTCTGGGCAACCAACTGACATCAACCAGACCAGTAGCCATGGGCGGGAACTGACTCAACAAGTCCTGTGGCCCTCTACCCAGGAACTGTCTCAGCCAAGAAGAAAATTTCTATTTCCCCACCATATGAATGCATCCCCAGCCAATCAGCAAACTCAATGCCATAGCCATTTGTTGGCCAAACTACTTTTAAAACCTTCAGCCCTCAAATTCGCAAGAAGATGGATTTGAGAAATTTCTCCTTGTTTGGTTTCGTCCAATATTGTTTTTCTCTGATGCAAGTCCTGTTGTCTCAGTATACTTGGCCTCCTCCAGGGCAGGGAGCAAAGGACTCAGTGGGGCAATCACATTTCCAGAGAAAAAACTTGATGCTTGGGGCAGGAGTGGCCCAGCACAGACCGGAGCCAAGGTTCTTTCCCCTGCACCAGCTTCCAGCCCTTGAGAACTTCCAGCCAATATGTTTCCATGTGCATAAGCCATTTCTGCACATGTCATTTGTAAGAAAGATAGGCTCAGCCAAAGCATAATCCCTGATGGAAGAAGGAAATCCAGGCATTAGCAGAAGCCACAGAATATGAATAGAGCGAAGAGAACCAGTGCTGCAGCTTTAAGTATCATCTTGTCAAAGACACCTACATTTTTATCTCTGGCCCCACTTCGTCCCCTGAGCTCCAGACTGCTTTCTTCAACTGCCCACCCAACATCGCCACTCTGATGTCCAATGAGCATGTCAAATAAATACATGAGCAAAGTACAGATCTTGATATTTCCCCAAAGGCCACTTCACCCCCCAACATCCCCTTCCTGGTTAATGGGGTCCCAGGCCTAGGGGTAATTTTTGATTCTTCCGTCTCTTCTATTCACATCGCACCATCATCTATCCCCATTGGCAATACCTCCAAAATGCATCCCAAAAGTTGTCAACAGCTCTCTCTTCCCCCACCTCAGGCTCAGCCAGGCCACCCTCAGTTGTGGCCCAGACAGCTGTGACAGCCTTTACGATCACTCTTGCCCACTGCAGCCTATCGCCCACCCAGCAGCCAGAGTGGTCTGTGACCACACAGTCACGTGTGCCCTTCAATGGATTCCACTCCATGGCTGTGAGGGCCACCATGACCCTGCCTCTGGTATCTCTGCAACCCCATGTCCTATCCTGTTTCCCCATCTCAGAGTTCTACAGCCACACTCCCTTCAGCCACAGGGAGTATGATGTGAGAAGACTCCACCTTGGGCCTTCCACACATCATGCTCCCTCTGTCTGGAATTTTCTCTTTTCCAACTCTTGTACTTTATCATTTGCATTTCTGCTCCAATGCTAATCCTCAGAGAATCCACCCTTGGCAGTTCTAGTCAAAAAAGAACCTGTCCCTGCACTCTCTGTCCTTGCTCTGCTCTACTTCCTCCTTGGCTGTTATTGATTTGAATGCTGGGGTTGTCCCAGGGGCCCTTGCTCATAGACACCATGAGGGCAGCAACCCTGCCTGTCCTTTCACCTGTGTGTTCCCAACAGCTACAGCAGTTCTTGGCACATAGGGGGGTTCAGTAAACATCTGCTGAAGGAATGTATGAACAAGTCAAATTGGAGTTATGTTCCAAGGTCAAGGGAAAAGGACTTATTTGTTTTCCACGTAGAATAGTCACTACCCTGACTATTCAGTCTCTGTGCACTTCTGTTCTTTCAGGCTTTAGCACTCTCTCTTCCGTCAAGATTGCTGAGAAAATGACTAAGAGATTTCAAGTCCATTCATGCAGAGAGAATGGTATGGAATACATTTCAGGTTCAAGGTTAGTCAATTATGTTTGTGACAGGATAACTGTAAGATAAAATTTATATAAACTAAAGAATAAATGGAACAAATAAGACTATGCAAGTTTCATTGCTCCCACTATAAAAACAGAACAATACAAAATTAGACACATTTTTTTTGCATGCATCTTCATCATGCTGACCTTCATTGCATTAATGAAAAGGCTTCCAAAGAGGCATTTTTTATTTATTTAACATTTCTTGTGCATTGTTAAAAGATGGAAAAGTGAAGAGTTATAAGGAGAATGGTTATAGATGTCAAGGTAGTCCTATCGGTAAAACACAAAAGGAGATCATTTGAAATGGGAATAATCAAACAATTGTATGGCTGCCTACTTGACATAACATTTAGTAATTTGTTGTACACTTCATAGTGTTAACTTATTATTTAGCTGGCTGTAGAGAAATGTATACATATATTATATGCATTAATGTCTATGAAAGACATACATGGTATTTTTATTCACTATGAGATAATTCTTCACAAATAAGCACATTTTGTTTTTCAATGTCCAAGTTAATTTTTTTCATCTTGTATGAAAATGTTTAAAAGGAAGTTTCCCTTACTTCACCTTACTTCACATACAGTAAGCCCGTAGGTGAACTAATAAAGCTATGCTATGATTAGCAAGTGGAGACCAAGTCCTTTAAGATCCAAATACAATGCTAGGAGCTGCAAGCAGCTTACTCTAGTAATAAATTGCAAGGAGATAAAGAAAAACAAAAGGCCAAAAACCGAAAGGCTCCGTTTCCCACCATTTTTGTAGCAGTGACTTTTGGAAACCTCCTTGCATCTTACCTACTCAATCCTTTTAGCATGAACCTAAGAAAGAGAAGACTTATGGAGATGGATTTTTCTTTCTGAAAGACACTTAATCATCCCCTCTAGGGACAGGGTGTTTGGCCCAGACAGATCCCAGGTCAGATGACCGTCTGTCAGAGGGATGGTACTCTAAGGTCCTGTCTCACCTGCTCCCTGTCTCTGGTTTTGGCTCTGGCTGTTGCAACCAGGTCTGTGTGGACTTTGACTCTCTTCCCACTGACAGCACCTCTTGTCAAGTTTGCCACGTGTCCTTTGCTTTCCTTTCCCTGGGAACATGCCGTGAAAGCACCCAGGGACCAACCAGAACTGCAGGGACATTAATGTCCCCAGGGGCAAGAGACAGGAAGTGGTGGGTTCAGGCTTCTCCCCATCAGTTCTTAGATCGGCAGTTTTGAGAGCATCCTACATGTCTGGAAGCTCCAGGGTGGGAATGAGCCCCATTTGCTCACAGGTTTCCTCAATAACACACTCTTGATTGGCTTTTCCTCCTTTACTCCTAGTCCTTGGTCCCTTAATCGTGGGAGTTTGAACTTGATGAACTTGAGGTTCCTTCAAATTCCATGTGGAAGGGAAGAAGGGATGGGAAGGAAGAAGGGAGGGAGGGAGGAAGATAAGAAGGAGGGAAGGATCCTGCATTCTAGGTATGGAACATAGTGTCACCCACCTCGCATAGCTTCCGAAAAGTACCAGAATTGGGACAGTTGGTCAAACCTATTATTTGACTG
>NW_003852536.1:4862401-4862978 GCF_000181295.1 Otolemur garnettii | reverse complement strand
TAAAGAAGAACTGAATGAATAGACTCACTTAGTCCAATTTCCAGTTGTCCCTGTGTCTCTCCTAAGAGAGATGACAATAGAACTACCCTGAGTCACTAAGAAATGTCTCCCAATATACTCACAGACAAGAAAAACAATCAACATTTCCTAAAGTCTAATGATGAATTTACTTTATGTACATAACCAGCAATTCTGTGGATCCCCAAATGCTGATCCAGCATGGGGTGTGTGTTAAGTACAATAAACCAAGCATCCATGGTGCAGGTTTCTTGCTGACTGCCAAGAAAGCTTTTGATAAAAAGCCAGAAAAGCCTGGAAAAGGTGCAGACGGACCAACTCTGACATTAATGTTGAGAGACATGCTCAGTTGCATCAAGATTTGGGACAGGCTCAGCACCTGTGGCTCAGCGGCTAGGGTACCAGCCATATACACCTGACCTGGCAGGTTTGAACCCAGCCCAGGCCTGGCACACAAACATGACAAGTACAACCAAAAAATAGCTGGGTGTTGTAGTCCCAGCTACTTGGGAGTCTAAGGCAAGAGTGAACCCTTAAGCCCAAGAGTTTGAGGTTGCTG
>NW_003852536.1:4854285-4861488 GCF_000181295.1 Otolemur garnettii | reverse complement strand
AGATTCCCTTGACAGACAAGATGATTAATAATCATGGAGACTTGTCAAAAATATAATGGTGATTCTGTCCTTTAAAAATTTTAGGAAATGTGCCTTTGAGTCCACACTTACGTGAAGGGAAGTTCCAGCCATGGGCTCTAGACTCATGGGTAAGACATGCTTGCCTGTTTCTTCACCATCTAAATATTGTACTTATCTTATCAAGTACAATAAATATCATACTTTGCATATATATGTATGATCTTCATTCAAAGTTAAATATTGGGGGAAGAAACTTGAACTAGATAATTCTTGAAACCCATTTCATTTAAGATGATGGTAACCCCCAGTAGTAATTAAAGAGGAAGAAATTTCTTTCTCACCTTCACTTTTATCACCTAAGGAAACATCTGTCCACTTCCTTTACTGGCTCAAACGGAAGAAGAAAGCACCCAGCAGGTAGGCAAGGCTGAAATACAAAGGCACTTTCAGAACACCTGGCTAAGTGCCTACCTGAGGTGCTGGCTGGAGAAAGAAGCAGCTGAGGATTATCCAAGATACTGCAGGAACCATAAGAACCAGTCCCAAAGCACTTGAGAGAGCCTGGCTGCATAAAAAGGTGTACTTGGGCAGACTCCAGTGGTAAATAACAATAAAAAAAACCCAAGCCAAACCCACTCACTTTCCAGAATATAGAATCTGTAATATCATGTCATTATTTCCATCGCTCTAGAGATACTGCTGTAAACCTCATTCCTTCACATTTCTAAGGTGGTGGGGGGCAGGGAATCATAACCAGTTCTAGTTGATATGCTAGAAGAAAAGGAGTTAAGAAACTATTGTTCAGAGAGTGTAAAACGTTTTTATTCCAAAATGAAATGCTCTATTTTGTTCGACTCAGGAACTAAGGGGACTCCAATAAACCCCATTAAATAATCACCAGTAAATTATAAAAACTTGATTCAGATGCCTCAGATGCTGCAGGGTTTGGGTAAGGGGCTGCCCCTGGGGACCAACATCCTCTCCAATGCTAAAGTTTCAAGATCGGTGGTGTAGCTCCTAGGTGGTCATGCAGGGCTGATGGGAAGAGAATGGAGATCAATAGATCAGTGCTGGGTGCTGCATGGTATTTCGTTCCATGCCCTCTTCTGATTTTAACAATGATAAATATTTTTTTAAAGTTGTTTTGGGATGCAAATTAGTCCAAGATGGAAATGCAGTAGACCAGCATTTTGGAAGACAAAATAATGATGCAAGATGACTTTGATAAGAGAAATGGATCCCAATTAACAGAATCATAAAATAACAGGTCTTTCAAATAGAAGGATACTGGAGGGTCACATATTCCAACTCTAATAATACATGTGCTCTCTATACATGTGTTTTGTTTTTCAACATTCAGCATTGTGTTTTAATTATAGTCTGAATTTCAGATGCTAAGGTGCAGCATAAAGTCTGTACTATCCATTTTACAAATTATTTTAGGGATTTTACAGAAAAATTTTAACTATTTGCCACATTTCTATCAAAGTTTGTGTTAAAACAATTGTAGATTCAGGTGCAATTGTAAGAAATAATACACAGACATTCCTTGTCCATTCTGCCCAGTTTCTCCAACTGGTAACAACTTGCAAAATTACAGAGTAATACTATGATCAGGGCAGTGGATACAATATACCAATTGTATTCAGATTTCCCAGTTTAAGTAAAACTAATACAAGTAGTCTTCATTGTACAACTATTAACTCCAGTTTGTAATTATTACAAATAAAGATGCTGTTAGGATTTTGTGTGAAATTGTCTTGATTTCTCTGTGATAAATTTGCAATATCTGGTCTTATGGTAACTCTGTTTAGTTTTATAAGAGAGTATGGAACCACTTTCTGGAAGAGCTATTTTACACTCCCACCAGTGATGTCTGAGCCTCCCAGCCTCTCCACCCTTTGTACTTGGTGTTTTCACTATTTTTTTATTTTAGCTGTTCTGATGAATGTGTAGAGATTTCTCATTGAGGTTTTTGCCCAGCCTTTTTGGGCACCTCAGGGATATCAACGTCCCCAGTTCCCGAGGGAGCCTTCCACTTACTCCATAGGAAGCTGTGTTCTGTCCCCTGTAATGTCCCTGCACTGGCCCCGGTTCTCCTTTTTGGAGTTCCATGTTCCCTCCTTTTTTCCCCCATCTCAGAAATGCTTCCCCCCCACATCACCCTCAGGCATGGCATTCACAGTTCTTTCAATTGTTCTCCAAAATCATGTTTCAGAAACCCTTTGTCAGAATGCTCTTTTTCCTTCACTTAACAACTTCCTTTTCTTGAGGTCCTATGACACGTGACAGACTTCATCCTAGGCTTAGGGATATATAAACAAATAAAATAAGGTTTTTGTCTTCCAAGATGTCCACAGTCTAGCAGGTGGAAGGATTCAGGAACTACTCTCCACCACCTGGTACGATACCGTCAATGTTATCTACGGCAAGGTACACACAACACAGAATAGCACAGCTGCTGCTCATTGAGGACCAACTTTATCATTCATGAAGACTTGGCTGTCACTCATAAGACTTGCAGTCAAATTAAGGATAAATGCATTATCATTTATCCTAACATGATGTGAGTCCCATGGGGCAGGCTGGAGTTGTGGAATTGGGGAAGGAGGGGTCAAGGAAGGGAAGGCTGCTGAGAAGAAGTGATGCCTGGGGATGGAGAGGTAGGAAGAGGTGGGTTTCTTGGTCTGAGAGATGGGAGCAAGACAGTGGAGCTCTGAAGAGATCTGAAGCAATATGGAGCATTGGATAACCTACAAGTGGTGTAGGTGTAATGGTATAACCTACAAGTTAACCTACATGAGGGACAAAGTGTAGAGAAGGAGGTAGGAGAGGGGGCATCGAGGCCTCCCCAGACTTGTTAAGGAAAAAGGATTTTGTCCTGCAGATAGTGGAGTATTAACAGAAGAAAGTCAGGTCAGCTTGCTATTTTAAACAGATCCCTTTGGTAGCCATGAAGAAGGCAAGTCTGAGAAAGACAAGATTGTACCAGGAGCATCAGGTGAAAAGCTACTAAAGTTGTACAGCTGAGATGTGCTTAGGGTGAAAATTATAGCCCTGGATGTAAGGAAGGGGAGCATGGGAGGCTCTGTGAAATCATTAGGAGATAAAAATTGGGATTAGGGCGGGGCCTGTGGCTCAAAGGAGTAGGGCGCCAGCCCCATATGCCGGAGGTGGCGGGTTCAAACCCTGCCCTGGCCAAAAACAGAAAAAACAAAATGGAATTGTGTGCTGATGGCTTAAATGTGAAATAAATGATGAAAAGGGAATAAATATAGACAAGAAAATATGATTTGGGGAACATGAAAGGATTAAATATTTACTTTTTTAAAGGCTATAGAGAATAGAAGATTTTTGAGGGAAAAGTTAAAATTCGGAATTCTTAAATCTAAAAGGCAATTTGACTCCTATAGGAAAGAAGCAGATTGAGGATTGAAAGTCCATCTTCCTCCACTTTTCTCAGAGGAAATGATTCATATAGAAGCATAAATGATAGAGGTTAGATATGTAAATAATTTTGAGTTATAAGCATAAGAAAGGACTCCTAAATCACAAATGCAAATTTACAATACAATAAAGGCCTTATTTCAAATCAGTGAGGGGAATGAAAAGAATACACTAAACAGTATTGAAAGCTACAAGGGAAAAATCAGTCATTTTCCTTATTGACTATATCAGGATAAATTCCAAATACATCCAAGATTTTGATTTAAATAAATTAACCTTACAAAAGCTAAAAGAAAATATATGTGAATCCCACTTCCATCAGGGAGTGGAAACAATTTTTCTAACTGTGACCAAAAGCCTCAAAGAAATAAGAATATGATAGATGAAATTAATTACATAAAAATAATAACACTCAGAAGCTATTGTTGGCAAAAAATTATCAAAAAAGAGGTAAAAAGACAAATGGTAAGTTAGGGAAAATACTGATACTTGTATTGGCAGATGAAGGGTTAACAAAATAGAAAAAGAAAAATACCAATTACATTATAGAAAACACAGTTTTCAAGCAAAGAAATGCAAATGTCTCTAAGCCACATGGGAAAAAAAGATCAATTTCATTCAAATTAAGAGAAAACCTAAATGAGAAGTACACTGAGATACAGTATTCTCACCTATGAGATTGGCAAAAATCCCAAAGTGTGGCAATACCCTCTGTTACTGATGCTAAGGGGAACAGCCATCCCTACATACTGGTGGTAGGAATGGAAAATGGCACAATTCCTATGGAGGGGAAAATGGCAGCACCTAACAAATTTACCTCTGCACTTAGCCCCTCACCCAGTAACCCCTCTTCTAGGAAAACTGATGCCAAAGATTCACTGGTTAAAAAAATATGTATTAAAAAAAGACTTGGGAGGCTGAGGCAGGAGGATGGTTTGAATCCTGGAGTTTGAGGCTGCACTGAACCATGATGGCACCATTACACTTTGGCCTGGGAGACAGAGCAAGACACTGCCTCTCTCTCTCACACACACACACACACACTATATATATATATATATATATGTATATATATATAATTGCACTACAGGACTCTGTCAAACAGCAAAAGACTAGAAACAACCCATCAGCAAAAGACTAGTTGATTGAATTATAGAACATTACACAATGGCTGTATCCATCCCTTAATCCAAATGGTCACCCATGCATTAACCTCTACATTCCATCAAATATACAATAGTAAAATAAAAAGGAATCAAAAAGTGAACAACAGAAGAATAAATCATATGATCAAAAATGGTTACCTATGGGGAAGGAAAGTTCTAGAAAGGTGTAGTCAAGATGAGAAGCTAGAATTCTTTGAAAGCACCTTGTTTAGTGGGTTTGACTTATTTTGCATAATTATGAAGCAAAATTCATTAAAAAATATCTATATAAACCAAAGCAAATTAAATGTGTATGTACTTGTATGATTGTGCCAAGAACTATTCCAAATGATATTAAAGTATTGTATTTTGTCTGAGCACTCCTAGAGGAATATACCCTAAGGATAAACAGAGCTGCAGCTTTTAAACTTTGAGTAATTGTATCATTACAGACAGTACTGGGTATTGTTTTGTCAGACTATTTCTGAGTTATATTTGTGGGCTAGTGCAAAAAGGTAATTATGCACTATTCTAATTATATCATTTGCATTGTTTTTGAAAACTGGGATTCTCAGTGTGGGAGAAAGAAGATACAAAATTTTAAGAAAAAGTATAAAGGAAATTAGATTAGCCATGTATGGAAAATTTTTAAGTTGCTTTATGAATTCATGGAGGTTTAATTATATTTCTCTATCTATGTTTTTTTACATTTGAAATTTTCTATATCAATTGTTAAAAAAAAAAAGAGATTACCACTGTGGAGATAGTATAATTTCCAATCAGAGCCTTATAAAAAGAATTCAAGTATGTTATATGATACAGAATATGTAGATATAATCCTTTACAAAGAAGGCTGAGAGAGAACCAAGATCTCTTAGTTTTATGAGTCCATGATCAGTGTTTTTAAAACTGCAAGCTTTCAACAAATTCTGTTAATAACCTAAACTTTAAAGGATGGCAAAATAAATATTATTATCCCATAATGAGTAATGGCCTTAACTTTGTTATGAAGAGCAACTTCTTGGCTTCCTGATTATAGGTGGAAAAATTGTATTTTATGTGCGCTAATGGTGTATGGTTTTACAACACAAAAACTGATATCATGAAACAATTCTTGAACTAGACACAATTTCATATATATTTTTGCAAGGCAATTTATACCTTGTTTAATTTGAAAGAAGTCAATAATTTATCCTCTCTCTGGTCTAGTTAGATTCCTAAAAGGCTTCTTAATAAGCTATATCTTTGGCAGCCATGAAAAGAAATACCTTTGGCTAACACAACAGAGAAAAATGTCTTTCCCCTTCTTGTGGGAAATACGAAAAATAGTAATAAAAAAATCTATAGAGAGAGTTGTAATTTTGACACAGCTTGACAATAAAAGCTTAGTGAAAGGTAACTCATGTATAAAGACCTGAACAGAGTAAGGGAGTTCATCTGGGGAAAGAATATTCCAGACAGAGGGAAAAATAAATTATTCCTACATTCCCTAGAAGGGGAATATTCTTGGCATTTTTGTGGGAAGAGAGGCCAGTGGCAGAGGAAGAAGAGGGGAGACAGGCAGGTGGGGTGAGGGGGATAGAGAAATGGGGAGGGTAGCAGGAAAGAAAGTCATCATAGCAAAGAGGCCACATCCTACAGGACCCTGAAGGCCACTGCAAGGACTTTAGCTTTACTCAGAACAAAATGGGGAACCAACAGCTGAGGAAAGGGCTGTTAGCAGAAGAGGAGTCACTTGACACAGTCATCACCCCAAAGGCCACCTGGGCTGCTGTGTTGGGAATACCCTGGACAGATAAGGGCAGAACCAGAAAGCTATTGACACAATCCAGGGGAGAAACAGAATGCAGCTTAAACTAGGATGTAGCATTAGCAGTGGGGAAAAACAGTCAGATCCTGAAGGTATTTCGAAAGTAGATCCTACAGTATTTATTTGCAGACTTGGATCAGTGATCTTGAGAGAAAAGATCAGAGTCAGCAATAACTCTAAGATTTTTAGCCTGAGCAACAGGAGGGATGGATTTCTTTAGATCCTAAATTTATCTTTAAGCAAATACACTTTAACAATACCCCCCCACAAAAGTTTACTACTGAACCCACTTCTTAAGAGGCAAATAGATTGTAATACAATTAAGGATCATCTTTATTATCTTCTATGAGTATAACAATGTCAGCACTGTAAGAATTGATGCATACACTTGAAGGCCTCTGATTTCTACTTCTGCTTTCCTGGAACTGTGAATCACCCCAACTGCTTCTCATACTTATCCAGCCAGTCAAGGCTTCCCAAGCTGTCCTTCTGAAGTAAATGCAGTGGGGTGCATCTCAGAGGTCTGGGGAGCTAGTCTGACATTACTCATCAGTACTGTGGAAGTTCTTACCCCTCTACTACTTTGTCTTTAAAACAATGTCTGTCCGTTTTCAATCCTATAATTCATTCGCAGCTATTTTAGTATTAAACAAAACATGTTTTAAATTACTTAATTTTAAGCTGCATGAGAACAAAGACCACATCATTTGGTTCCTCACTCAATCACCCATGCCCAGGCACTTCCTAAAGAATCATTAAAGAAATCACTGATGCTCCAGC
>NW_003852536.1:4838711-4853292 GCF_000181295.1 Otolemur garnettii | reverse complement strand
GTGACTCAGTTGCAAGTCCCCTCAAAGTTGACTTACATGTAATTTTGTCGTGGATGGTGTTTCGTTTCTTTTTTTTGCAGTTTTTGTCTGGGGTTGGGTTTGAACCCTCTACATTCTGTATATGGGGCCAGCACTCTACTCCTTTGAGCCACAGGCGCTGCCCAATGGATGGTATGTCTGTCAGTAAATTTAAACATGTTTTTAATACATTAAAGAAAATTAGAAAAAAATTGATGGAGAATTCTTATGAAATGCAAAGATTTTCTGCTACAGTGAGTGTTTCACTGTATGTGTCTGGGAGAATACCACGTTTTCCTAAAGCCTGGCATACGCCATCTTGTTTTTAAAAGCACAACAAAATTCAGATGGAGAGAAGGGAAGCAATGGGACTGACTGAGTAGATTCTCAGACATACTCTGATTTCAGCTGGTTCTAGAAGGTCGTCAGTTGTCCGTCTGCTTCCTAAGTGTTCTGATGAGCAAGTCTGTCTTTTTAGCTAAAGACACTTAGTTTTCATGCAGGGCACTGGTCCCGCCCCAGATAAATGAAAAGTACTGATATATATGTCCTGCTCCTGACATATTTACCATGAGGGGGGAGGACAGGAAGGGGAGGATATACGTAAAAAGAGAACAGCTGTTGCAAAAAGCGAACTGCCAAATTCATGGTAAGGAGTGTTTGGCTAGAGCACGCTATTTATCAGAAAGCTGTTTCCTGTACTAGGCCAGCTTTCTGGATCATCTTCCTGGGAGAGGAGAGAGAAAATATAGCTCATGAATTCATGCAAGAGAATTAAAAAAACAGATTTAGAAAAAGTGGATAGGTACAGCTAATTATAATATTAATAAGATACATTTCTTAGTAATAGCAAGATTTTCACTGTGTATTTCACATATAGAAGGGGGCCCAAAAAATATATGCACATTTTGGGAAAGGAAAAATTTGTATTAAAATTGTAATACTCAATATGTACCAATAACAAAAGATGGATACAAGTCACATTGAGCACTTCTTGTAGTTGCTGAAGTCAAATCTGACTTGAGTATTAAAAATTTAATACCGTTTTCCCTTTTCTTAAAATGTATATGCAGCTTTCGGTATTCTCTGTATGTATAATTTATATGTCATATACCCTGGCATCTAGATTGCAACTACAGTATTTTACTAGGTAATAGTGGAATTTATTTAGGGAAAATGGGGCTGTCTCCAAACACCTCATGCTCTTGGGAATGTTTTTGCAATAGCAGATAACAATAGAATCTGGACACCTGGCATTCACAAAACAGAAATGAGAACACAGTCTTTGAAGTGTAAAGTTGGCAACTCAAAACCAACCAACCAACCAACAAACCAACCAACAAAAAAAAAATCACTCCAGTTTTTGCCTTCCTGTACTAAGCACTGTGGGGGAAAAAGCAAAAGCTGAAATTCCTGCCCACAGTGAGGTGACAATCTAGGCAGGAAAACAAAGCATCTCTCAAAACAAGGACCCAATGGGAGCAGTGAAAGGCTAAAATTTGCAGCAACAAAAAGAAAGTGAAAAAATGAGGCAGGAGGGCGCATGGCAGACAATGAATGCAATTGTGTCAGGAAACCAGGGGAGCAAAATGGTGTCCTTAAGGAGGAAAGCCTTGTGCTGCACTTGAAGATGAGTGGGGTATGTGGATAAAAGTGGGGTGCCGTGGAAGGGCATCACATCCGGGAAGATAAGATACCTGAGTAATTGCAGGCACCTGCACCACTTTGATGCCCCCACATCACGAGGGAGCATCATGTCCACCAAACTACTCCAACTATTATGTGACATATGTATTAACAAGCATAGAAATCTTGTACAGGTTAGTTCCACAGTGATTAAATGACTACTCTTATACCATGGTAACTCTAGGAACAGTGAAAAGTACAATGGCGGCAGATGGGAACATAAAAGGCTTGCTAGTTCATCTTAATACTTTTGAATCAGTAGGTCGTAAACTCTCAGAAATTCTACTAAGCAGAAACTCCACCATCCCATATGGAAAGCAACTGTTTTCCTTTTTAACTTATTTATTCTTAGACTAGTCTGTACACCATTTCTAGCAGATTGATGATTAGCTGACAAAATTGTTCTATCTTGCCTGCTGGCACCAATAGATAGCAGAGGGCATTTAAAAGATACCTTCAGCTACACTGCACACCAGTAATGGGTGTGTGCTTGTGAAGACAGTTGTCTTTTTCCTCACCATTTTAATGGGCAGATCTGATTGCTAGACTTTCTTCAATGTTCTTGATAAATACTGCTTCTCTAGTCTAAATAGAAAAAAATAGGAAATGCTCAAAAAAATTATCATCAGACTGAAACAAAGCTGAATCCCATATTAACTTCTGGAGAGCTAAAACGGGTAGAAGTTTCATCCCGGAAAATTTCCAGAAACTTCCAAATTCACTTCCATGATATTTTTCCATCAGTATATTGTCTCCATTTTGGGCAGGCACACTGAATTCTAACAGACGGTTAGGAAGTAGAGTAGGTACCACTAAAACCTCTTCCAAGAAACGACTATTTTAGACTCTTTGATACAGTGAACATTTAGAATAAATGAAAATGCACTTTGCTGAAATCTGGTGGATGACAGAAATGAAAGCCAAAATCACTTCCTATTTTGCTTTCAACTGCCTTGGCTTATAATCCAATTGTAGAGTCTCACAGTTTTGTTCTATATGAGGAAATATTTATTCTCTGGCTAGAAAATAGCTCAGATTCTCTTCCAATATTTATTCTAAAACAAAAATTGTTTTACTAGGTACAGACTTACCAGGGAACAGTGGTTGGGGAGAAGGGGGTGAGAGCTATAGCTAACCAGGCAAGCCTTCTCTCTTTGCAAAATGACAGATTACTTTTATTTTTTATTTCAAAATATTACAGGGGTACAAATGTTTCTGGTTACATATATCAATTTTGCTATGCTTGAGTCAGGATTATAAGTGTACCCATCACCTGGATAATGTGCACAGTAGGTAGGTTTTCACCCATTCCCCTTCTCCCTGCTTGATTTCCAGAGTTTTACCTCCCTCTGTGCACATGTATGTTCATAGGTAAGTTTTAATTCAATAGTGAGTACACATGGTGTTTGATTTTCCATTCTGTAGCTATTTCACTGCAAATAGAACTAGTCAACATTGAGGAAAGAATTTGCAGATGAAACAAACAAATGGAAAAACATAGGAGTATCGTGCAGATTCAGTGCAATCCCCATCCAAATGCCAATGTTATATTTCACAGACCTAGAAAGGATAATTCTAAACTTCATTTGGATCCAGAAAAGAACCTGAATAGCCAAAGCAATCTTAAGCAAAAAGAGCAGATGTGTAGGCATCACAGAACCAAACTACACACTCTACTATAAGCTATAGTAACCCAAATATCTTGGTAGTGGCACCTACAAAAAAGACATAGACCAATGGAACAGAACAGAAAACCTAGATATAAAACTATCCACATACAGATATTTGATCATTGACAAAAAATATAGCAAATACACTGGGACAAAGAATCTCTGTTCAATAAATGGTGCTGGGAAAACTGGATAGCCACATGCAGAAGAATGAAACAGGATCCCTATCTCTCATCACTCACAAAAAATTAACTCAAGATGAATAAAAGACTTAAATGTAAGGCAGGAAACCATAATAATTCTAGAAGAAAGCGTTGGAAAAATTCTTCTAGATATTGGCTTAGGCAAAGAATTTCTGAAGAAGACTCCCATGGCAATCACAGCAACAACAAAAATAAATAAATGGGATTTGATTAAATGTAAACACTTCTGCACAGCCAAAGAAATAGTCAACAGAGCAAAAAGACAACTTACAAGAAAATATCTGCATGCTGTACATCTGATAAAGGGCTAAAAACCAGAATCTAATAAGTCAGCAAGGAAAAAAAACAAACAACCCCATTAAAAAGTGAATAGAAGACATGAACAGAAGCTTTCCAAAAGAAGACAGACAAACCAAATGGCCAATAAACATATCAGAAGATGCTCAGTGTCACTAATCATCAGGGAAATGCAAATTAAAACAATGAGTTATCACCTTACTCCAGTTGTGATAGAATGGCTTTTATTAAAAAGTTCAAAATCAATAGATGTCAGTGCGAATGCAGAGAGAAAGGAATATTCGTGTATACACTGTTGATGGGATTGCCCATCAGTATGGATACTCCTCAAAGAACTAAAAGTAGATCTACCATTTGATCCACCAATCCCACTACTGGGTATTTAACCAAAAGAAAAGAAGTCCTTTCACCAAAAAGACATATGCACTCGAATGTTTACTGCAGCACAATTCACAACTGCAAAGATGTGGGATCAACCCAAGCCCTCATCAATTCATGAGCAGCTAAACAAAATGGGGTCTATGTATAAGAAAAACCACTCCACCATAAAGAAGGATGAAATGAAGGCCCTTTGTAACAATTTGGAGGGAACTGGAGACCATTATTCCAGGTTACCTTCAACATCCAGAAACATGACCTCAATTAGCTCAGCTCTCCACAGGTTCTTTATTCATCGAATAAAGCAGCTGCTTCTATACCCCAAAGCTCTCTACCCTATATTTTCCCAGTAAAATTTATGCTGGTAAAACAGGTGGAGCAGTATTTAAGGTATAACAAAGAAGTGACAAGTCCATTTAGTGAGGGTCAGCAGTGATACTCCTCAGTGATGAAGACTGAGGCTTCCAGGCAAGGGTTCTCGGCTCTGACCCGGGTGCCAACAGCCACACTCCTCTGAAGACAGATATGGTCTTGCCAAGCTGGTGACATTTCACGGTCCCTTCTCATGATGCCACGGTTCTATGAACAGCAAGCTATGCTTCAAAGGTGAATGATCACAAAAAAGTCATCTGATGAGAAACCAGATGCCACAAATAATGTCAAAATGAAAAGGAAAACCTGATCATGAACAAGTTCACATATCCTTCAAAGCCAAACAATTTCCCTGCACGCTGATCCAACTTTAAAGTCTGCCAAAAACAGTTTAACTTTAGCAAAAAAAAAAAAAACCCTCCAAAAACCCAAACTTTTGCATTGTAACTAGGGACTGAGAACACAGGCTTAACAAAAATAATTTAATCCACAGAAAATCAAATCAGCAGCCTAAATTTAACTGCAGACACTGTAAACAAGAATGAAAATATTCTTCATGCATTTATTAACATGGCTCCAGATATCAGTAACAACCCAGGAAAATTGTATGAAATATTTTAATTGGTTTTCTGACTGATTACTATTTTTATTTCTTCTTATGAGTACATTCCCAGTGGCATCTAAATCACTATTCCCTCCCTATAGTCAAGACTACTCACTCCTTCTGCATGTTTAAATCACCACAAGATCTATATGTTCATAAAAGCACAGGAGAGATCTGAATTCCTGAAATATAGTGTTCATTGACTCCATTCCTCCTCAAGGCAAATAAAATTTATAGATGCAATAATGAGTGAAAGTGTTTATGATAGAAATGTAATTTTTCCCTGGGGCTAATTAAGAATTCATCTTTAGATAGTTTTTTTTCAGCCAATTCATGCTGCCATTACTTTCTCTACTGCCCCCTCCCACACGCATACTAGCTGTTCTCTGTTTGCTGGTCTGACCATACAAAGCTTTAGCTATGCCTCAGGCCAACCTACCTATGCTTATTTTGCCACCTTATGCTCCATGAGTCTTTAGGGGGCCAGGAATCCAGGAACAATGCTGGAATCCCATGCAGTCTTTCCAGGCTCCTCCCCAGACGTCAGACCCAGCACATGGCATCCCCAGTGTCAACAACTGCTTAGGCTGTCGTAACAAAATTCCACAGACGGGTGGCTTAAACAACAGAAATTTATTTCTTACATTTCTGGACTCCTGGTTTAGTTCTCTTCCTGCCTTTAGACCCTCTTCCTGCCTCACAAATGGCCACTTTCTCCATGTGTCCTCACGTGGCAGAGAGAGGAGCTCTGGTTGCTATTCCTCCACTCAGAAGGGCACTAATTTTGTTATGGGGCCTCACCCTTATGACCTCAACTAAATCTAATTGCCTCTCAAAGACACCCCCACCTCCTAACTGAGGTTAGGATTTCAACATACACATTTTAAGGAAACACAGAAATGACCACAAATCACCTGTGGGCTCGGCATGTATCCCCTACTCCTAATCCTAGTGGCTGGATAGTTTTTCTGCGGAGGCTGTCTGTCACTTTCAACAATAAAATCCCTAAAGTGCCCAGGACACAAATCCCTGCTTTCTATCTGCTGTTCCTCATCCTCAGACTGAAGCCCACCCCTCAATGGTGGTGGTCATCACTCACAGGAACCAATCTGACTTCCTAGCTCAGAGTTCTGAGCCATGTGCTGGGTTCCCTATCACTGGGGAAAAATTAATCCCTGGGTCTAGATGAACTCTGAAAATGGCTATGCCCACAAGCACCATGCCCTGTTGCCTGTCCAGCAGCACCTCTAGAGCAAGCCTCTAGAGTTGGGTCTCTGTTCATGTCTCATCACCTCGTCCACCTCAGGAGGCAGGAATTGGTCCTAAACCTAGCACCTCATCTGGTCCTGTCTTCCCTGTGTTCCTTCGAATCCAAATGCTGAATAATTCTACATTTCTCTAAAGAAACACTTTCTTAACTGTGGTGAAATAAACACAACACAAAATATCCCATCTTCAGTGGCATTAATTACATTCACGGTGATGGCTGTGCAACCATCACCACCACCCAGAACGCTTTCTGTCTTGCAAAATTGTTACTCCACACATATTAAACAATAATTCCCCTTTTCCCCTTCCTTCCAAAGAAACACAATTTTGATGAAAGAAGCTTGGGTCAATCCGGAGGCATTGAAGAACACAGGTATTGGTTGGGGATTTATGTAAATATGATCTCTTTTAAAGGGAAAAAAGAGACCCCGGCGAGCCAGCCCCCACACGACCCACAAATGTCTCCAATGTTTGGTGGTGATGAGAAAATGAGGAAAATTATTATAGAATGTGTCCAGGGGGCTGACATCCTTTATGCGAGAGTATGTGAGTGAATATTAGAGAAGTTAAGATTATAGAATTAGAGTTAGATTGATATAATAACAAAATAATTGTATAAAAGCTTTTATGATCAGGGTCAGATATACAAGATGGTGGGAGAGGACGTGAGCCTTCACAAGGAACATACCACACTGGGGGCTTCATAAGACAACTTAACACAAACATCAAAAACCTTCAAGAAAAAGGCCTACAAAGGCCTGGCTAAAGTCAGGGAAACTTCAGGAAAAAGGTCCATAAGGGTTTGGCTAAAGCCAGAAGAAAAAAACCCAAAAAAGATCCATAAAAACCTGCCTAAAGCCTAAAAGGGCTTAAAATGCCATTTTAAAATAAACTAAGACAACACATACGACTGACTCATTAAACAAAAAAGACTAGCTCTTGTGGGTGTGAGATAAAAAAAAATTCAACTTTTTCTCCCCGACTCCTGAGATGAGTAAGACATCAGCTAGTCTGCCCCTCAAAAACACAGATTAACTGGGTGACATCTAACTCCCAAGTCCACATTCCTTTTTCCTTTATTTTCTATAGCCCTGTTAATAATTCACAAATATTTAAAAAATAAAAATAGTAGAAATAACTAAAGGATAATCGAGCAGGAAATAAAAAAATTACAACATGAAAAACCACAATATATCATTATTGTTACCAACACCCATTTAGTGATCAAAAAAATAATAAAAACAGAACATCCAGAGTTTGGAGCTGTCACTGTCTCTCCCATAAAGGGCATCATAGCCCCTGGGCCCACTCTATAAATTCTATTCTATTCTTTTTTTTTTGCAGTTTTTGGTTGGGGCTGGGTTTGAACCCGCCACCTCTGGCACATGCGGCCAGAGCCCTACTCCTTTGAGTCACGGGCACCACCCTAAATTCTACTGTATTTCAATTGTCTTTATTTTCCTCACGAATATTTATTTCCGCAAACACTGGAGATACTCCTGGGTTGTGGGGACTGGCTGCCTACACCCTTGGATAATCTTTTCTAGAGAACAAAGATAAGAGGTGATTCAGTTCCATACTATAATTAAATCTATCACCCACATCACCCCACCCAAGCCCCTCCTAGTTCACTGCCACTCAGATCTCAAACGGTGAAATAAATCTGTTGTATGAGGCGCCTCCTCTTAACACACCACGATCCTGCTATATTTCTCATTCACGACTTATTTACACATCTCCTTTTGTTTTAGCTACTTTGACAGGAAACAAACACGACAGGAAGAGCAATAATATCCGTCAACTCAGTCTGTCACCTGCCTAACAGACAGACTTAGAGTAATAGAAATTTAAGTCAATAGGGTAATAGAAATTTAAGTCACGTAGATCCAAATAGTCAAGCATCTGGTTATTTTGAAGTTAACCTTTTATCTTTTCATCTGTGTTAACTCTGGTTCTAAATGACTCCACAAATCCAGATGTCTTAAGTATTACTTTTGCTCACTCTGTGCCAATAAAAGTTAGACCACTGGGTTATAACTGTTAGAGGACGATGAAGTTAGGGAAGTTGCCAGTCCAACACTCAGGGATGCTCTCTGCACCCCTCATTGCTCAGGCACACTATGTACCTGTTGCCACCCTCGGAAGTAAACCAGTGACAGTCACAGGAATCCTACATAGCCATAAGCTAAAGTGACATGACCCACCAGCTGCAGAAACATGAACCGGGACATAATGAAAGTGGAAGGGATGAAAGTGAGGAAACTACATATTCTGGTCAGTACTGCATCACGATTAGGGAACATTGGTTAGGCACCTATTTCCTGTCTATATAGGACCTGGGTGGTCATTTGACATTGTAATATTTTTGTTTTATTCATTTCACCAAGATTCAAGAGACTACTGGGGAGGATAGGAGGAAGGAAATGGAACAGTATTAATGGGAAATTCTGATGTTACCAAGGATAAAATATTAGGAGGTAGCTCTTCATTCACATTGGAAATAAAAGAAGAAAATTAGCTTAGACAAAGCTACAATGGAAGCTGCCAATTTGGGGGGCTACTCGTAAAGTCTAAGGATATATAGGGGGACCTTCATCCATACCTCTGTGTGGCCTGCATCCCTGCTCAGTGCTCATAAATGATAAGGATGTCTTTAGAAACCCGTCTTCTAAAGGCTGAGTGTGGTGGCTCACGCCTGTAATCCAAGCACTCTGGGAGGCCAAGGAGGATTGATCACCTGAGCTCAGGAGTTTGAGACCAGCCTGAGCAAAGAGTGAGACTCTGTCTCCACTAAAAACAAAAAACACTAGCTGGGCATTATGGTGGGCTCCTATAGTTCCAGCTACTCAGGAGGTTGAGGCAAAAGGATCACTTGAGCACAAGAGTTTGAGGTCACTGTGAGTTATGATGATGCCATGGCACTCCAGCCTGGGCAACAGAATGAGACTCTAATAAAAGAATAAAAGAAAGAGGGAAGGAAGGAAAGAAGGAAGGGGAGGGGAGAGATGGAGAGGGGAGGGGAGGGAAGGAAAGGGAAGGGAAGGGAAGGGGAGGGGAGGGGAGGGGGAGGAGAAGGAAGGGGAGGGGAGGGGAGTAAGGGAGGGGAGGGGGAGGGAAAGGAAGGGAAGGGGAAGGGAAGGGGAAAAAAGGAGGAAAGGAGGAAGGAAGGAAGGAAATAAGTAAATCTGTCCTCCATAGCAGGCTAAAGGCCTTGACAGAGTTCTGAGACATTTATCCACAAGATATGCAGGTTTCAGTACAATCACAAGGGAGCAAATGAAATCCTTCTCTTTACCCACGACGAGCCCGGGCAGACTCCCCTGGCATAAAGCCCAGCAGGGTGGTGAGTGTTTGAGGTCACAAGGGTGGGCACCACAGAAGAGAGAGAATGGGGCGCAGACAAAAACCATCCTCCCAGGCATTTTTGTCCATTTTTCCCAATTAGATTAGTGTGCAGGAAGTCGAAATAGAGAAGCAGAGAATAAAAGCCACAGGAAGGATGAAAAAAAAAACAAAACCAAATAGACAAAAGGCAGGCAGACTTTCAGAGGGAAATGTGGTCATTTAAAACGAGCCTGAGATACAGAGATGGAATTTTTCAAATTGAAAATCACACTCTGAGTGTTGCCAGCTTCACACGGGGCCTCGCTTGTCCCCATGTCAAGGTTTCTGTGGCAGATGGCAAGGAGCAAAATGACCCAAAAATGTCAACCCTTTCTTCTTATTATAGAGAGAAGCTATCAAAAATACACAAAACAATAAAGGGGAAAAAAAGCAGAAAGAAACTGTCTAAAAGCCCTTATTCTGCAGAAACGAAACCACACAGACCGGTTCCCTGAAGTTCTGATTCTTCCACAAAATACAAGGTTAATAGAGGGTTTTCAACCAACAGTTTCTATAACCTGTTCAGTTGGTTTGTTGGGGCGGGAAGATGTTACACATTGCAAAAAATACACAATTATATAGTGAAAAGTAGGGGTCATCCCCCTTCCCTGAGTTCTCCTTCTCAGAACCAGTGTTCTTACCAGGTTTTTTTATACTGCTGGGAAATCATATTTAATCCTAGGGTGGAGATATGTACATGTTTGTGCTGTCTCATTATTTATGCAAATACAACTATCTTATTTTTTCTCCTTACTACTTTGAAGCTATTGTTCTATATCTGTCCTTTCATTGATTCATTCATTCAAGCAATATTTAGCAAATGCCCACTCTCAGCAAGGCATTGATCCAGGTGTTGGGTCCAGCAATGAGCAAACTAATATCCTTGCTCTTATGGACCAGATGCAAATCAGAGTCCAATAAATGTACTACTGTGGCAAATGGGATTATTTGAAAAATTAACATGGGGTGTGAGGAAGGAGCAATAAAAGTTGGGATAGGGAGGAGGAAGGCTTACTTTAGGTGAGAATGTTTCAGTAGTGACCACAAGAGAAGATCACCTGGACAGCAGAGGGATAGCTGTTCAGACAGAATTTGGAAGAGCATGTGCAAAGGTCCTGAGACAGGTGTGTGATTATCACAATGGAGGAGCAGCAGCAGGTCACCAAGGCAGGCACAGAGTAAGCAAGGGAGAGGGATAGGAAAAGAGATCAGAGAGACAGGAGGAGGAGGG
The DNA here is from genome assembly GCF_000181295.1 of Otolemur garnettii. Classification (NCBI taxonomy): domain Eukaryota; kingdom Metazoa; phylum Chordata; class Mammalia; order Primates; family Galagidae; genus Otolemur; species Otolemur garnettii. Next base: position 4,842,180 of record NW_003852536.1, on the reverse strand, counting down.
CTGATTATGTAGACTCTTGTAGGCTGTGGTCAAGTTGGGCTTTTACTGAGTGATATGAAGACCTGGAGTGGAAGAGAGACCTACTATATGTACATTTCAGAAAGATCATGCTGACTACCATGCCGAGAAGCTGCAGGCATCAGGGCAGGATACCAATAGGCTGTTTGGGAGAGGTTAGAACAGTCCAGACAAAAGGTGACACTGGCACGGACCAGTCTGGAAGCAATGGAGTGGCAGATGGTGGTCATTGCTGGAAACCTTGTGAATGTTGTGCTATCAGGAGTTGCTGTTGGACTGTATGTGGAGAGCAGCAAAAATACAAGATCCAAGAAAGATGTGGATGTCTAGACTGAGCTATTGAAAGGGTGGATTTGCCATTTACTTTATTTTTTAATGATTTTTAACTAAAATCATAATATTTATGGGGTACAGTGTGATGATTTGATATACAACATGGAATGCTTAAATCAAACTAACATAGCCATCCTCTCACTTACTTATTTTTTTGTGGACAAAAAAAAATCATTTTATAACAAGGACATTCACACCACAATGTTTATTGAAATTCAGTTCATAATTTCCATGTCGTGGAAGTAACCCAAATGGCCATCAGCCCATGAATGGATTAACAAACTGTGGCATATGTACACCATGGAATACTATCCAGCCATAAAAAGATGGAGACTTTGCATCTGTTATGTTTACCTGGATGTAGTTGGAACACATTCTTCTTCATAAAGTAACTCAAGAATGGGGGAAAAAAGTATCCAGTGTACTCAATACTATTATGAAACCAATATATAAACATTTAGTTTTTGGTGAAAGGGAAAAGCAAGGTTTGTAAAGGAGAGGCAGCCAAGACACTGATTTTAGACAGGGCAGAGTTGATGTGCCAATCTGACCTCCAGGTGGAAATGCAAACCAGGCTGCAGGATGCATGTGTCTGGAAGGACTGAAGTGGCCGGGGAGGAGGACAGAGGTGTGGAGCTGTCCTCTTGTAGATGGTGTTCTAAGACATGTATCCATTGCAAATATGTTACACGTGGTCTACTCAGACTTTCCTTGTTCTTTTTAAATTGTGGCACATTAAGGAACTTTTTCTATTAAATCCCAATTAGTATTGAATATTAGTATTCAGTTTATATCAAATTGAAAGATAATTGCTCTGACAAAAAGTCACCTCAGTGCAGTACAGATGACCCTCATTTTCACAGATTTTGCACATGAGAATTCACCCACTTGCTAATGGAATTGGTAACCCCAAATCAACACTTATAGGCCGTTTGTAGTCATTTGCAGAGCTGTGAAAAATTTGAGTCCCCGCGGCACATATTCCCAGCTGAGGTTGAACAAGGTGACACTCTGCCTTATTATTTCAGCTCTCACGCTATAAAGAAGTACCCATTTTGTGATCTATTTAGTGCCACATGTTTTTAGCATTTTTGTGCTTTTTGTTGGTGATTTTGCTGTTTTTATTTTTTTATTTTTTGAGACAGAGTCTTACTATGTGGCCCTCGGTAGAGTGCTATGGCATCACAGCTTACAGCAACCTCAAACTCTTGGGTTTAAGCAATTCTCTTGCCTCAGCCTCCTGAGTGCTGGGACTATAGGCGCCCACCACAACACCCAGCTGTTTTTTGGTTGCAGTTGTCATTGTTCTTTAGCAGCCTGGACTCGAACCTGCCAGCCTCAGTATATGTGGCTGGCACCCTACTCACTGAGCTATGGGCGCGGAGCCAGATTTTGCTATTTTGACCTCCAAGTGTACTGTTGAAAATAGTATCTTGTCTTCATAAATGCAACAAGGCTGTGATATGCCTTACGGAAAAAACTTGTGTGCTAGATAAACGTCATTCAGGCGTGAGTTATAGCACCGATGAATGTGGTACAGTTGTTTTTCTTCATTTTTTTAGAGACAAGGTCTTACTCTGTCACCTGACCTAGAGTACAGTGGCATGATCATAGCTCACTGCCACCTCAGACTCCTGGGCTCAAGTAATCCTCTTGGCTCAGCCTCCCAAGTAGCTGTGCCTACAGGCATGCACCACCATGCTGGGCTATTTTTATTTTTTTTATAGATGGGGTCTTGCTATATTGTCCAGGCTGTTCTCCAACTCCTGTCCTCAAATGATCCTCCTACCTCAGCCTCCCAAAGTACTAGAATTACAGACAAATGCCACCATACCTGGCCTTGTAGTTCGGTACTTATGAATCAACAGTATATATTAAATAAGCTGTCCTTAAACAGAAACACACATAAAACATAGTTTTGTATTGATTGGTCGAAGAAAATGTGACCAGAGGCTTGCAGAAGCCTAACTCTATATTCCTCCTAGGACCAATGGGCTAGGATTCACTACTTGAGTTTTCACGGCGACTCTGTAGAAATAACTGCTGCAAATAAAGAGACTCGACTTACTTGCTTTTAGTTCTTTTCTACCCTTGATATGGGAAGCAAAAGATTGAAGCTACTTTAGATAAATCACCTACCACTGCTAATATGCCGTAAGTAGAATCTCATGGAACTAACCCAAAAAGGGAAGGCTGTGACCTATTGTTAAGAAATAGTAGAGAGTGTACACAGCCCTATTACGACAATAATTTATAGGTCTCAAATGAAAGCTACAACCTAATTCTAGCCCAAGATTATGGGGAGGGGGTAGAGGAGGGGGAGGGAGAAGGGTGGATGGGTGGGTGGGAGGGTGACTGGAAAGATCACCTATACGGTCTGTCTAACAAGGGTACGAGTGAACTTTTCTAGAACTAGAGTATAAATGTTTTAACACCATAACTAAGTAAATGACACAAAGTCTATGTTAACCAGTTTGATGAAAATATCTCAAATTGTATGTGAAAACACTACTCTGTACCCCATGTTTGCATGAATGTACACAGCTATCATTTAATAAAAAAAAAAAGAAAAGAAATAATAGAGAGAGGAAAGAAAAAAACAAAACTCCATTAACAAGTACGAAAATCTGCTCATAGTGGACCCTCAAACAGTGTTGCTGACCGAGAATTTCCAAAACTCATTAGAGTGTCTAATGGCCCTCCCTGTCAGAATAGTGTCCTTGTGGCTTACTCAAATCCCCAGTGCGATTAAAACCTCTCCCACTTTTTCTGTTCACAGCAGTAATGGAAATTTGTTGATACTAGCTTCTGCTCTAACAATACTTCAGACACTCAAACACACTAAATTGCGCTGTGAACTTCCATTCTCCAAGTAAGGCACTCCCATTTACTTTAAAATTTCTTTCTTGGGTCACCTTTTCCATCCTTTAATCATCTGAATGCCTTTCATTCTGCATAGAGACAGAGACAATCATGTTATCCTTTTGCCCTGTTAAAAGATCCATGAAGGGGGGCCGTGCCTGTGGCTCAATGGAATAGGGCACTGGTCCCATATGCCTGAGGTGGCAGGTTCAAACCCAGCCCTGGCCAAAAACTGCAAAAAAAAAAAAAAAAAGAT
>NW_003852536.1:4826331-4838680 GCF_000181295.1 Otolemur garnettii | reverse complement strand
AGAGCCCACATACTGGTCATAAATGTTTAACTGCTGGGATCATTTCATATTAAGATCTCCATTAGCAACTGTTTTAGTATGTAATTGTTCTAAGGATTTGCCTTTTTTAAAAAAAATCTATACAACAAAACCATGTTAATTATTAAAAACAATAGCTCAAGTCCACAGACAGAAAAGGCTTTTTATTTGAAAGAAAACAGACAATAAAGTAAAACAGAAGACAATCAGGCCATAAATTGCAAGCACATTATAAAGAGATTCTAGGTTTATTGACCTAAGTTTTTAAAACTATGTCCTCCTTGGAGGGTTGGGGATTTGGGTAAAAGCTCCTTTGTCATTTATTTTTACATCCTAATTTGGCAATGTGTCTTATCACTTCCTTAATGTTCAGCTTTTGAAAAAAAAATGTTTCTTTTCTTTTTCTTTGTGTGTGTGCATTGTTGATTTGGTTTTTATTATTGTTGAGACAGAGTTCCCCTCTGTTGGCCCAGATTAGTATGCCATGGCATCAGCCTAGCTCACAGCAACCTCAAATTCCTGAGCTCTAACAATCCTCCTGCCTCAGCCTCCTGAGTAGCTGGGACTGCAGATGTGTACCACTAAGCCCACCTATCTATTTTTACTAGAGACAGGGTCTTGCTTTTGCTCTGGCTGGGGTTGAACTCCTGAGCTCAAGCAATCCTCTCACCTCAGCCTCCTACTATGATAGTGTGCTAGGATTAGGACTAGAGGTGTGAGGCACAGAGCCCTACCTGGTTGGGGGCAGGGGGGTATGTGGGGTTTTGTTTTGTTTTGTTTTGTTTTTGGAGACAGGGTATCACTTAGCTGCCCAGACTAGAGTGCAATGGCATCATCACAGCTCACTGCAAACTCAAACTCTTGGGCAAGGAATCCTCCTGTCTCAGCCTCCCAAGTAGCTGGTACTCTAGGCATGTGCCACCACGCCTGTCTAAATTTTATATTTTTTACAGAGGTGGGGGTCTCACTATATTGTCAAGGCTGGTTTTAAATTCCTAGCCTCAAATGATCCTCCTCCCTCGGTCTCCCAAAGTTCTGAGATTACAAATGTAAGTCACCATGCCCAGACTTAAAAAAAATATTTCTTATAGTTTGAACCATCAGGAGGCTGCACCGAGTTCTGCCCATCACCACATGGTCAAATATTTTTATTACATTCAGTAATGATTCTAAGGAATTTTCTCTTTGGATTATGAGGTTGAAGCATTAGACAATATACAATTGGACAAAGTAAGAGAGAGTAGGGTATTAGGGGTACTAAACTAGGAGTCATGAAAATTGAACCCCTTGGCTGGAAGGTTGTATGTGACCTCAGTCACTTGACCTTCTGGGATCTAAGCTTCCTCATGAAGGAGAGGTACCAGATGAGTAGTAAGATTTCTACAGTTTCAAAATTCTGTGCTTAAAGACAGCACAATCAGTTGGGGCTGGAGGAAGATCAGTGATGACAAAAATCACACATGGTTAAATCTACATTAATTGGGGGTGGGTACAGTATTATATTTGCATGTCCCCTGTCCCTCTCCTGAGGGTCTACCAATGACCTTCAGGACATCAGCTGTCACACACCCCAAGTGTGGAGATAAATTCTGGGCTTGCTTCAGATGAGGTGTTGTGTCATTTGCCAACAACTCAAACACATCATTCCCACAAAGTCTTCAATGCCACCTGGGTGTCCTAGAATTCAGCTCCATTCTGACACTAACTACCCAGAGTTAGTGAAGATCCCACAGGTCAGGTGGCATTATAGGGAGACCCCACACTGGCCTGTCTGCTCAGCCAACTATCAATCACGGGTTCCACAATTCCTCCACCCTCTCAAGTTTCAATAATTCTCTAGAATGACTCATGGAATAGTCAAATCAAAGAGATGTTCAGGGCAAAGTGCAAGGTGGGGGTTACACGGAGCTTCCACCCCTCTCCGGGCAGGCCACCTTCCCAGCACATCAACGTGCCCATGGGCCTAGAAGCTCCTTAGCCTTGTTTCAGAGTTTTTTTAATCGAAGCTTGACTACATAAACATAAATTATTAAATGATGGGTTGCTGGTAACGGAACTCAATCTCCAGCCCCTCTCTCCTTCCTAGAGGTGGCGGGGGTGGGGGTGGGGTGGTCAGGCAGGGTGACGGGAAGTCTCAACCCGTGTGTAACCTAATGCTTAGTCTTTCTGGTCATCAGCCCTGTTCCTTAGGGTATCTAGGGATGTTGCTTTAAGTCATCTCATTAGCAGCAACCCAGGAACAAGGAACTAAGGAGCTTGTTATGAATAAGAAAGGCACTCCTATCACTCAGGAAATCTCATGAATTTTAGATCTTTTTAAATTTTTTTATTCCACCACAGAAGGGTTTAGTGACCCATCTTTTTGAGCAGTCCTCAGGCCTGGGAATAAATTGCATGTAGAGAAATCTTACTCGTGCCCCTCATAAGAAGAATGATGGAGAAAACCTCTAATCCTCCTCCCAGTGGCGGGAAGAGGGAGCAGTGACAACTTCACCAGCACAGCACTCCACCCTGGCCAGGAAGTAACTCCAGATTGATGCCCTATGATTCACTCAGCCTCATTATTTATCCTCCTCTCTCTGCTCTATACGAATTTAGCTCGTTTACAAACATCAGTGGAAGTACTTTCTATGTGTCAGCTTCATAAATATTCTAAGTGTCTCATAAATATTAACGCACTGAATTCTCATGTCACCTTTGGCTAAGATTATGAAGAGACTGAGGCACACAGAAGTTAAGCAACTTGCTCAACATTACAAACAAAGCAATCAGCACAGCCAGGATTCCAAACTGAAGTCTGTGCTCTGACCACTGCATAGCTCTGGACCACTGTGCAAGCTCTCGACACTCTAACCCATGAATGGAACTATCCTGGAGGGGTATTAGCTCTGCTCTTCATTTTCAGATTGCACTCATTTCTCCCTCACCTCTAATGTTTTTACACTTTAGAGGAGTTTAAGTTATCATTTATTCCACTGGGAGTAAAACAATGAAGAAGTTTGCAAGAGTTTTGGAAAGCTCATTGATATCCTTGATTATGGCTCCTGATACTACCAAGGATCTTTTTTGAAGCCCCCAAATCCTCCTCTGGTTATAGTAGGTATATCTGGTCCACTTGGGCAATCTCTAGTCAGGGAGGGTGTGATAGTATTTATGGTTGTTCAAGCATTAGTAAGATTAGGCTAAGAGAGTGTCTCCAGAACAATATGTATGGAAAGGAGGGTGTGTGTAAATGCTGGTCTGGGGGAAGAGGGGAGCTCGTACTTCATTCTCTGTGTTTGTGCTAATGTTGTCCATTCTCAGATACTCTCCAGGTGGCCTGTGTGAAGTGGGGGCTGGACTTGGACATGGCTGATTGGATCAGGGTCCACACAGAGAGGAGAGATAGGGATTTTGCTGCTCACTGCTGGGAAGTTGGAATGGGGATGTGGACACTCAAGTTATTGAGGTCAAGCTGCCACTCAGGAGACTGGCTGTGAAGGGACAGTCTTATGTGCTGATATATTAATCAGTGAGCTCTGAGCAAGAGCCTTCAGCAATGAACAAGAGAAGGGAGTAGACATTGTGAATCAGACGTGTAGTCAGGGAGAGATGGAGAAAGTCACCTGCTTTCTGGAGGTCCCTTCAGTATTAGGTCCAGCCTCCCAGGACATCATAGCCATATTTCTGCCAGGAGGTTTTAGGCTGCTCTGACTCAGGGGTGGGGAACCGTAGCCTTGAGGCCACGTGTAGCCGTCTGGATCTTGGGGTGTGGCCTTTAAATTGAATCCAAAATGTATAGAGTGAATCCTTTTAATGAAAATGATTATTAAGGTTGCTCATAATAACAATGTTCTTTGACTTAAGTCGCCTTGAGTATGTGTCTATATCTCATAGTCTTCAACTAAAATCTTTAACTAAAACAACATGACCTTTGGCACTTCTCAGAATATTCTTGGAAAGTTCTTACACTCAACAGAGGCAGTGTTCCAAAACACTTGGAAGGGAACTTGGGGTGCTGTCCTTGGTTTCTGTGACTTTCCTATATCCCCTTTCAATTGACATTTATTTTCCTACATTCTGAATTTAACCTACAATCCCTACTTAGGAGTCAAGATCTATAGTTCATGCAAAGCTCAGTTTACAACCAACTGCCCCTCCCCAACCCCTTATTACCCTGTTAATTTCCTCCATAGCACTTTTTTCAATATGTACCCAGTACATTTCCAGTTTATTTGTTTACATGTTGATTGTTTATGTCCCTCATTGGAAGCTAAGTAGTATCTTCCTTGGTCACCACTGCATCCCCACCACCTGGCATTGTGCCTAAAACCTAGTAGAAATTTGACATGATTAGGGTAGCTCACTGCTCACTGCTCTAACAGTCCAAATTTACAATGGCTCAAATACATTACTCTTGCTCACGTGAAACCCAAGTAAGTTATATGTGGAGATGTGGAAAGGGGCTTTGTTCAGCAAGGTCAGTCAGAGAATGAAGCAGATGGTATCTTTGCCACCTTCAACGTGTGTCTAATAACTCTGTCCATTAGCATTCAGCCAGCAGCGTGGGAAAAATCACAGAGAGACATCCATGGGAGAAGCCCATGTGCAAGTGGCCTAGTCTCAGGCACTGGCCACATGTCATAGCTGGGAAAGTTGGAAAAAGAGAAGAGTTTGGTATCTGGTGAGCAGCCAGCAGTCTGTAAATATCTGTTGAAGAGCAAATAAAATTGAGGAAGGCAGGCAGGCTTTTCCCATCACCATTGAGAAATGATGCCACTTCCTGTAGAAATGGCTGCTCTCCCTGGCCATCCGATAGTCTGTGAAGCACAGGCCATGGACTTCGGGGATTAACAAATGTGCTTGCCTCATCTTCCTCTTGATTGCAAACTCCATGACACCAGGAACTTTTTCTCAGACTCCAGTTCCCAAGAGTAAGGGCCATGCCTGCAATGTATGCCAAATAAATGTTTGCAAAAACAAAACAAAGTCCTCCTGCTCCATAAGTATTAAGAGAATAAGCAATGGGAATAGTGTGAACCACGAGCTGGAAGTTTTCCATTGACCGAGGGTCAGTTTGGGAAATTGTAAATCACAGTTAGATCCTGAATTCCTCCTGGCTGTTAAGCCCAGTATTGGGCCTTATTGTCCTTTAATCCTTTAAATATCATTGTGAATAATGACTGGAAATTCTCAACACTGAGAACAAGAACTGAATGAAGATTCTGTTCTAGGAACTGGCAAACAGAAGTAGTTTCAGGATATAGTTCAATCTGAGATTAACTAGAAAAGCCCCAATTACTTGAAAGGTGCCTTTAATTTTTGTTTTTCTTACTACATAATCCCATCAAAATGTAGGCAAAAGACATGAATAGATTTTTTTTTTAAGTGAAGATATACAAATAGCCAACAAACATATGAAAAAATGCCCAACATCACTAATCATCAAGGAAATGCAAATTAAAAACCATCTGACCCCTAGTAAGTGAAAAAACAATAGGTAATTGGCCGTAGAAAGGGAACACTTGTACACTGTTGGTAAAAATATAAATTAGTACAACTTCTATGGAAACCAGTATGGAGATTCCTCAAAGAACAAAGAACGGACCTACCATTCCATCCAGAAATCCCACTACTACACATCTACCTAGAGGAAAGTGATCATTATATCAAAAAGACACCGGCACCTAAATGTTTATGTAGCACAATTCACATATAGACATATAAACACAAGGTAGGACAATTAAGTTTGCAAACTCATCCTAGAAAAAGCACAACATACCTCACTGTTGAATATTATTACTATGGTCACCTTTGAAGTACTACCCTTGGCTATCTGGCGACATCACCATGGTGATATTCAGCAAAGAGGTGTGTAGGGCTTTTTCTAGGATGAGTTTGCAAATTTAATTGTCAGACCATAAAACCAACAGTGATTGTCCCTGACTAATCAGGGACATGTTATGAATCTTTTGCGGTCACCATGGGTAACAACAACGACGACAACAAAATTGCATTTAAAATAACTTATCCAGTTTACTAAGCTTTGTCTTATTTAGTTTTCTCTGAGATCTAGAGTTACCAGCCTATTTCCATTTTCCCCTAAGACACTGGTTCTCAACCTTCCTAATGCCGTGACCCTTTACAGTTCCTCATGTTGTAGTGACCCCCAACCATAAAATTATTACTGAAGTAGCAATGAAAATAATTTTATGGTTGGGGGTCACCACAACATGAGGAACTATATCAAAGGGTCACAGCATTAGGAAGGTTGAGAACCACTGCCCTAAGATAAAATAAGAATTTATATTTCTGAATTTAGAGTACATAAGGATAAATCACTCTGACACATTTCAAAGTAATAATAATAGGAAGCCTTTAGGAAAAAGAGGGCCTGGCAGACACCCTTTTCCCAAGGGACATGACTGTCCATTTAAGCTGGGCCTTTCCTGTGTCCACCTTCTGCCAGTGCCCAAGGGAGCTTGTGGTTGTACTTGACAACTCTTTATAATCAATCCTCTGCTAAAGTTGAAGCATCAGTTATATCTCCATACCACAATTCTAGAAAGGATAATAAATTATTTCTGACTAAACTTATTCCTTACAAAGATATACAGAACAGTAACTTGTGACATATTTTGAATCTTTACAATTTTAACTTATCTCTGCTGTTTATATATCCTGTACTTTCAGCAGTGCAACCTTTTTCCTTTTTTTTTTTTTACTGGGGCTGGGTTTGAATCCTGAGTAGGGGCCAGCACCCTACTCCTTTGAGCCACAGGCACCATTTTTTTTTTTTTTTTTGAGACAGAATCTCATTCTGTCACCTGGACTAGAACGCCATGGCATCAACCTAGCTCACGGTAACCTCAAACTTCAGGGCTCAAGCCATCCTCCTTCCTTAGCCTCCTGAATAGCTGGGTCTACTAGAGCTCACCATAATGCTCAGCTAATGTTTTATTTTTAGTAGAGTCAGGGTTTCACTCATGCTCAGGCTGGTCTCAGACTACTGAGCTCAGCCAATTTACCTGTGTTGGCCTCTGGGAGTGTTGGGATTACAGGTGTGAGCCACCACACCCAGTCTCAGTAAAGCAATAGTGAAGCACTCTGCCTGCCACCTCCTGCTGACAGTTTAGAGAGGCTCTTATGGGACCACTAATCTCTGCCCCAATAAGGGTACAAAGTGTCAAGGACACAGGTTCAGTCTTCAGGTGCCATCATAAAACATCCCAAGGCTCACTCTTCGTCATCATAATTCTTTTAAAAATTGCTTTCTGTATATGGCCTAGACTCATTGCCCAAAAAACCATTGTTTAAATAAGGAAAAAATAAACCAAGAAGAAAGTTCTAAAACATCTCCCAGATTCCACTGCTAACAGCATGCTGAGCACACACCCCTATATGTCTAATCTATGTGTAATGAACCACTGGGGTAATTTTACACATTATTTGCTGCTTTTTAGAAACGAAAATGAAAAAGACCATTCATAGCTTAAAAATAAGTAGATCTCAATTTAGAAGAGATATATCCAGATCATACGATGCCACATGATGGCTTCAAGGAGACAGTTATTTCTATTCTTCGAGCTGGGTGCTAATTACAAGATTGTGTTCATTCTGCAAACATGTGAGCTGCACATTTACGATGTGTGCTTTTTCAGACTTTAATGTTGTCTTAAAAATGTCTTAACAACTTCCAATTAAGTAAATCAACATTCCAAACAAAGAAAGAAGAGGAATACGAAGAGGAAATGTACATAACCCCAAAACCAGTAAAGTCCATTTTTATGCAACACTTAATTTTCAATGTCTTAGAATATTCATTCATTATTTGTTAATGTGATTTCTTTCACATAGATTCTTCTAAGTTTTTGCTTGGACTAATGGGCATTCATTTTTCTTTAACAGTATTAGATCTAAGTTATAAACACAGTTTTGTGGCAAATCCATGCCAAATGAGTAAAAACTGGGGAAGTCATAGTTATGGTGACGTATTGCAATATTCCGCTCTTGATATGACAAAACACCAAAGCTCATGAGCTCTGCTTCCTATAAAGTGATTAATCAGCGACAGTGTTGGTCAGAAACTTTAAAACCAAATGAACAATGCAGAAGTTACTTAAAAGTGAGATTGAACACATTACAACAAAGATATTTGTATCAGAATGTTTATTGCAGCCCAATTAATAATTTCTAGGTCATGGAAGAAGCCCAAGTGCCCATTGATCCATGAATGGATCAATAAATTGTGGTATATGTACACCATGGAATATTATGCAGCTCTAAAGAAAGATGGAGACCTTACCTCCTTCATGTTTACATGGATGGAGCTGGAAAATGTTCTTAGTAAAGTATCTCAAGAATGGAAGGAAAAGTATCCAGTGTACTCAGCCCTATTATGAAACTAGTTTATAGTTCATATGAGTTATGACCTAATTATAGCTTAAGAATATAGGGAGGGGGGAGGAGAAGAGGAGGGGAGGGAGGTAGATGGGTAGAGGGAGGGTGATTGGTGGGATCACCTCTATGGTTTATCTTACAAGGGTACAAGTGCATCTTTCTAAAAGTAGAATGTAAATGTCTTAACACAATAACCAAGAAAATGACATGAAGGTTATGTTAATCAGTTTGATGAAAATATTTCAAGTTGTATATGAAAACACCACACTGTACTCCATGATTGCATTAACGTACACAGCTATGATTTAATAAAAAAAAAAAAAAAAGTGAGATTGAAGACCAGGCACAGTGGCTTTCCACTGTAATCCTAGCACTTTGGGAGGCCAAGGTGGGAGGATCACTTGAGACCAGGAGCTCAAGAACAGTCTGAACAAGAGTGAGACTCCATCTCTACTAAAAATAGAAAACCTAGCCAGGGGCAGTGGTGGGTGCCTGTAGTCCCAGCTACTTGGGAAGCTGGGGCAGGAAGGGTCTCACTATGCCACCACACTCTAGCCTATGTGATACTATGAGATACTTTCTCAAAAAAGAAAAAAAAAAGATGACATTTAAATATATATGAGTGTTATTTCCTTTATCCTATCCAAGTTTTTTTCATCTCTTTAAATACTTCTATACATGTTTTATTATCTTTTGATTTCACTATTGAAACCAAAATAAGCACAGTAATGAAATAAATGGGGAAATTAATGCAACTACTTTTGCAATGTAAGCTATGTCCAAACACCAAAGTTCTCTGAATAGATATGCTTTCCTTTCCAACATGGGGCCATGGCAAGGGAGTTGCCTCAGGGTGTTGGAGTCTGGACACTTCAGAGAGCCAAGAAGCAGATGCCCAGGGTTGAGTCCTTAGGGGTCTGCGATGTGAATTGGGAAGATTATCTGCCTACTGGATTGATAAATCCAAGGAGAAAAACAAGGAGTCAGAGATGAGGTACAAAAACCAATGCCAGTGAGAGCCTGTCAGTGCTGATGAATGAGAAGTGTCAGAACCAGAAAACACAAGGGGAGGAAGAGTGAACTTGGATTATACATAAGCTCAGCCTACAGTACCAAGGAAGTGTTGATGTAATTCCTGTGTCCACATTTACAGGAGGCATTTAAAGCTTCAGTCAAGACTGGCAAATGAACTGTGCCATTTCCCTTGTAATTCTCTGAGCATCTCCCCAGAGACTTCCTTCACTTGAACCTATTTAATTTCTAGGCCATCCAGCTAATTATTTTTATTCTAGGTCTTCCATCTATCACATTGATTTTACAATCAACATTGGGCTTAATCAACAACCACTTCAGTGGTATTTTCTCCAGCATCCCCTATATAGTTGCTCTTGTGTCATCTCATCTAATGGGATCTGGGCAGCATCCATCAGGAATCATCAATATCCATGAGGCATTGCAACAGGATGAAAATTTGAAGCAAACTCATATCTGTTTCTTTTAGCTTTGTGCTTCCTTTTAGCCCATCAGGAGTAATTCCTTCATGAAAGACCACAGAAAAATGAATGAGGGACTATTCATCTTCATTATATTGTTGAAATATGCAATTTATAATTTTTCATGCTCTTGACACCATCTTCAAGGAGAAAGTCAAAGCTGGTCAACACATTCAGGTCCTTAGAACTTGTCACCACAATACCCCTTTTCCAAACAGTATCTTGGATCCACCCTATGAATAAACTCTCTCATACCTTCATTCTATGTGCTTCAGTTCTACAAGGAGCATGAGGAGAGAAGTCTTCTGCATGCACTCTTTCTCAAGCACATCTTTCTATTCATCTTGTCAATGTGGCAAGAGGTCATCACATTCATCAAGAAAACAGCAAGTTATTAGGAATTTATAGCTATACCTAATTTGTTCTCTAAACAACACCTGCAAGTGAATATAGGTTCCTAGAATCTCCTCTCATCCTCTGGATCCACCTTCTTCTCCTCAGGAACATAAGAAAAGGTCACTTAATATTTTCAGCAAATATGTTCCTCTCAGGACACATTATGTTGACCTCCCTTCTAAATACCTCATTAGACTTTGGATGGACTCATAAGGACTCATAAGGACTCATAAGGACTTATAAGGACTCATCTCTTATATAGTTGTGTAACTCTATGTGTGTGATGTATAATAATATATGTTATCCCCTATATATATATCACACATCTATATGAAATGAGTCTATAGCCTGTACCAAATTCCAATTCCAATATTTATTATATACAGTATCATCTCCATAAGTTGACTATCCAAGAGACTGTAGTAAACTACTGAACATATGGAGGTGGTCAGCATAAGGAACTAGGCCTACTGTACTGACTGGTACATGTGACGCACATCCAGTCTATGAAAATTAGGACAACTTAAGGAGGTGATCACAGTAGGAAGATGTTAGCTCTGCAGGTTCTACTGTATATGTTATGTATCGCTTATATACACATAACATGTGCTATACATGTTATGTGTAGCACATATACACATGACATATACTGGGGTGCCAAGAAAATGCATACACATTTTAAGGGATTTTGTTGGAAGTAAAATCAACCATTCCCCAAAAGTGTATGAACTGCAGGTAAAGTGGATGTACATAGTGTATCTAGTTACACTTAACAACGGTATCTTCATTTTGGCTTTGAAAAGTAATACATAGGTAACATCTCTTAAAATGTGCATGCACTTTTTTGGCCCCTTCTGTATATGCTTCCACATAACATTTATTATGCTATAATATATAGACTTTCTTCCTTAACTTATGATTACTTATTAATTCAACAACACACAAAATCTATATGTAAGGCACAGCTATGGTCTGAATGTTTCTCCCAAACTTGATACTTTGAACCCTAATCCTGCGTGATAGAACTAGGAGACTGGACGTTTGGGAGGTGACCAAGCCTTGAGGGCTCTTCCCTCATTAATGGCATCATTACCCTTATAAAGGAGGCCCCAGGGAGCGAGCTAGTTGTTTCCACCACATGAGGACACAGTAAGGAGGGAAAGCAGAGAACCAGTCCTCACTGGATACCGAATCAGCTAAAGCCTTGATCTTGGGCTTCCCAGCCCCTAGAACTGTAAGAAATTTCTGTTGTTTATATAAGTTACCAAATCTGAGGTATTTTGTCAGAGCAGCATAAACAGAGTAAAACCAGCACCACACCACTCAGGGTAAGAATTTCAGCCGAGACAGGCAGATTGGTTGGTTTCCTGTTTTGGTCCAGAGGAAGGGACGCAGGGCCCCTTTACTCCAGCTGAGGCTTCCCCAAAGCCCCTTATTCGAGCTGAGATTGCTGAATTTTTAGCTAATTAAAAGCAAGTGACCCAAAGCCTGTTAACTTTAAGTTCCTACATTAGAGAGTTAAGGACTTTTCCAAGCCCCCGCAAACACAATCAGGCTTAAGCTCTAATTGATAGTAACCTTTTCTTCATTTTAATAGTAAAAAAATGAAGCCAGGCATGGTGGCTCACACATGTAATATCCTAGCTCTCTGTGAGGCAGAAGCAGGAAAATCACTTGAGGTCAGGAGTTTGAGACCAGCCTGAGCAAGAACAAGACCTCATCCCTACCAAAAATACTAAAAATTAGCTGGCTGTGGTGGTCTATAGTCCCAGCTACAGCTATGTGGGAGGCTAAGGCAAGAGGATCGGCTTGAGCCCAGGAATTTGAGGTTGCAGTGAGCACTGCCCTCTACCCAATGAAACAGAGAGATGCTGTCGTGCATAAATATATTAATAAATAAGTTTTTTTAAATGGTAAAAATCACACCTAAGGGTGGAGATTTGAAATGCTAATGGCACATATGATGAATGAAGAAGCATGTCAAGCCAGGTGGTGCCTGTGGCTCAAGGGGTAGGGTGCCAGCCCCAAATGCCAGAGGTGGTGGGTTCAAACCCAGCCCTGGC
>NW_003852536.1:4796191-4826067 GCF_000181295.1 Otolemur garnettii | reverse complement strand
ATTTTTTATTCCCTTTTTCTTGAGCTGCTTGCTTCACATGTCAAGGTCTTGGCTTTGTCCCTTCATAGTTCACCTCCCATTAGAGGCCAGTGCAGGTGAATTTTCCTTCACATCATCTCCTGTTTTCATTTCTTTTCCATTTTCTCCCCACCATCCTCATTTAAATCCGTATCATCTTGTACCTAGCTAATTTCAAAAGCTTACTTCTAATTTATCTCCCTGCCATGGTCTGCAGCCTATTTAAACATCCTATTTTTTAACAAATATATTAATGTAATTCTCATAATGACTCGAAGGAAGTTAGAATCATGATTCTCATTTTTTCAGATAAGAAAGCTAAGAATTAAAGATTGGAAAAAAAATAATAATTCTGCCCCAAATCACTCAATGAATCAGAGGTAACAGAAATTTAACTGCCCATCTGACCAAATGCAAGTCCTCTTTCCCTAACACTAGACTGTCTCCCAGTCAGACAGGAGGAGGGAGGTTGACCAGAGTGGGAAGATGAGGTATACAAGTGACAGGAAACTAAAACAGGTGACAATGGCAAGGAAGATCAGAAGAATAGAGAAATGTCAAAGATAACTGAAGTTTTGAGGCTGGCTGATTGAAGGTCTGTGTCGTTTACTCCCAGGAGCTCATCTAGGCCTGGCCCCATTCTTCTCTCTTCTCTCTCTCTCTTTTTTTCTTTGAAAGAGTCTCACTCTATGCCCTAGATAGAGTGCCATGGCACTAGGTTGAGCTCACAGCAACCTCAAACTCTTGGGCTGAAGTGATACCCTTGCTTCAGCCTCCTTAGCAACTGAGACTACAGGCACCTGCCACGACTCCCAGCTAGTTTTTCTATTTTTGGTAGAGATGGGATCTCACTTCTGCTCAGTCTGGTTTGGAACTCTTGAGCTCAAATAATCCTCCCACCTCTGCCTTCAGGAATGCTAGGATTACAGGTGTGAGCTACCACGCCCAGCCATTATCTATCTTGACAGTCTGTATGATAAGATGAGATGGTAAGGACTGAGGGCCCCCAAGACAGTGTTCATTTGTTCCTACCCTGCCACCGCCCCTTCCTAGCTGTGTGCCCTTCAGAAAGCACTTAACTACTGTGTGCCTTACCTCAACACAACAACAATATTAACTTTAAAATCTCTATTTAAGAGTGAAGGGCCAGGGCAGCGCCTGTGGCTCAAAGGAGTAGGGCACTGGCCCCATATGCTGACGGTGGTGGGTTCAAACCCAGCCCCGGCCAAAAACTGCAAAAAATAAAAATAAAAAATAAATAAAAATAAAAAGAGTGAAGGGCGAGGTTAACAAAGGGTTTAAGACACTCAGCGTACAGCAAGTTACGTTCTCAATATTTATAAAACCTTCTTTGAGAGCTTCTGTGCATTTCCCTTGCTTTCAAATAACTTAAAATTATTTGCAATTGCATAGTACGGATTTAATTATATGCATTTCCTCTGAATTTGTAAATAAAATTTAAAAAGTCATCAGAGGCCAGCGCCCAAGTGGGTTATTTGATATAACTCCCAGCAAACTCTGACATGCTCCTGATCTAATGAGGTCAAGGAGGGCATTTTAAGTACAGTGAGTATCTCTTCTCTTGGATAACTAAGACAACTGATCACATTTGCATGATGAGAACCATGATTGGTTTCCTTTTCATCATGGAAGGGACTTAATGAAAATCTAATCCATAGATTCCCTCCCCTCCCAATCAATGCTCTCTTACACAATTCCCATTAAAACAGAAGGTGAAATATGGCTCCCTTTGCAAAACTAGCTGGTTAGGATACCTTCCCTATAAAACTGTTACCATTTTAGTGTCTGCCATTAAGAAGAGCTCATTTAGAACAAATCTTTTCTTTTAACGTATAATTGGGTGATTTTTCTCAACCCTCTAAACAGCAATTAATCAACATAATCGGAGGATGTGCTGGATCCTCCAATTACAGTCACTTTTAGTTTCCACGCCACACTGCCCCAACTCCAAAGAAAAGTTAACTCTCTTTGGAAATCTATATACTTGAAAGGCTGTACCATGATTTCACTTAAATGATCTCAGCCCCTGACCTGCTCCTATTTTCTCTGAACACTGTATGAGATCGTCACTAGGTTTGTTTATACCCACGCCCCAAGTGTGCAGTCAGGAGACTCTGTCTGCATTTTAGCCTGGTCCTTTTTAATCCTTGAAGGAATGTTCTCAGGCTAATGAAGAGAAGAAAAGAATGATTATGCCTCCAGAATTCAGGCAAAACAGTGCAAAGCTCGAAGAATTCCCTTTCATTCTCCCACTAGACATGTTGTTTTCACCCATCCTGCTGGTTAAGAGGAAACGGGTCGGCCTTTAACACTGTGACTTCAACAGGTTAAGAAGAGCTGCTAAAATGGACAAGATGATAAACGGTAGCAGAGGGAAAAAAAATCCTGCCCCTGTTTTTGAAGCTTTATTTCTATGCTCTGTTTGCTTATGAGTGGTCCAGGGGTACAGAGTGAAGATGGGGAATGGAATCAAATATTCTCATAAATCCGGTTTCCAATTGCTCCTTGCTGAGTTCCTGGAAAGGTAGACTCACTCCCCCAAATTCCCACCCTCTCTTCATCACCAGCGCGGTCATTCATCTGGATTATAAGCAGAAAGAACAGTGCCATCAAATGAGTAGATTTCAGGTGTTGTCTTGACACAGTCATAGATTTCATTGTCTTCCTTGTGTTATATAATCTTATTACTACCAAATGTCCTTCATTCCTGAATTCTTTCAAGGAAATGTTTAGCAGCCTTACGGTTACACCAGTTCCTCCTCCCTGTCTCATGGGTGATTGAGAGGAGGTGTTTGAAAAGGCACCCAGAGAGCCTCCCCAGAGATAAACACATTGCATTTCCTCGGTGAATCCTACAGCCTTATCTTGAGACCCCCGTTTACAGTAAGGCTCCCTTCACTGCTGCATTTGCTTTACTGGGATGAATCAAACAAACTTCCTCCAAAGTCACACAATACTTTCTTTAAAACATGGGCTCCTGCTATCACTGCCTGCGTAAGATAGTTTTCAGAGAGGAAAAAAATCTCTAGAAGTTTGCTCTAATAATGCTGAATGCCTCCAGGAAACAGTGAAACTCGCAGAACTGTGACATTCATTAGTCAGAAAAGAAAGCTGCTTCAGTATGAATGGATTTTGTACCCTCACATGAAAATGTTGAGAAAACAGGGAATTATTTCTTCGAAGAAGTCTCACGGAAATAACAATTACTTTCCGAGGAAAGCACACACTTCAGAGATTGCCTTAATCAGAGTTTACAATGGAGGTCACCGTGGGACTGTTACTCCCTGGCAGAGCCCAGCAAATGGTCCTTATTAAGGATGAGGCCCCGTTCCCTCTGACAGGAAAGAAATCATTTTATAAAAATCAGTGGCAAGGGTGTTTTTGTCCTTCTGGTTAAAAATGGACAGTGCCCCAGAGCTCGAGTGACTGTTCAGTCTCAAGCTACCCACAGCCATTTTCACCAGCAGATGCTAAACATTCTTTCCCAGGTAATAAACTAGGTCTGTAGGAAACTCCAGAGTTTCTTACCATTGCGGCCAATTCTTCCCTCCCTGCGGAGTCCAGCAGCCAGGGGCTGTTGCTGATGTGCTGTTTCCCTCAGTCACTGGAGCCTTTGGAAGCAGAGAATGTTTCATGTGGCACAAACGTATCACCACCGATTATGTTCCAGTCCCTCAACTGCTGGCCTCGATGCTCTGGAAATCAGCCAAACCAAGCACGGAGAGAAAGGGTTGCAGCTCGCAATTTCAGAATTTCCCCTGGAAAGTGCTCTTAAGAACAGAGGCCCCTCGTTTAGCATTTTAGCCAACAGTGAGGACTGCTACGTTCAGTTTGTTTCTTTCCCTTTTCCTTTTAAATTGAGATGAGTTGGATTGCTGGTGGAATAAAATCATAGCCAGATCTCAAGGCAGCCCCTGATGCCGGTGTCCACACACCTCCAGCCTGAGCAGGAACAGCTGCTATTCCAGTCAGAGAAAAGGAGAAGCCTGCCTAGCCAGGGATGAAGGAAGAGGATAACGCTGCCAAGCACTCCATGGTTACGGCAGCTCGGTCATCGGTGGGTGTTGGCAAAGTCCAGACTAAACCGTGCGGTGTAGCACTGTCACAGCCGAACAGGTGGAAAGAAAGTTCTTCGCTCATGACTGTGAAGAAGAATAAACTCCAAGTTCTGCCAATGCAGAGATCCAAGCCTGTGCTGCTCAATCATATTAAACTACTTACTGGGCTGTTTGCTTTTTCCATGTGTTGGCCACGTTTTATCCTGTAAAAATTGCATCTCTGAAGGATTCAGTCACACAACTAGCACGCAGCAGTGGCTGGACCTCATACAAAGCTCAGGCCAGGACTTTTTAGAATAATAGTACAC
This sequence comes from Otolemur garnettii, assembly GCF_000181295.1. NCBI lineage: Eukaryota > Metazoa > Chordata > Mammalia > Primates > Galagidae > Otolemur > Otolemur garnettii. The sequence goes on along the minus strand of NW_003852536.1, from coordinate 4,821,662 downwards.
ATAAGCGAAGGTATCTATTGATTGCCGGACAGTTACCTTGTAAATTTCAGAAGGGCAGTTACTATGCCTGTTTTATTCACTCCTGTATTCCCAGGATAGCAGCTACTCCATTAGAGGGTTAATTCATTAATTTCTCAAAACTATCGCAAATGTTGTCAGAGTCTAGAAATGAAATGCACTCTTTTCAGGGGTGCTTTTCCCCATATCAAAAAGGAAAAGTTAGGCAGCGCCTGTGGTTCAAAGAGTAGGGCACCGGCCCCATATACCGGAGATGGCAGGTTCAAACCCAGCCCCGGCCAAAAAAAAAAAGAAGAAAGAAAGAAAAGTTCACGTCTCCTTATATGGTTAGGCCTTGAAAGGGCAGGATTAACTTCCAGAAAAGCTAAATACTTGTTCCAGAGCAAATTTGTCCTCAGGAATACAATCCATGCTATGGCCAAGGGTTCTGAGTGCTTACAAGAGTCCATGGCCCTTCTCAGGCTTGGGGGCATCAAGAAAGCTGTTCATCAACAGAGTCTGTAAAAGTTACTCATATTGTCACTCCCTGTAGGGAATGGCCTTTTACAACGCAGAAGCTGATATGGCAGGCAAACGAGGCACCCTGGTGTGATGTCTGGATATAGCTTGCTGCTTGCATACAGCAGGTTTAGACACTTACTGAATTCATACAACCCCCAGCCCCAATGACTTCACTGGAGCTCTAGAGTGTCAGATACTTGTCCGTAGCTGAGAAGAATCGATATTGCAGAACGTGGGGTCTCAGTTCGTAATCTCTGTCCCTCTCTCCTTTCTCTAGGGTGCTCTGCCACGCTGCCACATGTTCAGCTGTTCCTTAGATCACATCCAGTCCTCCTCCTCCTATTACAGAATGGCCATTGCAGCATGACCAGGAAGAAAGCATTGTATGGCTTTGCCCTTACCACAGCATCAAGGAAGTGTGTCCCTTCTCCTCTACCTGTTCTTCAACGTGCAAGGTTATTCCTTTACGGTTCAGGAAGATGCCCCTGACGGCCTCTACCCACAGCAAATTCCCCTCCCAGTGAGTGACACTCAACCGTTTAGCACTGAATTATTGTACACTATCTTCTGACATTTCTTGGAAGCTACTGGTTTTCTTTTCTTTCTTTTCTTTTTTTTTTTTTTTTGAGACAGTCTCACTATGTGGCTCTCGGTAGAGTACTGTGGCATCACAGCTCACAGCAACCTCAAACTCTTGGGCTTAAGCAATTCTCTTGCCTCAACCTCCCAAGTAGCTGGCACTACATGCTCCCACCACAACACTGGGCTATTTTTTTGTTGCAGTTGTCACTGTTGTTTAGCAGGCCCTGGGCTGGGCTCTAACTTGCCAGCTCTGGTGTATGTGACTGGAGCCCTAGCTGCTAAGCTACAGGCACTGAGCCATATTCTATTTTTCCATTGTTGGGTGTATTATACCTGCACCATCTAGCCAGACTGTAAACATTATTTCTGTATAAGAGTCTTTTTTTTTTTTTTCTGTTTTTAGCCTGGGCCAGGTTTGAACTCACTACCTCTGGTATATATGGGGCTGGTGCCCAACTCCTTTGAGCCATAGGTGCCACCTTGTATAAGATTCTTGAATGAAATCCTACTAACTATAAGATAAAACTAGGACTACTTACCATGTTTAAGCTTCTCCATGAAGGAACTCCTTACAGTTCCCTCCCCATCACGCTCCTACTATCTCAGACCTCACACTTTAGTCACAAAGAACTCTCCCAGTGCTCTGGGACCACGGTGCTTGTTCAAGTCCCATGCCTCTTCCAGGAGTGGTTTTCATCATTCATCCCCTAAAGGGCCTCCTATTCAAATTTCAATGTCTGTTCCAGCTCTCCTGATTCTCTCAAGATGGTGGAATGGCAAGCCAAAGGCTGGGGGTACATTAATCGTCAGTGCACAGTTGTATGTCTAAGTCAGAGGCCTGTGCAAACCTAAGGCCTCTTCTGCAATGAGAAATGCTCAGACAGTGCTGCGGCATTTTTTCCCCTAGAAAAATGGACTTTCATTCTCAAATAAGTTAACCCAGTTGAAACAACAAGGGACTAGGAAGAATTCCTGAATAAGCATCTGCCTGTTGAAACAGGTTGTAAAAACTTGCTTGGACACTTAATGTTAAATGAACTTGTCAGACGTAGCTTGATTTTGTCAGAACACACTGATTCACAGCACCCATGTGAATCACCAAGCCCCACACACCAACAGCAAGAAAGTGACTCTGAAATTTCTGGAGAGTGAAAAGTAGAACACATTTGGAGTTTTCTATATAAAACAATAGTTTGTGTATTTTCATTAAAAAAAATGTAAATATCTACCTCAAGCTCAGTAGCTCATGCTTATAACCCCAGCACTCTGGGAGGCTGAAGCAGAGGGATCACTTGAGACCGGGAATTGGAGACTGGCCTGAGCATGAACAAGAGCAAGACACTGTCTCTACAAAAAAACAGAAAAAAACAGTGACTGAGGCACTCAGAAGGCTGAGGTAGAAGAGTTGCTTGAGCCCAGGAATTTGAAGTTCCAAGGAGCTGTGAGCACAGCACTGCCCCACACTGTGGTAAAACAGCAGGACCCCACCTCAAAGCAAAAGAAAGAAAAAGTAAACACCCCAAAAGCCAGTCCTTTCCTCTGCACCCCAACCAGGCCCTATCCTTTCACACACTCACACACAGCTAGAATATTTAGGTACAGTAAAGAAAAGTCTGAGGCCAAAGGAGTAAAGGATCTAGTGGAGGGCTGTTTTCACCCCTTTGAACTTGAAAAGATATAAGGAAAAAGAAATCCTCTTATAAACATGCTGTGGTCTGAATGTTTGTGTTCCCCTTGAAGTCATATAGTAAAATCTAACCTGGTATTAGGAAGCAGCATCTTTAGGTTTTGACTAGGTCATGAGGGTGGTGCCCTCATGCATGGAATTAGTGCCCTTTATAAAAAGGCCCAGGGAAGCTTGTTTGCCCCCTTCTGCAAAGTGAGGACACAGGGAGAAGGCACCATCTACAAGCCAGAAAGTGGGCCCTTGCTAGATATTCAATCTGCCAGTGCCTTGATCTCAGACCTCTCAGCCTACAGAACTGTGGGTAAGTTTCTGTTGTTCATAAGCTACACAGTTTATGGTGTTTTTGTTATATGTGTAGCGACCTGAATGGACTAATACAAAATACATATAAGTACAGTAGTACCTACTTTGTTTAGTGTTTTTTTAGAAGAAAATCCATTTTATCTTTTTAAGTGAAATCTTTATTGCACCTTTAAGAGATACTTAAAATGTATTTGAGAAGTCTAACAAGGCATTATTACCATTACCTCCCTCCACACACTACTCTTTATTCATTTATTCAATATTCTCAAGTGGTTGGTCCTGCATTAATAAAAAAAAAATGCATTTGGAATCCCTAAAAGGTTGTCAAGAGATATTAGAAACTCCCTATGGCCACAGTGAGACCCATGCCCTGCTACCACAATCCATGGCTCCTGTGGACAAGATTCTAGAGGAAATGAAGAAAAGACTCCTAATTATTTCCTAGTGGTAGAATGACACCCATCCATATCCCCTCCCCCCAAAAGAACAGTGTTGAGAACTGCTTGTCTGTCCCTGTTTATCCCATCTCCAGTTTTAGCCCCAAATCCCAACTTCCGGTTTTGCCCGTATGTTTTTCTCAGCCAGTAGCTATGTTTGGCCTCACCCACCCCCTCCTAGCCCCACAGCTGTAGCTAGTACAGGCAGCAGGGTTACAAAATCTCAAAATCTCACAGGGACCAGTGATTACAGAGTCCCTCTGAAAAGCCTGACAGGCAAGATGGAACTTTAAATTCCGTCTCGAGCAAACCAACTCAGTCTAAGAATCCTAAAGCACGTCGGGACGCCTTTGAGCTTCCAAAAATGTTTCAAAGATGACTGTTTCTATAGATGTTAATTGAGGTTGGCAGAAGAAAAAATTAGGTCAAGGCAGGGAGAAGAAGAAACCATCCCTTTCTAAAGCCACTCCAAGATTGCCAAGCATTTGCATATGTGAAAAGAGACACGGGGGAAAACATATTTCAGCAGTAAAATATTTACATTAATTTCAATTACAGTATTATTTATGAGCTATGAAATCATACAAGACACTTTCTAATCCTGGGAAGTGGTTACAGTAAGGAGGAAATTAAGGAAAGAGCAGTGAAATGTGCCCTTAGGAAAGGAAGCAGTAATCCTATATTAAGAGAGTGAAGCAGGGTCTAAAATATCCAGCACAAAGCATGCAGGCTGTTTCCTAGACAATCTCAAACCCCAGGCAGAACTGACTGGAAGACTGGATATTTGCAGACGATGGCAGTTTACCCTTTCCGGTTCTATCTCTGGGACTATCTTCTATTTCTTTTCTTTGACTGGCAGGAATTACATGTATTCCTGTTCTAGTTTTACACCACAGGAGGGAGCCGCAGCACAATAAGGGTTATAGTTCTCCAGCGTTCCCTGAATGTTAACAAAATGACTTTTATCACCAGCTACAACAGTGGCGTGAAAGGCTCCAACTACAAAAGCAGGTGATAAATCAAATTGTTCAAAATAAGCTTCTGAAGTTGTCTGGCAACTGAAACTACTCACATTTTTCACATATGTGTGCATCATGTGTGATTATTTTTTTTACCCTTTTACCCACTTTAATACCAGAATGTATAAATCATTTCAAAGGTTTTATTTAGATGACATAATCCAGATGCACACCCTGGGCATGGAGACACTTCCTTTTTTTTTTTTTTTTTTTTTAACTAATGATTGTATTCACATGGAACTCATTGAACTGATCTACAGATGACTTCAAAACAATCTGTAATTTATCTTCCACTCTCCAATTCTTCTGCCATAAATGATGGCCCCAGGTAAGAACAGTCTTCTGAGGCACATTGCTAGAGACAATTTAGTAATGGTGAACTAGCAGCTTAATGAAGTGAACTCAGCTTATTAACCTTTGGCCAAAGTCACATCTATACCCGTTCCTTGTTTGAGCTCTGAAACACTTGAAAAGCAGTAGCCAAGTTCAGTTCTAATTTGCCTCTAAAGAATTCAGCACAAGCCCATTAAGGAAACTGATTATCCTTCAATTTGTAGGCAAGGAAGGAGGTGCTTACATGGTGTCCCAGAAGGCATCAATCAGATTATAGCATTTGTGCCCAAGAGGAGCTTTATGCCCTAATCGGTACAGGAGCGCGCTTTCTATGGCAATTCTACAAAGCTGTGTAAGGTGTCTCAATGTCAAATGCAGCCACAGCCATGAAGGAGAAAGGACATAACATGCCATGGGATCAGCAGAACTGTCCCAAAGACCACCCTTAAGCTCAAGGTTGTAAAGTTCTACTCGATGCATTTGTTGTACAGGGCCGAGCTGGGGTGGGGAACAGATCAGCCGATCCTGCCCAGTTTCACAGTGCACCAGGAAGAGGGCTAGGAGACCAAGCATTCTAAATCTGAACTTGGCCTTCCAGGCCTTATGAAGGAATACTTTATAGGCAGGAGTTAAGAAAGTGGAACATAGACTCAAAGCTGAAAATGCTGGTGTGGATGTGAAGAGAAGGGAACACTTTAACACTGCTGGTGGAACTGCAAACTAATACAACCCTTTTGGAAGGAAATATGGAGAATCCTCAAAGATCTTAAGCTAGACCTCCTGTTTGATCCTGCAATCCCATTACTGGGCATCTACCCAGAAGAAAACAAATCATTTTATCATTTACACTAGACTGTTCATTATAGCTCAACTTACAATTGCCAAATTGTGGAAACAGTTTAAATGCCCACCGGTCCAGGAATGGGTTAATAAGCTGTGGTATATGTATACCATGGAATAGTACTCAGCCACTAAAAAGGATGGTGACTTTACTTTTTTTAATTAATCTGGATAGATTTGAAATACATTCTACTTAGTAAAGCATCATAAGAATGGAGAAGCAAGATTCCAATGTACTCATTCTGATATGAGGATAATTGATGCTGGTACATGGTGGGAGGAGGGGAATGGGGGAGCAGAGCGAGGGAAGGAAGGAGGAAGGTGTGGGCCCATGGTGCATGACACACATCTTGGGGACAGGACACTATTATTAGAGGGACTTTACCCAGCAAATGCAAGCAGCGTAACCTGGCTCTTTGTACCCTCAATGATTCCCCAACAATAAAAAAAAAAAGAAAGAAAATGGAACATATTTTATTTCAGAGTGTGTCAGCTTGATTTATAAATTCCATATGTTTAGACATGAAATTCTATCCTGAGCCCCACAAATGATGGAATAGGTTTGTTCCTTTCCTTCCTTATTCCACTTGCAACCAAAGATGTACAACCGCTTGGCTCAATTAAGTACCATTAGTTGGGTTTCTACCGGGATGAGAATGTGCAGAGCCCCACTAGAGAGGCTTGCTGTCCTGGCTACATGTAGCTATTTAATGTTAAATTAATTCAAATTAAATAAAATTTATGATTTAACTCTTTAGTCCCACTAGCTGCATCTCAGGTGCTCAGGAGTCTTATGGGCTGGTGACAACTATATTGGAGAGGAGACATTTAGGACATATCCATCATTGCAGAATGTTCCACTGGACAATGCTACCCTAGTGAACTCTAAAAAAGAAAATATAAAGTAGAGAAGACTAGAACGTCTACAGACTAAGTGAGCAAATCAGCAAGTGAGTTTGCATATTTAGAATTACAGTCTAAAGCTGTGATCCCAAATCCTCAGGCTGGAGAGCAGTACAGGTCATAAACAATGTAATGATGCACCTCAGGGAACTAGAATAGCAAGAACAAACCAACCCCAACATTAGTAGAAGAAAAGAAATAACCAAGTTTAGAGCAGAACTAAACAAAATAGAGACTAAAAAAAGACAATACAAAGGATCGATGAGACAAAAAGTCCTTTCAAAAGATATAATTGATGGCTAGGCATGGCTCATGCCTTTAATCCTAGCACTATGGGAGGCCCAGAAAGGAGGATTGTTGACGCTGGGAGTTAGAGATGAGCTTGAGCAAAAGTGAGACCCCATATCTACAAAAAATAAAAAATTAACCAGGTATGTGGCATGTGCCTGTACTCCCAGCTACTCAGGAGCCTAAGGCAGGAGAATTACTTAAGCTCAGAGTCTGAGGTTGCAGTGATCTATGATTGACACCGCTGCACTCTAGCCCAGGTGACAGAGTAATATTCTGTCTCAAAAACAAAACAAAACAAAACAATAAACCAATTGCTAAACTAACCAGAGCAAATACTCATATAGACATAATCAAAAATGTAAAAGGAGATGCTACAATGGATACACAGAAATATAAAAGATAGAGACTATTATGAACAACTGTACACCAACAAACCAGAAATCCTAGAGGAAATGGAAAAATTTCTGGACACATAATTGTACAATCTACCAAGATTGAATCAGGAAGAAGTAAAAAAGCTAAACAGATCAATAACAAGTAAAAAGATCAAAGCAGCAACGAAAAGACTTCCAACAAAGAAAAGTCTGGGACCAGATGACTTCACTATTGAATTCTCCAAACTTTCAAAGAACATTACTGGTTATCTTCAAACTATTCCAAACAATTTAAGAGGAGAGAATTATCACTAACTCATTATATGAGGCCAGCATCACCCTAATACTAAAACCAGACAAGGAAGAAAACTACAGACCAACATCCCATCAGGGGTCTATCCCAACATAGACAGGCTGCAAGGGTGGTTTAACATACACAAACCAATCAATGTGACACAAATGTATTACACAAAAATCTTATGATCATGATCATCTCAACCAAAGCAGAAAAAGCATTTGCAAAATTCAATGTCTCTCCATGATAAAAATCTCATCATACTAGGCATAAAAGGAATATACTTTCATATAATATACATGATATATGTGACGACCCCATAGCTAACATCATACTGTATAGGGTAAAGCTGAAAACCTTTTGTCTAAGAACTAGAACAAGACAAGGATGCCCACTTCCACTACTCATACACAATACAGTACTGGAAGACCCAGACAGAGCAAGCAGCCAAGAGAAATAAAATCATCCAAACCAGCAGAAGAGGAAGTCAAATTGTCGCTCTACTCATGATACAATCCTACATCTAGAAAAGCCTGAACACTCCACCAAAAAACTCTTAGATCTGACTCAGTAAAGTTGTAGAGTAAGAAATTAACACATAAAAATCAATAGCACATAGTACTACTTTAGAAAGCAGTTAAGAAAGCAACCATGTTTGTAATAGCTACAACCCTCCCCCCCAAATACCTACAAATAAATTTAACCAAAGAGGTGAAAGACCTCAAAGAGGGAAACCACAAAGTATTAAAGACAAAAATTGAAAAGGACACAAACAAATGGAAAACCATCCGATGCTCATGGACCAAAAGAACTAATACCCATAAAATGACCATATTGCCCAAAGCAATCTACAGATTCAATGAAATCTTTATCAAAATACTAATGTCATTCTTCACAAAAATAGAAAAAAAAAATCCTAAAAATCTCTCTGAAACCAAAAAGAACCCAAGTAGTCAAATCAATCCTGAGCAAACAAACAAACAAAAAAGACCACCCTCCCTTTAAAATAAATGAAAAGGATATACTAACAAAAACAGTATGGCATTAGTATAAAAAGAGACACAAAGACCAATGGAAGAGAATAGGGAAGCCAGAAGTCAATCCACATATCTACAGACAACTGATTTTCAAAAGAGGCACCATGAACTGGGGGAAGAAGAGTGTCTCTAGTAAATGGAAAGCTGGGTATCTACATACAGAAGAGTGAGACCAGACATATATCTCTAACCATACATACAACACAACTCAAAATGAATTAAAGATTTAAATCTAATAACCAAAACTGCCAAAGAATAATTGCAACTACAACCAAAAAATAGCTGGGTGTTGTGGTGGGCACCTGTAGTCCCAGCTACTTGGGAGGCTGAGGCAATTGCTTAAGCCCAAGAGCTGGAGATTGCTGTGAACTGTGATGCCACAGCACTCTACCCAGGGCAACAGCTTGAGGTTCTGTTTCAAAAATAAATAAATAAATAAATAAATAAATAAATAAATAAAATGGCTCGTTTAAGGCAATGAGAATTTCACCTCAATAAGATAAAATAAATGGGATCTTACTTAACTCCTTTCTTTGTCTGACACTCCAAATTTAATCTGTCAGAAAATCATTCTGCCCCTATAGTTGAAATACATCTGATCCTGGCCACGTCTCACTTTTCACCCTTACTAGTCTGATTCAGGTCATTGTCACTGTCTTTTTTGATTATTACATGGGCTTCTAATTGGTCTCCCTTATCTTTCTATTGTCGCTTCATAATCTAAAAGAGATTCTCAACACAGGTCCAGACAGGAAGTATCATTTGTCTACCTGAAACCCTGCAGTGACTTCCCCTTTATCTCAGGGTAAGAGCTTGTTTCCACCATGACCCTGTACTGATCCACATGATCCTGCCTCCGGGTCCTGTTGCTAATTCCCACCCTCTTCAGTTTCGTCTACTGTTATTCTCCCACTTGGTCCTTCCAGTGTAGCCACACTGACAACTGATTGTCCTTCCAATGTAGCCACACTGATAATTTCTGCTGCTTTTCAGAAATTCCACACAGATCCTCACCTCGCCTCAGACACCCTTTCTCTCGAAAACCATTTGCTTAATTCCTTTATCTCCAAGACTTTGCTCAAATTGCATCCTGTCAAAAAAGTTTATCCTGACCACCCTATTTTACATTGAAAACCGTCCACTCCAGACATAATTCCAATTTCTCTTATTCTTCTCTGATTTTATTTTTCCCTGTAGCACTTTTTTCTTCTCATATGATATATAATTGCAAACAAGAAAAATTATTTGTCACCTCTTGTTTGGTGTTTTGTTCCCTGATGTGTCTGGGGTGGGTAGAATATTGCCTGACTCATGGGAGGTACTCAGTAATATTTACTGAATTGAATGGAATAGTACTTCAAAGTATAAAAAATGGATCATCAAGATAGGCACCAAATTAATAGTACTTGCCAGTGGGAAATTAGAAAGAGGCATGCAATTAGGGACAGATTTAAAAGAAATTTCATCTAATGGAAAAAGAAAATGTGGCCTATGTTTATAGCAGAATACTAATCAGCCTTCAAAAAGAAGGGAATTGTCTTCAGTGACAATGTGGATGAACCTGGAGGATATTCTGGTAAGGGAAATAAAGTAGGCACAGAATGGGAATGCTGCGTGATTTCAATCACAAGTGGAATTTTCAAAAGGGGAATTCAGACAAGTAGAAAACAGAATGGTGGTCACCAGAGGCTGGAGGGTTGGGGGCAAGGAATAGGGAAATAGGAAGATATCACTCAAAGAATACACATTCCAACTAGATGAGAGGCGTCAGTTTTAAACATCTATCACACAGCATGGTGACTATCGTTAACATAGCGCAGATTCCAGAATTGGGAGAATGTCCTCACCACAAAAAAAGATAAATATGTGGGGAGTGAACATGTTAATTAGTTTGATTTAATCATTCCACAAAGTAACCATACATCAAACATCATATTGTCACCACTATCCTTTGTTGATTAAAAATAAAATCTAAAAAACAAAATAAATAAGTAAATACTTCTGCATAAGAGAGACCTCCCTTTCAACTGAAAAGTTTTGTTTCTTTTTAATTAAAAATGATAAGGTATATTTATTAGTATGAAATGTTAACACTAGTCAACTCTGGATATTCTGTAGGTACCGGTTGTGAAATTCTGTGCACTTTTTTTTTAATTACTTAAATTTATCAACATTTTAAACAAATACAAGAAAAAAATTTGTGACTTTTGTAGCAAAGGATTGATTCCTTTGCTCTTCCAAAAACAAACAAACAAAAAAACTACTGGTTTTAGAATTCCTGTAGAAATCTCTTTTATTGATGAAATACAGTCATTTGGCTATGACCTCATTCATCTTTTATCACTGGAGAAATGAACTAGCCAAGTTATTAGTATACAAATATGATCTTCTTCATTAATTTGACCTTTTAACATTGTGTGGTAACAGGAAAATCTAAGTTGCAACAGAACTGGCCATCCTGACACAATAATTGAAGTTACCGCCAAGGCCCACCAGATGGTGTACATGTCTGGACATTGCTACTACTGAACAAGGGCGCCCCAGCGTCCCCAGAGAAGCATCCTTCTCAAATCGTCCTCTGTCAGAGAGTTTAAAAGCTATTTCAGTCTTCCTGTGGCTTAGTTACTTATGTTTAAGTCCACAGCTTCCAAGAAAGCCCCTCTCCCCACACCCCCCTGTGGACCCTGTCCAAACAGTATCTTGATGTTGCAGAGTCCTATAACCTCTAGGCAGAAATAAAATCGCATTTATTTTAGAAAATAAAACTCAGTGTGCACACTCATTGTCTTTTCACACATTTCACAACAAAACAAAGGTTGGATTGCCAAGAGTTATAAAAGGCGGCCGGAAATGAAAAACTGTTATTTTCACAACAAGGTCTTATAACTTAGCCAAAGGATTCTGAGTGCCAAAACAAATTCATACTCCCAAATGGTAGAGTTTTCTTACTGATTTGTTGATTTTAGGCATTTGTGGTGGGCTCTCACCTAACCAAATTTTGAAGGTAGCTATTTTCAGGCTATGCGGGGAGCGGCTAACTTTTCCAGTATTATGATTAGATCAATATCCAATGTACAAACTGTGGCATATGTACGTAAATACAAACTAAATAATTTACAAGTACAACCTGCTGGCTAGATCAGTAAGGGATCCTTGTTTATCATTGCAAAAGTGATATAAAATAAAAGTAATTTAGGGACATATAAAATAGAACAGGATATTCCTTTATTTTCTACCACACTCTGTCCCGCTACTTAAATGACTTACTACTTCAATTACCGTGAACAGTTTTATGCACGTATTTGCCGACTTTTAAAAATAGGGTTTTATTTTTTATTTCACTATATAGTATTTTACAATACTTGGGGTTGCAAAACATTCTACGATTTCATTTGACATTTTTTATGGTGAAATATTATAGGTCACTATCAGTACATATACTATGCATGTATTATTATATATATTCATTGTTATGATTGACTGGTACTTCACAGAATAACACAATGATAGCAACCACGTCTACAAAGCTGACTATGAGCAGGCTCCAGATGTGTTTCGTGGTTTAACTCAATCATCACGCACACTCACAGCAACCCTTTAAGACAGGTCCTATTTATTATCCCCTTTACTGATGTGAAAACTAGAGACATAGAGATGAAAAACAACTTATTAAAGGTCCTAGAGGTAGTGAGAGGAGGTGGTATGAGTCAGATTCAGTCAGTCTGGTTTCAAAGTCCATGATCTTAACCATCACCCCACACTGATCATGCTGTAAACTGCTTAACAGTCTCCTTCGAGGCGGTGCCTGTGGCTCAAAGGAGTAGGGCGCTGGCCCCATGTGCTGGAGGTGGCAGATTCAAACCCAGCCCCAGCCAAAAAAAACCCAATTTCCTTGGGAACAAGTCTAGATTGCTTGTTTGTTTCTTAAACAATGCCATAATTAATATCCTAAAAATATACACCCATCATTATTTCTCGAAAGTGCACTTCTAGAAGTGAGAGTCCTTGCTACACGCATTTAGAACTATGACTGCCAGAGAAGCTCTATCCACCTACATTCCCCCAAACAGGGCTGTTTTCTTGCCTTTCACTGACCCTAAATATTATCAGTCATTTTTCTTTTTGGATAAGCTGATAAACACAAAACAGAATCACACAGTTTCTTTAATTTGTACGGGCCTACTCACTTGTGAATTTCAGCCCACTTGCACGCACTAGCCTCTGAATTTGCCTTCTCACACCTTGGCCCATTATTCTATAGACTTATCTGTTCTTATGGCTCTGCACAGAAGCTCTTTATATCACACTTCTAGTTTGCTCCCCAGTGAACACGCGTGTGTCCCTGCTGAAATCTCCAACTGGCACCTGCAGCTACAGCTGCACAGAGCAGGCTTCTGTGGAGGTCCAGAGGTGAAGAGCTGAGAAGAGAACTCATAAAATCCCAGTTGCTTGCCCAAAGCAAAATCACCAGCATAGTAGATGGGTAACAAAGTTCATCTGAGGCTATAGCTCATCATCTGTCTATGTAAAATCACTCTCCCTTTGTGATAAATACTGTATTGATCCAACTTGATGCACCAGGAAATGCAAACTGGATGGCTGCCAAGAACACCCAGGAGGGTCTATAAAATCAGAATGGCCTGAGTTTTGAATTTTGGAACCACCAGTTACACAGTAGGTTGGGTTTAGGTAAGCTGGTTAATTTTTCTGAGCTCCAAACCTCCATAGAATAAGAATCATAAAATCTACCATGCAGAGATATAAGAATTAAGGAAAAATGTCTATATGCATTTATTAGACCACATAATACCTATTATTTAATTATTAATACTGAATAATAATATTTGTTAGTGTTACTATTAATAATCCTAAGATTAACATGGTTGCTGATGATTAGGAAAGGCAAAATGCTGACTTGTCAACTGCGATTGACATGCTGGCTTCATTAGCTTAGGGATGGATAAAACTAGACAGCATTCCTTTACTTCTTCAAATTAAAATTCACATCTACTCCATTTATCCAATGAGTAAGACATCCATCTTCCTTTTCTGCCTTTGTCTTCTTCTCATTCTGCGTCCAGGAAACTCAGATGTGCTCAGAGGCTGCTTGCTCAAATCTCGCAGCACCGGCCCCAGACTCAGGCACTCCTCCTTCGGGGTGGCAGGCTCCTCTACCTCCAGTCCTTGTCCAACACAATATGGCCAGACCTCTGGCACCGACAACAGTACAGATCCCCTTCTTGGTCACAGTGGTTCTTTAAGCAGTGAGAGCATTCAAGCACCATCATGACTGGTAGGACTAAACTCACGCAAGGGCTCCCTGGTGAGTGGTCTGGGCTCTCCACATTTCACCTCCCTAGACTCGATCCCAGGGGAGCCATGTGAGAGAGAGTCCACCACATCCTCTAGCCAGCTGTACCTGCCCATTAGGCCTCTTGGTTCCTGCCCTAGATCTGCAAGTCCTTCCATCTTTGCCCCAGTCCATGCCCCTTTTTGTTGCAGAATATGAGAAATTATTTTTTAAAAAAACACCCCAGGATCTCTTTTTCTCTTCTTACTTTATGGGATCTGTCTCAAATTGAGGCAGAGCCTGAGGATCTAATCCCTCCAGTTGCCCACAAGTAAGCAGAAAGGATGTGAAAGCCTATAACCGATTCATCTTGGAGCTTAGGAAAACAGATTCTAAGAAGAATGGGTATGAAACAGACCACCTACCTCGCAGGAACTTCTAGGTTCACTCATTCTTCTCTATCTAGTGCCACATGCACTAGACATCTCTGCACAATAGACAAGGACGCTGGCTGGATTCCTAAAATAGTTTTCTATCAACTATGACTGTTTTCATGGGAACATTCAGTAAGAACAAAACGTGTTCTGGACTTTGAAGCCAATCATGTCTGTTACTTAATGGGCTGGAGAAAAACTAAGATTATGATTTCTCTTCATGTTCCTGCTGTTAGCCATCCCAATTTATGGAGTATTTAAAAGCAATTTATGTTAATTAAGTCAGTGAAGTGACGGAAACTGCCCTTGAAATCATTTACTCAGCTTCCTTCACAGACCATCCTTTTTGAAATTAAAGGACTCTGAAATACCAACCTGTTGGATTTCAATAACCCACAAATTTGTGTATTTTCCTTGATGTTGCAAAATATCTAAGCACGTTGAACTTAAAATCACAGGAAAGGAAATGAAAGCACTGCTGATTTGTTCACGGAAGGGCAGGTGTTGATATTTAAGTTGGATGTGCTCACGGAGCAGAAAACGGAAGATGGAACCTACGCTCATTTCCCACTGCTGACCTGTTTGGGACTCAGGGGATCATGTCTTTTGATAAATGATAAATGTCTGGGCTCAATAGCTCACAGTTTCCACATATATTCTGAGACGGCTGATGCATAGGGAGCACACTTTGTTTGCTTGGATGCCTTTGGATGTCTCTGCATGACAAGGCATCTGGTTCAATGTCAAGGTGGTCTGAAAGAGCAGAAGGTGAGCCTGCCGCTCCATCCTTAGGAGTTTGAAGAGGAATCCTAGAACTCTCCTGCAGTGTCTGCTGCAGCCAGATGCTGGGCAAGGCCTGGTATATTCTTGCTCATGAGGCTGTTGGAATTAAGGCACAGCACAGCTTTCAGCTGTGTAAACCTGGGGTCAATATATTACACCCTCTACTTGATGTTCTCAAGTTACAAATGGTTTGGTCTGTTCAATGCAGCAGTCTCTTTGGCTCGGATAGAATTTCTCAGTAATTTTATTTGATCAAATTACTAAACTTTAACATTTCTGGACAAAATTAAAGTTAATTAAATTACTAATGTGTAGATGTAATTTTTTAAAAAACTATATATTTTATTTTTCTTGTTAATGCTCCATTTTATCAAATGCTTGTGTTCCGGCTTGGCACCTGTGGCTCAAGTGGCTAAGGCACCAGCCACATACACCTAAGGTAGTGGGTTCGAATCCAGCCTGGCCTGCCAAACAACAATGATGGCTGCAACCAAAAAATAGCCAGGCGTTGTGATGGGCGCCTGTGGTCCCAGCTACTTGGGAGGCGGAGGCAGGAGACTCCCTTGAGCCCAGGAGTTGGAGGTTGCTGTGAGCTGTGATGTCACAGCACTCTACCCAGGGGGACAGCTTGAGGCTCTATCTCAAAAAAAAAAAAAAAATGCTTGTGTTCCATGTATGGATTCTAGATTGTGGAGCTCATCAACTGAACAGTTGAGATGTACCCAAACTAAACTCTTAGGTCTGATGAATTTTTAAACAAGACAGCAGAATCATTTGAGTTTTTGTTTTTTGTATACACCTATGTTTAGTAGGTTTCCACTTTTTGCCTTCACAAAATTAAAAAGGCTTAAAATTTAATAACACTATTTAAGATAAGAATCATTTGCATTTTAAAGAATATTTTTAAAGGAAATTTAAAGAAAAAATAAGATGTTTTGTTTTATTTTCTTCATCATCAAGGACTATGAGAGTTGGTGAGAAAAGAAAAGTGAAAAACAGAAAAAGTGAAGAGAAAAACAACAAGAGCATATAAAGAAGTAAGAATGTTCTAGTATAAGCTAAAATATGTCTAAAATAGCCCGTCAGCATTCGACAGTGCATTTAATCAAAGCCCCCAAAGGACATTTCAATTAACAGTGTATCCTCATGTTATTGGGGTTTCTGAGCCTAGATTTTAAAAAGTAAGGTATCATTCTTCTGGGTTAAAGATAACCAAGATTGGTAGCAGTAAGTAGATATAAATAGAATTGGGAAGACAAAAAACAGTAGTTTGCACAATGCGTCAAAATAAGTTTTCATGTCTCTCATGTCCTTGAGTAAATCTCAACTGCTCCATGTTGGTTCAATTTCCAAATGGAAATAATACTTATTGCCAGCATGAAGACAAATGAGACAATTCACAGTAAGTACAAAGAATATAAAAGTAGATCAATGTTCCATAGCTTAGTTTTGATGTAATGCTTTTAGAAAACAATTTGGTTTGCATCACAGAATTATTAAATTTACAAATACAGTGGTATTCCATAACATACCATGGGGCCTATGAAAAAAAAAAAAGATTAAAATCATAGGAAAGTTTTTCTCCCCAAAGATAAAATGATTTTGGAGATACTCACATGAAGGGTTGTTACTCAAAGCCATAGGTTAGTTCTAGTAATTAGGATACCAGCAAGAATGTCTGTAAGCCTCCTGGAACATCAAGAGAAGAAAATAGAAGGTTGCTTACGCGCATTAAAAGGATTTACTGGGATAACGCAAACTAGTACTGTATCAAAGTGCTGAGACAGACCCCCACCCAACAGTAAGAACTTGAAAAAGGCATCTTCAGAAATGAATGAGTACTGTTCATTTTTCTTTATCCTTTTAAATGAGTCTCAACTGCTGGGGAACATTTCATTTCCTGAGACGATAATTTTGTCGAGAGTGTAATGATCAGTAAATCTGTTGAGTTTCAAATACAAATAAGCCCAACACCAAATGGACTATTAACTCATGTGATAATAGCTTTATTTTTTAGGCGTTACAAAATTAATGCCAGGGAGACACTTTTCCAGATTAGCACCTCCAGAAAGGTAAGGCTGAGCTGAGAAATCAAGGAGTGATATAAGCCTCCATCTCTCCTTCAAATGCCACTGGCCATCCTAACTAGATTTCTGCAGATCCCCAGAGTCAACGTGTGTAATGGAACTCATCATTATCCCTAAAGCTATTCCTCTCTGATTTTCTATGCTCAGTTGGTGGTTCCAGACCCAAGAGAGAAACCTGAATTATTCCCTCAAACTGCCCCATATTCAGTTAGTTGCCAAGTCCCTCTAAAATGACTTCTTAAATATTCTTCAATTATGTTCCTTTTTCTCAATTTCCACTGTCAGGGTTTTAATTGGGCTTCTCATTGCCCCTTATTTAAAATATTGCAATAGAGCCTTAACTGGTTTCCCTGTCAATATTCTTACATCCATCTCCACTTGGCAACAAAAGCTATGTTCCGAATACAGAACCTGGTTAGGTGATTCCTTCGTACAAAATCCTTTAGTCCAGTATGACATACCTTCTGACCTGGAGCCTTCCTTTCTTTATAGTATCATCACCTCTGTTGCTCTTCATCTTTGATTTACATCCATGAATAAGGTCAGTCTCAAAATCCATCATACGGTTGCCCCTGCATCCATCAGACACATTGCTAATTGCCTTTCAACCCAAATGTGAAATCATCTGCTCTGCAAAGTCCTCTCTGCCTGCTCCATATTGAGTGCTCCCTTCCCTGTGCTACCTCTGTAGTTTGCTCAGTCTATTACTGCACTTAGCATTGCGTTATAAACACGTATGTATATAACATCGCATTGCCCCATCATTTATGAGCCCAGAGGGCAGACCTGTGCCTTAGTTATTCCCATGTCTCTCAGGTCTAGCATAGTGCCTGGCAAACCCAGTACTTGAGAAATGAATGTGGAATTGAAAAGCTTGAGCCACCCAGCAGAAAAAGGCTGGCTATCTCCTTTCAGTATCAAATAGAACAGAGACATACCTTAAGCCCAGCCTTTCCCTGCTGGGTGGCTAAGTAACATCTCTAAGTAACCAATAGAGATGCATGCACATTTAGGCACACACTGCACATTACACAGACACATGATAGGAGGGAGGAAGGGAGGGAGGTTCAAGACATCAATAAAAGAAGGGCTCCACACAGAAAAGAAATAAAATAGCTACCAACAATTTCTCAAATAAAACATGTGACCAAAGTTACTGCCTTTGTTCCCCAAGGTATCCTCCCTAAGGCAGTTCCCAGGGGCAGTCTCAGCAGAAAATAAACAAAACAGTGAGACAACTGTAAACATACGGTCACAGGCTCAGTGGTGCTCTGCTTCCCCAAAACTCAGGCGGTGAAGTCCCAATCCCAGTTCTTCAGAACATGACCTTGTATGGGGATGAGTTCCTTAAAGAGATGATTAAGTTAAAACAAAGGCATTAGGGTGAGACTGTCAGTCTCCATGACTGGTGTCCTCATGAGAAGAGGAAGAGGGACGACCACATGAAGGAGGCAGCAGGGGGTAGCCATCTGCTAGCCAAGGACACAGGCCTGCAGCAGATCCTTCCCTCTCAGCCTGCAGAGAAAACCAACTCCACTGGTCTCAGACTGCAACCTCCAGAACTGTGACCCAGTCTGTTAGGGTCTAGCAAACTACTGCACATACAAACCCCCTCCCTATCTGGGAAGTTTAGTGAGAATAAAAGAGAAACTGGGGAAAAGGCAAAAGAACTGCTTCCAAGTATTTGACAGGCTGGCAGATGAAAAAGAAACTGCAACCCCTCTTTCTACGATTCATTGTATTCCAGCTCAGAACAAGTAAAGGACTAATATCAAGATTATTTAGCCTTAAAGATGCCTTCTAGTCACGATATCCTATGATCATTACAAAAGATATTCCTCTTAAAGGACGTCTAATTACATATAGGACTGACATCTGCCTTTAAGAGCTCAAAACACTTCCATAAATGGTTGTTATATTAGATGCTACTTCATCTAAAATGTCATGGGATGGTAGAGGCCAAGCCCAGACCCAAACTGGAATTCAGGGACTCTGGTACCCTTCCTGGTCTCTCCCTACTCCAGATTTCTTTTGTTCCATTGATCAGCATGCAGGTTGAAGGACTTCCTGGGGAAAGAATTCATAGTTAGGGTTCACACAAACATAGGCGGGTATGAGAAATTGGTGTGATGTATATTGGAGGAGCAACAGAAGAAGTGCTCTAAGTAGCAAATGAGGAATCCCTGGGAGAGACATTCTAGTCAGGGGCAAAGAGTGAAGGGAGGCGCTCATCCTGGTACCACATGGTGATGGTTAGCTGAGCCTTGGAATCATGGTGTCTGCAGTGATCACTTGGGGGCAAGGGCAGGGGTGTGTAAGATCAGTAAAGCTGCCTTCCTATATTCTGCATAGCTATCGGGCCCAGCAACAAGGCACTGGATCACTCTAAAGCATAAAGGAATAATGTCCTCATAACTTTGGGGCACACTAATATCTCCCCCGAGTGAGGCAGAAAGGAGAAAAATGTCTCCCTGGTGGGGAATAGTAGCAGCTCAAATGTGAGAGCCGTGGTAGTGGGAGCAGAGATCAAGCAGCAGAGTATTAAGGACACCCAGACTGACCATTAAGTGGTGGTGGAGACAGTGGCCTGCCCAGGGTGAGCCAAGGCTCAGGTCATTGAGTTTAGTACACACAGAGTGGTTGGTACTGAAGCAAGCCGTGGCCCCGGGGGGAACATTAAGATTAGCCTGGAGCAAAGGGATAGCAGTATGAATTCAGCCTCGGAACAATCTGTTCCAAGAGCATGTGAGCTGGACCCTGAGTGTGGAGTTCTACTAAAAGATGTGAGGAGTGTTGAAATGTGCTCTGAGTTCCCTGTGTTATTTGGTGAACAGTATAAAGCTCTGGATATTGAGCTTTAAATGCAAAGGTGTTCTTGTCGATATCCACAGCTGGTGTGATGCAGTAGCACTTACTATGCAAAAACTGTATATTAAGAATATGTTCTTTAAAGCACATTTCAAAGCATATAGTTATAAAGCAGCCCTTGTAGAATGCCATTAAATCTGGGTACAATGCCAAATGGAACACGACAAAGAATCCTGAATCTGGAGATAGTCAAGGGCAGCCAGAGCATTTCCACTAATCACCATTGACAGGTTCTGGAGAAGGCTCTGACCCTTAAACCCAGATTCCCAGAGGAAAGCTATGACCTAAGAAGGGCTTCAGGAGCTTGCTGTGCTCTGTAGTCCAAGAGCTGAGAAATTCCGAAGACTTCTGGGTGGTTGTGTTGGATCAGAGAATCTAGAGCAAGCTGGGATAACAGGCCCAGAAACAGGAGTATGAGGATGACCACCCTGATCCTGCCACAACCAGGGACCAGCATCAGCCTTTCTTGCTGTCTGTGAATCTTGGCTTCACCATCCAGCAGAACTGATGTCTAATTTACTGACCTCCCAGTAATGTGAGAATCAAATGAGACAGTAGGTATTTCTTGGAAAGGCTCAAACTTACAAGTAATGTTTACAGCAGCTTTCTTTCCAGCTGCCCAAACTTGAAAGCAATCGAAATGTCCTGCAATGGATGGAGGGATAAACTAGTACATGCATATAACATATATCATTCATTGTTAAAAGGAAATGAGCTATCATGTCACAGAGAGACATGGAAATGCCTTAAATGCATATTGCTAAGTGAAAGAACCCAATCCAAAAAGGCTACATACTAAGTAATTCCAATGGCATTCTAGAAAAGGTAAAACTATCCAGACAAATAAAAAGGCCAGTCAATAATTGCCAAGCATTCAGGGGAGAAAGGTGCAGGGGAGGGGAGTGAAACTACTGTGTATGATATTGTAATGTGGGTACATGCCACTGTACATTTGTTAAAACCCACATTATGGGGTGGATGGTGGAGGGAGGGTGATTGGAGGGATCACCTCTATGGTTTATCTTACAAGGGTACAAGTGAATCTTTCTAAAAGTAGAATATAAACGTCTTAACACAATAACTAAGAAAATGACATAAAGGCTATGTTAACCAGTTTGATGAAAATATTTCAAATTGTACATGAAAACACCACACGGTACCCCATGATTGCATTACTGTACACAGCTATCATTTAATAAAAAAAGAAAAGAAAACCCACAGAATGTACAAAATAATGAATAAACCTTAGTACAAACTATGGACTTTACTTAATAATACTGTATTAATATTGGCACATCAATTACAATAAATATAACACACTAAGGCAAGACATTAATAATGGGGAAATTGTGTCAAGGTGGATACATATTTGGGGATTTTCTGTACTGTCTACTCATTTTTTCTGTAACCCTAAAACTGGTCTAAAAAAACGAAGTCTATTCACAAAGAAATCAAATATAGTATTGGTGATATATATGTGAAAGTGAATTCCAGTAAAAGTAGCAATAAGAACGCAAAAGCAATTGAATATTTGAGAAAGTCAATCTCTTTCAGGAACAAAAGGAATGAACAGCTGACATCTGCAACCATATGGATCAGTTTCAAGAAAGTTATGCAGAGGGAAAGAAGCCAGGCAGAGAAGAGGACATGCTGTGTGACTCCTTTTATTCAAAGTCCCAGAACAGGCAAAACTAATCTCCAGGGGGGCAAAGTAAGTCAGGATAGTTCCCTGTGGCAGGGGGCTGATGGCAGAGGAGCATGAGTGAGTCCCCCCACTTTGGGGGGTGATGAAGGTACACGAAGAATCAACTTATCAAAACTCATCTCACTGTTACCAAAAATAGTTGCATTTTGTTGAATGTAAGCCATACCTTTACACATTTGATGATTAAAAAAAAAAAACAGACAGAAACAAACACAGACAGTTCAACAAGAGACAGGGAAGGGGGGGAAGAGAGGAACAGAAGAAGGGAGGGAAGATGGAAGTGAGAAAAAGGCAGAGGCAGAGAAAGGACTAGATAGAATATCATAAAGTATTAGTGATGATTGCATTAGGAAATAGAATTGTAAGTAATTTTTTGTTTTCTTTCAAAGACTTTTCTGTTTCCATTCTTCAATATTGAATATATATTCTTTTTTTCATTATCTTTTTCATTTAATAAGATGCATTATTTATTGTCTGAACAAGGTATTTAAATTTTGTCATTGGTTCTAGAACTTTTATACTTTACTACTAATGGACACAAAGAAGGACACATTTTATCTTTTAGGAATAATTTTCTATTTTTTGAGTTTAAATATATATATATTATTGTTATTGTTGGTGATTCATAGAGGTATGTAGTCCTTTTCTAATTAAACGTTACATGAAAAAATAATAACCATACCATGGTAAGAATAAAGGAAAGGAAGGTCATTGGTAAGAAAGGGGACTTTGATGTCACATTTTGTCCAGACACTATTCACAGAGGAGGTGATACTTGTGTTGGGTCTCGCGGCATCATCAGAATCTCATAGGATTTCACCAAGTTTAGATGAGAAGAGAATCATTCCACAGAAGTCATGTGGAGGAGGCACCAGCAGGATGCAGAAATGAGTTTCTCAAGATAGGACGTTTAAATTGTGAGACTGAATCTGTCACCAGATTCTTGATTGAAGCAGAGAGAAAGGTTCCACTCAAGTCAGGCATTTCAGCACATCAGCAATGCAGGAACCACTCAGAACTTTTAAAATACAGAGAAGTGAGAATGGAGGCCCTTCCCTCTGCAAGGAGCGCCCTCCACAGCGCCCCCTGTGGGTGGGAACTGTGAAGTTGGGGAGTCCTGATGCCCTGATGTCCTTCCTTGAAGAATGATGACATAACCTCACTGAGCATTATGGCTCCAGAAACAGTCTCAGGCCTGGGTCTTATCTGCGCTTTCACACCATCTGTTACCAGAAATTCACTTCTTAACTCAAGGTTTGTCTGTATTCATTTGTAATGAACCCAGAAATTCACAATCCACACGCTGTTTCATGGCATTTTAGAGACCACTGCTTTGCTAAAGTGCTCTAAAATAAGCCAAATACAGTAAGTAAAGCAAGTAGACTGCCCTCAGAATGGAAGGATGTTTTCAGGTTATATTTCTGACGAAAGTCTAATAACCAGAATCCACAGAGAACTCAAACTTATTAATAAGAAAAGAACAAGTGATCCCATTTCATTGTGGCAAGAGACATGAAGAGAAGCCTTTCTGAAGAAGACAAGCACATGGTCTACAGACACATGAAAAAATGCTCACCATCTTTAATAATCAGAGAAATGCAAACCAAAACCACTTTGAGATACCATCTAACTCCAGTAAGAGTAGCCCGCATCACAAAATCCCAAAACTCCAGATGTTGGCATAGGTGTGGAGAAAAGGGAACACTTCTGCACTGCTGGTGGGAATGCAAGCTAGTATGTTCTTTTTGGAAAGAAGTTTGGAGAACACTCAGGAATCTAAATGTAGACCTGCCGTTTGATCCTGCAATTCCTCTTCTAGGTGTATATCCAAAAGACCAAAAATCACTTGGTAACAAAGATATTTGCACCAGATTGTTCACTGCAACTCAATTCATAATTGCCAAGTCATAGAAGAAGCCCAAGTGCCCATCGACCTATGAATGGATTAATAAATTATGGTATATGTATACCATGGAATACTATGCAGCATTAAAAAAGATAGAGACTTTACCTCTTTTATGTTTACATGGATGGAGCTGGAAAATATTCTTCTTAGTAAAGTATCTTAGGAACGGAAAAAAAAATATCCAGTATACTCAGTACTACTATGAAACCAATTTATAATCATTCACACTTTCATATGAAAGATGAATCACAACCATAGCCCAGGATGAAGGAGGGAAGGGGACGGGATAAGGGAGGGGGGTGGTTCCATAGAGGGAGGGCTAATGGTGGGATCACACCTATGGAGCATATTGCAAGGGTACAAGTCAAATCTATCAAGTATAGAACACAAATGTCTTAACACTGTGATTAAGTAAATGAGGTGAAAGCTATGTTAATTAGTAGGATGGAAGCACTCCAATTTGTAAAAATAATCAACACATGGTATCCCACAAAGGCATAAATGTATTCATAATCTATGTATATATGACTTAATAAAAAAATAAGCTAAATACCACTTTTTCTTGTATTGCAATTATGTGAGTACATACAGTCTTTCAAATTATGAAATTTCAAACCTGTCCCTTTAACATGGAAATGCTAATCTTTGACCCTTTTCAGTTTTGTTCAGTTACACATTTTCTTAATCACATACAATATATTTTAAAGTGATAGTCTAGGTTCCCCATTTGCTGCATTGAATAACTCAACACTCAACATCAGCTCCAGTAGTGATGCCTCAGTTCTGTCTAGAGCTCACATCCACACTCCAAAATTTTCTCCCTGTTCATCTCTTCATTAATCCTGAGGATTTCAACATCTTTTAAATACATGGTCCAGCAAGACTAATGCTATTTATTACCCTCAGAATAGTGCTTCCCAAACTAACTAAAATTAATGTGCCCTGAAATCTTGGTATCAACAGCCCCTAATTCAGTAAGTTGAGGGGGGAACCCCAGGTCTTGCATTTCTTACAGAAGCTCTGATAATGTTCCTGCTGCCTTTTTGTGGACCATGTTTTGAATATACTGCTTAGCAAGAGCCTCTCACATGCAATGTTTTGATTTATTTTTCCACATATACCCTTGGGGCAAGGCAGCTTCTGCCCTTCAGACACATTTTGTTCTCTTGACACTAAGAGATTTCTTAAACTCGACTAATCTAAATTATAATCCTAATCCCTTTGAGTAATCTTTCGTGCTTGTATCTTCTTGGAATCTTTCCCATCTTTAATATTTGTTCATTTTCATAGGTGTAGTTGGGTATGTTCACATAGCACCTCCTTTTTCTGTATTAGAACTTTCAAATTCACATTCACTAATCTTTTTCTAATTTGAATATTTTCCTCTGAGTTTTTGATTATGATTCTAAAAAAGAAGTTTGAAATACCCTCCTCTCTTCCATATCATTCTGAAAGAGAAACAGAGACAGGCTGCACAAATACAGACAGGTAGAGGTGTGCAGATAATTGAAGATAGGCACACACAGCAGCACACAGCAACATACACAACACACACAGCACACACAACACACACAACACACACAGCAGCACACAGCAGTATACACAACACACACAGTGCACACAGCACACACAGCTGCTTAAGGAAACCACTGAAGATCGTCAGCCACCTACACGGCAAATACGTTGAATGTGGTCCAGCTCCACGAATCTCAAAATCCAATTCCATAAAACATTAGAAAAATAAAAAGTAGTAATCATGTATAGTTTATCTAAATACA